>NW_005841887.1:121017-182421 GCF_000455745.1 Alligator sinensis | reverse complement strand
TGCACCTGGGTTCTCTTTTACAGCAGAAAACTCCACCGTGCAAAGAAGCTGCAATTTAGCAGGAAAATAATTCAGTGGTGCCAAAGCACACACAAAAACAAAAATCACAACTTTGGGCTGTGACACCCAGGACTATGATCAGGATGGAGAAGGGAACTCAGCTCAGCTGGGATGAGTCCCCTTCCCCAGTCCAATCGATCGCAGCGCTGGGGAGGGGAACTGAGTGATTGGGCCGTGTGATTGGGCTCAGTTTCCTTCTCCAGCCCAATTGGCTGGAGAAAGAAACTGAGCCCAATCACACGGCCCACACAGCCCTCCTGGGGTGGCAGCCCCTAATCTGCCTACTGGATGAGAGAAGCTGGGGGCTGCTGCCTGGAACTGGTGGCATGCTGGTGCCAGTCCCAGGCAGCAGCACCCGGCTTCTCTCCCTCATCTGGCAGACAGATCAGGGGCCCGCAACCCCAGGAGGACTAGCACAGCTCCCGCAGTCCTCCTGGGGCTGTGGGCCCCTGATCAGCCTGCCGGATGAGAGAAGCTGTTTCAAGCTTCCCCATTGTAGCCTATGGGCGAAACATGGAAAAAGTGTCAAAACAGCATCACTGTTTCTATGAAACAAAACGGAACAGTGGTTTCGAATCGAAACAAAATTCGAAATGAAACACTATTCTGTCAAAACGTTGAAATGCAAGTCAAAATGGAATGGTGCCATTTCACACAGCCCTACGGGGAAGCACCAGAGCTCTTCCTGACTGCTGTACAGGGTCTGGGCTCAGCATCAGGGATGGATGGTGTTCCCCTTCCCCATGCCTGCTCCAAGACCAGGCAGAGGTGGGGGGAGGGGGGGGAGAAACTACTCTCCAGCTGCCCTGCTGCCACTGTCCCCTCCCCAGCTGAGTCCAGGCCAGCTGGCTCTGAAGCTTCATCACCCAAACAGTGAAAAAAGTAGCAGTAGCAGGAAGAGCAGTGGGGTGGGGAAGGTTGTGGTGGAGAAGGGCCGGAGGCATGCCTCTATAAAGGATGGGAAAGGGAGGGGGTATTTTCACCTGCTTTAGAGACTTGTCACCCCACACTGGTGGGAACGCAGGATGCTGGAAGCAGGGGGTGCAGCCACCCTGTAGTGCAGGTTGTTCCTCCAGCCACCCTGCTTTTGGCAATCCTGGCTCTGCCCCTACTTATCCCTAAACAGAATAAGGAAGATTTGTCTAATTAATAAATTGAGTTCTCTACTACCCACCATGAAATCCATAAGAAAACATGTTGCCATAGCTATCTGTATTGGTTTTTTAAAGGAATCAGTGCTGATCTAGGCAGGTATGAAATGAGAGCATGCTATTGTCACCCATCATTCAGTCTGTAGACAAATCCGTTTTTTTTCCTTGTCTATTGTTTAAGTCTCAGACCAGTGAAGAATGGAAGGAGGAAGAGTTTGAAGAATGGGAACAGTAACTGTGAACATCTGTTATGAGGTGGTAGTTCTAGTCATAACGCCAAGACCAGCAACAACAGGAAATTTGGGAAATTTGTGCACAAAAATAGCACATTTAACATTACCGCAGTGTCCTCTCTTTTGTGCTTCATATATTACGTTTCATTGATGTTCTTTGTTGTTTTCTCAGTTTCCCCAGTGTTTGGTCCTCCTTTCTCTCTTTGGTCCTTTCTCTCTCTCATAATCATTTTTCTTCCATCCACTTCCTGCTCCATTTTCTTTCATACAATCACAGAAAATTTGGGCTCAGAAAAATAGCAGGAGGTCATCCAGTCCAACTCCCTGCTCCAGGCAGGATCATCCCTACCCAAATTATTTTAGATAAGTATTTTCTAACCTATTCTTAAAAGCTTCATAAACAACCCTCATATACAGTTACCAAGCACACCACACAAAATCTCAAAAAACACTTAACTTTCCATTTGTAAGTGAGGGGAACCAGGGCTGTGCCTATAGTTACATAGAAATATTCCATGTCTACCAGAAGAAATGCTGTTTCCCTGCTAAAAGCCAAAAATGTAGAGACTTTCCAGCTCTTTCTCCTAGAGCAAAATGGCTGCTCAGGGAGAAAAATAACCCTGGAACAACCAGGGCTAAATCATTCTTGGGAGATTTTCTCCCAGATGACAGAATATACTCCGCCCCTGGATTAACTCCTCCTGGGGAGGAGCAGCTACAGCGGGCAGGAGGCATTACTCTGCTGTTTCTCTCCCCTGCAAGACCAGCCTGGGAGAGGAAGGAGTAGCAAGGCACATCCTCTAGCCCCTTCCCTTTGGGCTGGGGACTTTGTCTCAACTTTTCCTCTGTTCTGCCTCACTCTCTTGGGCTGCAGGCTCTGGCCCACCCTGTCTCTTGTTCTCAGATCACTCAGCTCTGGCCTGCCCTATTCACTCACACTCTCCCTTGCCCCTTTGCCATGGCACATGGCCTCCAAGCCTCCCCTAGGGCCCAATTTGGTCCTCTGCTTTCAAAATTAAGTGCAACAAAAATCCCAGCAACAGTTTCTCAACTAAACTTCTTTGCCACTCTGGGTCAACATCACCCCGGCAACCCACATTTCCCTTCATGTTCCCTCCTCCCAGCTCTCATGGGTGGCTTGCATACTTACCAGTCTGCCACCAGGAACTCCTCTTCCTGCACCACACAGGGCCAAACTCCCTCCCTTGCTTTAGACACTGGAATTATATGCCCCAAAGCATATTATATACTGCCCCTTCCAGTCATGTGATTCCCTAGCTACACACAGGGGTTTCTCCTTTTGTCTAATGACCAGCCAGCCCTTCCCTACAGCAGCCTAACCCAGCTACCTGCAGCATTTACTCTCAGGCTTCCTAGCCATCTGCCCCACACAGCAAGCTTGTTGTGGTGCAGCTAACTTTTGCTCAGATGCCTGCCCACACTGCAAGGTTGGCCTGCTGCACTTCCCCCTTCAAGTACCTGGCTCCCTGTTACAGCATCATATATTGAGTCTCCCTTTAACAGCTTGCTCTCATGCAAGCCTCAGTTTTAGTTAGATACAGGAAAGCAGAGTCTCTACAAAGTGCATGTGTGCCAAAGATGATTTGGGCGCAAGTATATGCAGGCACCACACTAAGATTTGGGCTGCTAAAGAGTTTTGTGCAGCTCTGCAAGAGAATCGCCTAACTTGCCCTAGACCTCTCAGAGCGGGAGAAACAGAATCCCATTCAGGAGGATTTTCCTATCCAACCAATGACCTGTGAGTTACTAGAGGATTTTGCACAGTGGTACTAAGGGTTCTTAAAAATAATCAATCAGTAAGAAAGCTGAGTACTGCCTGTCACCCTATGGAGATAACTAAGCAGTGAAACCAAGCAGTCTCTGAATCAAATAGAATCTGGTTTGACTCTGACAAAAGACTGAAACCGAAAAGAATCCAAGAAATAAGAGAGCTTTGGAGACATTTGACACAACACTCTCAACAATATCCTTCAAAAAAGAAATATTTGTAAGATAGGGCAATAACTGATAGGATTGCCAGCATCAAGAGACAGCTTTTTCAGTGAAAGACTTTGAATTGTGCACTTGAGAGAAGCCATAACTCTACTTCCCTGAATAAAACCCTGTCAAAAGATCTTTAACATCTTCACTTACTTTAACAAGACATGAACATCAAGGGTCTACATTGTAGGTCAGGGATCCCCTGATAATTTCAGCAGTGAAACCAGCTTAAACTGAAAGAGAAAACATACATGTTTCTATTGTTGTCCACTCCGACTGTGGCAACCAACTTTTCCTGCAAAGTAGCCAGAAAATGTCTCAGTCTGAAACATCTGACTGTGGTTCCCCATGGAGGTATCTAGCATTTGTGATCCTTCCAATTGCCCAATCAGACACAACTTTGTAGATGCAACAGAGGGCAGGGTGGGATAGACCTCCTTATTCTCTTGTGCAGCATGTGGCATTTTAAAACCCCCAATGGCACAAAGCACAGAGCACAACTGCTACCATCAGTTATTCAACCACCTGCAAATATATGAATATGTTTTATGTATCCTGTTGTCACAGAGAATGAAAAACATGGAATAGTTGGTAGCCAAGGACAAGATACTCTATAGTCCCACAGTTGATGGCATGGTAGCTTATAATTATTCTTTTTTTTTTTTTTGTCTTTGGCTATCTCAAAAAAAAAAAAAAAAAAAATCCCCATGCAAGCAGAAAACCTGTTTCATCAGGACTGATGGGTCCAATTTAGTTTCAGAACTTTTTCAGACCCCTTGGTTGGAGCTATTAAAGCAGGTCATCCACTCTGGCAGAACCTCAGTCCGAAGGATGCAAACATGTGACCATGTCATTCAGTCACCACTGAATGAATGTTCCTAAACTAGACACGTTTCCTTCTGCCAGCATTGTGAGAAGTAGTTATTTTAGTTTAGCACTTTCTCACTGAACATTGCTTCAAGGGTTAGGTTCCTGCTGGCTGTCACCGTTCTGTGATGAAATATTAGAGCAGCAAGGTAGAGAGGGATGCAGGAGGCTGCTGCAGCTCTGACTCCAGCCCTGAGCCTGGGTCAGGGCCGGAGTCAGAGCCACAGCAACAGTCTCCCTCCTCTTCCACCTGCCTCTGCCTTGCCAGACCCCAACTGGTGGTGGTGGCAGCAGCTCTGGAGTCCCAGGGCTGGAGCTGCCGCTGCTGTAAATACTGGTGCATGGCCTGGCCAGGGCTGGGGCTACCATGTGCTCTGTGCCCCTGGCTGGGACAGGGCTGGAGGTGTGGCAAGGGGGACAGAAGCTAGGTGGGGCAGGTAGAGAGACACAGGCTTGGGGGGGGGCAGTCAGAAGGGGTGCAGACACATGGGGAAGCAAACACCAGGGGGCACAGGCATGGAGGGGACAGGCATGGGTGGGAGGCAGAAGTGGGTAGAGGCACCACAGTGGGGCAGGGCAGGAAGCGGCGGGGGGGGGGTGCAGACACTGTGAAATGGAGGAAGGTGCTGGGGCATGCAGACACCAGAGGTTGGGCAGGTAGCAAAAGTGCCACATAAGGGGGAGCAAGGGACAAGGAGCAAGGGGCAAGCCATTGTCCCCCTTGCTGCTGCTTGCCCTGGGGGACAAATTTCAGATGACCCTTCAATATTTAAATCATATCCATATAAGATTATACCAAATCTATACATTTCCATGTATAGGATCTAATTTTTGGTGGGGTTGTCTTAAATTCAAAGCCATCTTGGATTCGGGTAAATGCAGCATTTACAACTGCGGTACATTAACAATTGTTTTGAATATATTGTTGACAAGGCCAAATTAAAGATTGTGGGGGATGTACACTAAACCATGCTTCCTCCCATGAAGATGGCAAATGCCAAGAGACCCTGGTTGGGTTGTGATGAGGGGTTATACTTATCCTGGTTGCTAACATGTTTTAATCCAAACTCTTCAAGACAAGGACATGAGTGATATTAGTGTAATAACGCTGTGCAATGTGAGCAAGATTTTTTTTTGCAAGTCTTGGTTCAGCTACCTTGAAGTACACATATGTTAAAAAAATAAAACTGCTTGTCACTAATGCTATTAAAATAAAGGTAATGTTCTTAGACTAATTAGTAATTATAGGGAAACTAAACATTTTAGCCTTCCTCAATCACAACAGTTTGTGCCACAAAATTTTATTACTTTCTTTTAATAGGTGTAAAAGACCTAGGATATCTGCATTTATTCATTAGCTCCACATTATATGCTACTGTACAGTAACATCTATTGTGCAATTACATGTTTCAGTAACATGACTCAACTTTCCCTGAACTTTACTTCCTTTAACTTGAGTAAAAGAAACAGAATTTAAAATATAATTAGCCTCCAAAAGCGATTTAATTTGTTCTAGAAACGAGAGATGGTCTGAATTAAGCCTGTGATACTTCACAGTGCAAAGTTCAGAACTGGATACCATAAACACAGACATTTCAAAGCATTTCCCTTTTCATTATTGTACAGGCTGTGATCAGGAAGAGATTTCTCATTTAGAACAAAATCATTAAAAAAAAAATCCCATATTCAATATTGGTAAAATTATCCTGACAGCACATCAAAACAAAGCCATCCCTTCTTCACTAAATGTGTACACGGAGCAGACTGGCACTTAGTGAAAGCGCGATGTCTGAATAGGACCTAAATTTCAACCTTTCAGGAGGTAGGGATGAGAAATGTAGTTAAAGACGAAATTAGACAGTTTTGCTGGAAAAAATCCTTTCAGAGTCCTAATGTTAAAACATTACCAATACACTGTCATTTTCTGTGTTATTGAATTAAAATGATAAATTATTTACTAAGCATACTGAATTGTCAATAAAGCTCACAACTAAAATAGGATGATTGCTTATAGTCTTTATAAATTAGAATACTGTTATCTGCTTTGGCAAACCTACAAAATGGCTTACTTTATTTTCTTGTACCCCCCCCCTCCAACATTCATACTATTCAATTCACCAACCACTACTGCCATCTCCTGATATTCAGTTGTATATATCAAAATATATCTTTTGATTTTGCATTTAGTGTTAACTCTTACATCACTGGGGAGCTTCAACTATAACTGTCCTAGATATTGATTTTGTTACCCTTTTAGACAGCCTATTTTCAAACACTGTAATTTTACATTTATAATTCTACAATAGATCCCAAGTGAATAGAGCTCAGTTGTTAACAAAAAATTATACTGGAAAAAAAGTATTTGTTCCCTTTGCCCCTAATATACTCTTTGAACAGATAAGTTTTCTCATATACAGGCAGATTGGAAATGGTTTACATAGCCTACAAAACTTCCTGAAAATTCAAAAATTGCATCAGGAGAAAACCAAGACTTTCCCAAGTTTTTTCCCAAAGAAAGAATCAACTAGAATATCTAATGTGATGATTAGGTAACTCATCTGGGATGCAAAAGATAAGAAGGCGACGCATTTTAATGTGATTCTCTCCCATCCTAGGTAAGTGGACCCACCACTATGATATACAGACAGCCTCTCTCTCAAATTCTTCTTTCGGATCTGTTCCATTTTTTCTAAGTAATTGAATATACATTCAGCCAAATATAGAGAGATAGAACATGCAGACATGTCCAACAACACAGCTGGGTAATCTTGCCCAGTAGGTAGGATTCTCAGCCTGGGATGTAGGGTCAAATGCCAATGAATATTTGATTATGTAACAGGCAGTTTAAGGGGCGCTTACCTTCTGAGTGTCCTATGTCAGGCTCTGCCTGAACACTTGAGGGAGATTGTCCCAACAGGGACAACAGTATTATCCCCAGCAAGGAGAAGCAAGAGTCGAACAGCTCTATGGGCTCGGAGAGGCCATGCCCAGGCAGAGAAGCATGCATGGAGGTGCGGGGAGATGAGTTTGTGTTTTGCAGGGATCTGAGTGGAAACAGCCTGGGCTGACTGCAAGATACCTGGGCCTACGTAAGGAACCCACCAGTGTGTGATGAGAGGAGCAAGGGACTGCCCCTCCCTCCATTCATAGGGCATAAGACAGGGTGACTAACTATTAGTTGTAAATAAATAATTAGGGACTTAATATACTAGGTATTTAACACAGTGCCTAAGTTACTAGCTTTGTATTAACTGATCTGAGCATCCTTTAGGTGTAATAGTTATTCACCATTGTTCCTGTATAGACTCATCCTTGTGCATTGTAAATAGTTTCAAACTTTTGCTATTATTTACTGTTTTATGCATGTAGCAAGCATCTCCTGTATATAATTAAACTCTTTAAATAGTTCGTAATGAGTTTACAAGGTATTTCCATTGTAAAGGGAGTCTCTTCTCTCAGGGAGCCTCTGGTAGCTCCTAGGGGAGCTGAGCAGGGGGTAGAGTTACCCGGCACCCCAGGTCCCAAACAATTGGACATGACCACAGTTAGTACCATGTGCCAATGGTTACAATTATGTGTGTTGGAATAGCTCTGAGGGAGGAGAGATTGAAATGGGTCACATACCAATGTGCAGACCAGGAGGAGAATTGGAGGATACTGGATGTTTTTCTGGGTGAAAAGGCAAAGTGTTCCTTAGTTCTCTGCTTCTGACCAGAAATTTAGAGCAGACCCAAAAGCTTTCCTACTGAAACCTTTTTAGGAAATGTTTTAGTGGTGACTGTCATGACCCAAAAGGCATGATTGTGTGTGTGTGCTTCGGCATCAGAATTATCCCCGTCAAGTTGCAGAGCATTGCACGGGAGAGTTTCCTGTAGCAGAGGAAAACCCCGGTGCAGGGACCAGTTTCCCGCCTTTTCTGCAGCTTCTTTTGCAGAGTGCATTGCTCGAGTTGCAAGAGGAATGCACGGTGCAAAAGAGTTCCCGCCACCGGTATGCACATTCGTTCCCCGTGATTGGCTAGTGCTAAATTATTCACACGTGGCGGCTAGCAATTGGCCTGTTAGCCGTATAAGAGGCTTGAGCAGTTTCCGCCCAAGCCGAAGAGGACTCCACATCCATCTCGTGGGGACTCTGGGTACACGGCAGGGTAATAGAAACCCTGTGTGAGATCCAGAGGAGCGTGGCGGCCTGATCCACCGCCCACCTCTTCCCGTCTTCGAGCGCGACTAATATAAGACGTATTTAGGATTTCTACATTGGTGGCCTGTTCACTCAGAGCATCCGGAGCTCTGCACCGTGGAGCCTAGCAACCTCCACGAGACCGTCTGTGTTGTGTCTGTCTGTAACTGCAACTTAATCAAGCTTTCCAGCCTACACCATTGCCATCTCGGTGTAAGTAAACAATCTTTTAAACTACCGATACGCGTCCGTGCCTAATTCCAGAGCGAAGGCCTTCCCTCTCCGCCCCCGCGTGCCCGGGCTGCTGGCCACAGCCCGCGTGCAGCACGAAAAAGGACTCGGGGCGCTCCCGGCCCGCACAGTGACAAACTGGCATTTCTCAATGAAAGACTCTTATCAACAAATGCTCAGCCAACTCTATATTTACCATGCAGCCATAATTCAGGAACAGAGGGCATCTAAAGGATGACTGTTGAGCCACACCACCTGACTGCTGGCGTAGGGTGTCACTCTTGCGTCCAAAAACAGAATGTCTCCTGGAGTTCCCACTACAGCACTCCTTGGTAGGATGCAGTTTTCTACTACCCTACATGACCTATCATTACAGGGGACAGAAATAGGACCCTCACCACTGCCGGCTCAACTTAGGGAAGCAGTCAGTCCATGGGTAGATCTAGGATTGTGAAACGTGGGATGCAGATGGTGTAGTGCATCATTACACATATTTTTCTCCAGTTAAAGAGAAAATAGAAGCCTTACTAAATATGGTAGATGCCTTGTGTTACACGATTCAGTTTCAGATCAAAGCAAAAACAAATATAACTGTATAGGAATGCACACTAATTTTCAAGGCTATATGTAAAATTTAAAAAGCTTAACAAACAAGGCAAAAATAGTTCAAAAAAGTGCTTTATTAGTCCTGTAGTCATTATAATTGAATGTACATCTCTTCTTCAGGTTTATAAAACAGAGCCTAGACTTCATGAGTGCCTTGACAGTGTAGATAACACTTCACTGTCAGGCATTTCCACACCTGAGTTAATAATCACCTGAGTTAATATTACCACACTTGAGTTAAGGTAGAGCTAAAAACAGTCTGCAGGGCTGTAAAATAAAAGAGGTATTACCAGGAATAGTGAACAAACAGCAAAATTACAGAAGAAAGAATAGATGAATGGAACATCAAGACTATTAAAAAGGCGTTAGGGTTGTTAACACCTGTGAAGCGAGATTAGCAGGAATCAGGTAGTTTATAATGAACCATGAAGTCAATCGATTCCATCAATGCTGCCTGAATAGAAGTGCTGCTGCCCAACCTGGGCAGTTTTAAAGAATCAAAAGTGGAGGCTGCAACTGCACCACTGCACACTCCCCCACACCATCCACCCATGTTTCACTCATGAAGTAAGGAACAGTTCCTATGGACATCAAGGACTGTAACTTTGCCTGGTCCTCACTCAAACCGTGGAAGTGAAAGAAGAATTGTAATGCTTTCTCCTTCTAGTAGTCGGTCCTGCAACGTATAGAACCCCTAACCTAGACCATAAAGAACGTAACCTGATGCTCAAATTTAAGCAAGTGATTAATCCCATTTGACTTCATAAAAATTATTACTCTGCTTAAAATTAAGCAACCATTGAAGTGCTTGCTACCTCAGGCTATATTTCGCAACATTTTGTAAAAGCACATCACTACCTCACATGTATAATCTCACACTTAGAGATTTCTTAAATTTATTGGGCACTTAATCAAAGAATCATAAGATTTTAAACTTGATTATGCCACTTTTACACCAGCATAGCTGGACTGAGTTCTGCAGATTTACTGTTGATGTACAAGTGGAAAAGAGAATTGCAAAAGAGCTGTTATATCATTTAGTCCCTTCCACTGTCAGCATAGTATTTTTCTTTGCAATATTTTTACTATATTATATATTTCCATTTTTTCAAAAAGTCATTGTCATTGTTGCTGAGTTTTTCAAATTGCTGTTACTCTTGTAAGAAACTGATTACTACAAACAGATTTATGAATAAAACAACAAGCAAAGTCTTAACCTGTGATACAGGGTATTTAACATATTTCAGAATGCAGCTAGATCCTTAAAGCCATTCTGGGTTTGGGGTCAATACTTTGACATCAAAGTAGACTAGATCATTAAAGCCATTTTGGGTTTGGGGGTCAATATTTTGACATCACAGAGTAGCAATTACTGGCATATGCCAAAATATTAACATAGAACATTTCCCAAATGTAGAACTGTCTTAGGTATATGCTTTGAATAAGGGTTAGTTGTCACATTTTCATTTGCAGTTTCACCTATGTAAGTAGTTACATAAATTAAACCCTTCTGCCCATCTATAGAATGTATATATTTACACATAGGCTTCTGGGGTGTTTTAATTTAATGATTTTTACTATAGTTTTGAAGAGGAAGAAATAAAGCGACAAGATTAGTGGATTCATAAAATAGGCCTCAATGGTCAAAATTTCTAGAAGTAATAAACAATAAGGAGTTTATCAATTTGAGTATTCAATTTGAAATATCTTGGACTTGAGGTCACAAAATATGAAATAATCACAACTCCAGGTAATATCCTGGAAACTGTTGATGCTCCCCACCTGTGAAAAACAAGGTCTCAAACTGAACATAATGGACACCTGTCAAAATTTTGGTCTAATTTTTTTTGGAAATGTCTTCATTTATGTCCTGATGATGTTTTCTTAGGTCCTAAATAAAATAATCTGTAGTGCTTTATAGTCTCAGTTAATTGTATTAAACTGTTATTGACTTAAGAATTTATTTGGTATGTAGAATAAAGTATGTAAAATATACCAAAGAATACCTTATTCTTTGGTATGTAAAAAAGAGACTTCAGCAAAGGTTACTGTAGTTCAGTATTAGTTATAGGGTGTGTGTAGAGGAAACAGGGGCCCTAAATTGAAACAGTGAGTTTTTAAAAACACTGCTTCCATTTAGGGCCCTTCAAACCCCTGTGTTGTGCACACACCCACTTATCTGCCTCTCCGGTGGCGGGGAGGGGAGGGTGAGCTGCCGGTGGGGAGAGCGGTCCCTGAGCTGCAGGGGGGTTGGCTGGTGCTTCCCTTCGCAGCAGCAGCGCTCCCACCCCCCCAGGCAGCACCTGCCCATGGGCACCTGACTGGGGTGTTCTGGGTGGGCACCACAGCTGCAGAGGGAAGCACCAGGCCCCCACACAGCTCAGGCAGGCAGGCAGGCTCCAGGGAAAAAAAGGCAGAGCCTGCCTTCCTGGGGTGCTGCCAGGCTGCTTGCATGGGCTTCCTGCAGAGCCCGAGCTGCTCAGAGCCCAGTGCTTCGCTCCGCGGCTGTAGGGCAGCAAACTAAAACTTCTCAGAGGAGTTTTAGTTTGCTGTGCCCCAAGACATTTAAGGTGCATTACACTGCCGAATTTGCTACAGCGCCTGGAATCACTGAGCAATACGCCACTGAGGTATGCAAACACCAACACCATTAAAGCAGTGCAAAATCATTTGACCCACTTTAAAGTGTTGTGCACACATGCCCCTCATTTCATCTACACACAGCCATAGACATTAATAATACTACATTATTCATCAAAGTGTTTTTAAGAAGTCAAACATTTTCTACCAAACCCTGTTTAATGCTAAACTGTGTCAAAGAAGCCTGTGAGCAAATTTATGCATGAATATGTAGGTCCAAACAAGAAGATGGCAATGCTGGGCTCCATCTGCTGATGTAACCTACAGGGCATGTCTACACAAGATACTACGTCACCATAGTAACAAGCTACGATGATATAGCAGCAGCGGGCATAAGCCATGACACTGCCACTACTGTGCAGTAGCAACAAGCTATGAGCTCATTGCTACTGTGCAATAGGGTTGAAAACAACCCATGCAAGACCGGGACTGTACAGTACCAGCGGGTATTGAACAGTCATTTAGTACTTGCTTTAGCATGTATGGGTTTTCAAATGGCTTTAGCAAGTACTAAATGACTGTGCAGTACCAAGTGCACAGTCAGGGGCACATGTAGACACAGCCACAGTGAAATAAGTAAACCTACACTGATTTACACCCGCTAAAGATCCAAGCCTACATCTGACATTCTCATACTTTTTGATTTCTTTCCAAATTTTCAAGAAATTAATGAACAACTCATATAGATTTTCTTTTACCAAAAACATTAGGAAAGAAATACAGCTATTTCCTGCTTGCTCTACATGACTCAGATGAAGTAACAATTTTGATACACTTATACTGTGCTTTTTACCTATATTGCACCTTCTGTCAGAAGAACTCAAATTGCTAAATGTAATAAATATTTGGCTGGCATAGGTATTTTATACTTTTGGACATGGTAAGGGACATAATGCATCCTGGGGAACTGACAACAGCTCAAAAATTAAGATATCAACAAAAGCAGTCTTGTCACTCTCGTGATTTTAAGGAAGAGAAAATGTTGCAAAATGTTGAAATCGAAGCTTAAATGTAAAATCTCCAAGGATTTCCATTTAGTGGGAATATTTTTATATACTATTTAAATACAATTAATTGTGTCAGTTTAAATCTCTCATGTATCCCTAGATTTTCAAGACAAAAGGAATAATTTGGGTCATTAGTTTGACCTTCTGTATAACACTGGAAATAGATTTTCATCAACTGGTTATGCATAAAGCTCATCACTTCTGGCTGGTCTGGAAAATACATTTTGGAAAGATATTCATTCCCAATTTTAAAATTTTCATATTCTGACAAATCCATCACAAGCCTTGCTATATGTTCCTATGGTTAGTTACTATCATCACTGTATGAATATACACCTACCTTCTTGCCTCAATTTAACTGAAGTCAGTGGAATTACATCAAGAATGACGTTGGATCTGGTAGCTGAATATATTAATGTATTTTGCAGTCACGGGATGTAGTCTACCAACGCATACAGTGGCCAGATCCTCAGCTGCTTTGAATATGATAAACATCATTGAGCTATGACAATTTACATTAGCTTTGGATATAGTCCTAGCATGGTTAAAATGCTACTCTTCATTAAATATGCTTTTATTTAAAAAACAAAATCACTTGGTACATGTTTAACATACAATATGCTCTTATTAACTCTACACTAAATAAGCATGTGGGAATTTTAATTGAAAGTGATACCTATAATTTTAATTGACTAGTGTTCTGGTGGGATACAGATGCTTTCAAATGGGTTTTCCCCTAGCAGCTAGGTGTCACTAAGACACTGGCAACATGCCATGAAGTGCCAGCTTCCTGGGAGCTTGCAAGCCTCACTGCGCTTGTTAATTCTCCCTCTACTTTGTTAGCCTAATAATCTTTTTATGAAGTGTGTGTGCACAATATCACCTCCTTTTTATAACATAAAATTCACTTCTCAGTCTACCTACATTTTTTGGCTTTCCAACCTGCAACCACATCACAATAGTTCCTCAAAGTCTTGTCCTATTAACAAATGCCAACAAGGTGTTGTCCTATATGAAATAACAAATGACAACATCTATCATATATTTGCAAATAGATAGACAGAATGGCAACATTTATAATATGGGGTGCGTCTACAAATTCTCTAATGCACTTTTGCTAATGCGCACTAAAGTTAGTATGAGGTACTAGGAAAAGGTGCATTAGCCTAATTTAATGTGCGTTAGCGAAAGAGCACTTTTTGGTGATGCTTTAATGCACATTAAAATAGGCTAATGTGCATTAAAGTGCATGTAAAGGCATGCCCAAGATGCACTTGGGTCTCTGGTCTAAACATGCTGCAAACTTTTTTAAATCCCAAGGGCTAGATTTCTCCAGCCCAACATTTTGGCACCAGTCCATGGATTTCTATTTCACTGCAGGCTGATATCCATATTGAGGTTTTTCTATTAACACAGCCTACTTCCCCTGGTATTTTAGACAGCAGTTTTCAATTTACTCTAGGGGACTTTGTATGGGACCTGGTTCTGCGTTTTTAAATTTTGAAGTTGATTTCAGACAGGTATTTCATCCCTCCCTCAGACCATTATTTTCCCTTGCTTTGTCCACAACAAATTATTTCAGTTTCCTCTATGCTCCTTTACTTGTCACTGTTTCAAAGTGTCAATAACCTATATCTTCTCAAGGGCTCTGGATCCAAGAAAGAATGTCATTGCAACATTAGATATAAACCTTAGTTTTAAGTCCCAGAAACCACCGTCTGTATATTTACAAGAAACCACCTGTGTCTAAATGAAGTTCCTGACCAATACTAAACAGCGTAATAAATATCGTTTGTGCTGCAACTCACTAGCTTCCTGGGGCTTAGATTTTCTGGTGATCAAACAAACAAGTAAGCACAACATTTTAGCAAAAACGTCTTTCTATCATAAAAAAGAAAGGAAGATCCAGAGAACTATAGGCTAGTCATCTTGACCTCAATCCCTGGAAAGATCTGGGAAAAAATTATCAAGGAATCCATCAACAGCAGGCTAACGGAAGGCAACATTCTGAGAGAGAGCCACACGGCCTCATTGAGGGTAGGTCTTTCATGACCAACCTCATTTCCTTCTATGACCAGGTGATGCATCACCTGGACAAAGGAGAAGAGGTTGATGTCATTTACTTGGATTTCAAAAAAGTCTTTGGCTTGGTCTCCCATGATGTCCTCATGGTAAATTGAGGAACTGTGGCCTTGACAACCTTACAGTCCAATGGCTGGAGAACTGGCTCCGTGGTCAGACCCAGAGAGTGACAGTCAATGGAACTGAGTCAACATAGCGCACAGTGACCACTGGTGTCCCCCAAGATATTTGATCTTAAAAGATAATACAAGGAATAGAGAGATATATAATATGGCTGTAACTCCCTAGCTCATTTATTCCACCTTGGCTTAATTTGTTTAAAAACCCTGAAGCCTAACTTTTGTTAGTTTGCCCAGTGTGTGTGTGTGTGTGTGTGTGTGTGTGTGGTTTCAGCCGTATCTATTTTCAGCACTTATAACCATTGCCATAAGTAATTAAATCACTAAAATTTTCCAATCCTGAACAAAGTACTTTGAATTCATAAACAGCTCACTAGAACCTACTCACCTTTAAAATAAAGTATGTTTTTACAAAATCATTCTCAATTTGATGCACATCACAAAACAGATATTTATATTTGTATAAATTAATATTTATATTATAGTGAAATAGAGGCTTGAATGAAAGATCAGGACACCAGTGTCCCAAGTGGCCTATAAATGCATAGAAAGACATGTGACTTTGCCCGGTAAACTTATTAGACTAGGCTCCAAGTCATCAAATCTGTATATGGAGGGACCGTTTTATCCCTGGAGAACTCCACTGACTTCTTTGAGACTCTGCACTTAGATCAGATTGTAAAATTGAGTTCTTAATAGTCCTTATGCATTGAAATAATAAAAAGTGACCTAAAGCAAAAGTTCTATTTGTACTCGAAGGTGTAAAAATATGTCAGTAAATAAAGTAGGGAAATTGTGTATGTGTGTGTGTATGTACAGAAAACAGTTACTTTGTTTGATTTATAAGGCATCTTTCTACTAGTAACACTTTAATATCCAATGGGTGCAAATAAACACCAAATATTTTATATCTGAAGAAGCAATTTCCAGTTGAGATGTTAATGTACACATGATATTCCCTTCTGACACATGATATTCAGATTGACTTCAAGCAAATTAGGATATGTAACCTCATTAATTTTGGATTTCTTCTTAACTGGACTTAATCCTCTTACTCTCAAACCTACACAATTAAATCATTAACTTTTCTTTGAATGATAACTTCATAGCTAATATCCTATTTTACTGTACCACAAAAATGGCTAGGAGTGTTATTTATACCAATATGAATTCAATTATTTGGTATTATTCACTAGAGTACTCTTCCTTTTCTTTCCATCCATTAAGTTTATTTTTGTGGTTAATTAATCAACCAATAGATTTCCATAATATCAAATGGGCTCTTATAATCACACGTTATAAACCACAAAGGACATTTTCTTCTCAGAAAGAATAGAAAGATTTATAGCCCTGCAGTTTTCTTAGCTATCAGGCATCTATATGATCCTCAAGGGCTCAGATATTTAGCGGATTGCAGAAATGTTGTAACATTAAGGCCGTAATTGAAAAATTGAATAAGACTTTTGCAAAAAACTTTTATCTTTTTTTAGAGACACTATTGTTATCTGAAATAAAGAATTAGTGGCAATGACAACCACGTTCATTTTTGAGTGATATTTTCCTCTAATTGCTCTTTCCTCTCTTTTAAATGACAAATACATGATAGACACTGAATTTACAAATTTTAGTGTTCTGACAACTGAACACAAAGAGCTGAGCTCTGAAATGTGTGTGAAGCACTCTTTTCTCTGTACTGGTTTTATTTTTCATGTCACTTTTATTGATTATTGTGATTTGATACATTCAGGAGGCAGTCAAGCACATATGCCATGATTCACTGTCCTTGAAAGTAGTTCCAGCACTACCATGTAATATATATATACACATCATACTTGTTCAGGAGACAGACTGGCCATAAAACATATTTGCTGCTTTGACCTAAAATCCACCGGTGTCAGTGAAAGGGATCAAATAGATTTAACTGGGTTTGGCCTCAGGGCTGTAGAGAAGAGGCATACCACACACCCTTGATTCCTAATACAACCCCAGATCAGTGCATGTTTCAGCAACCTAATTCATCCCCTCAAACTTTTAAAAGAGAGCGTTCTTAATTACAACCCAAAAGAAGTCACTATACTTCATAACATCATACAAACCCTGCTCTGTTCAAAGAAATCAAACACGCGATGCATCAAGATGGGATTCAGACACAAGCACATCTAAGGATCAGCATCTGCTTTCTAAATGTCATCCACTAGTGACCCCACACGTTTGGAAACATGTCCTCTTTGCTCCTCGGTATAACTGTGATCTTGCTGCAGTAACCATAGGAAACAATAAATAGTGCTAACCATCTTGCCTTAGGTACTGTGTCCTTGTTGTTCTAGTGGTCTTGGCAATTTACTTTACTGCCATTAACCCCATCATCAGTCAGATCTTTTCTTTTTGTGACAAATTACAAACATCAGCCTAACAGATAAAATGAACAAACACAATGTGATCAAAAAGGGGAGCGGGAGGATTTGAGAGTGTAATTCATTTTCATCACCTTTGCCTGAAAATTGTTTATGATGTAGTCTCCCCAGAGTTAAATCCCATACATACTTGATAATGTTGAGCTTATTTCATCCATTTCAAGATGACACCATTGCATTTTTAATGTAGCTCTTTCAGCCTTGCATCGCTTATAGCTGCAAACCAACAGTGCCATCCACTGTTTCGCTGAATAATCTTACTCAACAGCACTTTCCCAGGATTGTGTTAAATGAAACAGGATTCTAAATTTAAATCCTCATAGCATTGCTACACACAGGATTCCTAATGCATACAAAAATTTTAATTTTTTTTGAAGAAAAGAGGCCAAACCACAACCTGGTGGCTTCCAAAAAAGAATAGGACAATTGCCAAGATTAATTCCAGCCATAAAAAATATTATAGTACAAGACAGATTTTTCCTTTTCAGTTCATTCTTAATAGTAACATCCTATTTCATCTATCTACTCTAACACATTAAATTGCATCCAAAGCCAGAGAATGTTGCATTGTAGGAAATCCCTACTAGCCCAATGGATTCTAGAGCAGATGTTCCCTTAGGATCAACAAACTGCCTCTAATGAGTACTCGCATTAGGCGGGAAGTTCACAAATCTATAAGATGCTATAACCATATGATGTTATATTATTATTAATTCATTCTCCTTTTCTTCTGATGCTAAATCCTTGACATTCCATGTCCAATCATCTCCCCTAAAATATATTTCCTGTTGATCAAGGCCCAGGGAGTGGACAAATCCAGAATCAGAGAGAAGGTGGTGCAGTCACAACCCATTTAGCTGTGCCAAAGACTCAAACTTCTAATGCTGGTATTGTGCAGCAGACTCAAACTACTAATCTTGCTTCACCCAAACCACACAAATCTATTATTTTTATTGCAAAAACACTTGGAAGCTCAAAGTCATGGATCAGGCTGCTAGTTAGCTTGGAGCTATAGAAACTCAGAACCAACTCTGGTGAACCTACAGTTTAGAATTAAGTCAAAAAGCAACAATTCTGACAAAAATACAAAATCTATTCTAATGTATTTTTGCTAAGAGGTCCACCTATAATGGAATCTGTTTGTTGTGTAATATTTGTAATTTTTCTTAGTGTGTATTCCCCTGTTTCATTTTAATAGGTAGCTCCCACAATCACTGCACTTCATGGAAAGCAAGGGGCTCTTTAAAAGACAAGAAAAAGCTGCATCCATTATAGTCTGTGTATTTTCTGTATCCAACATAGAATTGTGCACTTAGTTCTGACTCATTTACCGCTAAGAATGTGGGTCACTAGGCACTTTCCTCCTGATGCAGAAGTAAAATATGCGGGATTTTCTGCTGAGAAAGAAAATATTTCTATGGCGTATACACAGCTTATGACTTATGTATTGGGACCTCAGATTTGTAACCTGTCATACTTCATGCAGCTACATAAGCATTCTTTATTCATTTAAGGGAAAAGAATCCAAGTATTGTTGTACCTTTTGTTAAGATCATGTTTAAATAATAAGATTAGGTAGAATAAATGCTTGACCTTCTGTAATTTTGCAACGTGTTTCCACAAAGGAGGAGTAACTACAACTCTAATTGTTTAATGGAAAACTAGTGACAATTTACAGTAATTTGAATAAGCCTGACCCATTTCTAATGCAGATGTAAATTGATGTGCTTTCAAACCATTGTAATATGTCTTCTTTCTGGGCAAGCTGAAACCAATTGTTAAACCTAAAATGTAATGATAATTTCATGATTTATTTGTAATGAGAGTGAAATGGATTTCGAAATAAGAGCGAAAGCAAAAATCATGTCTAGTGGGTCTGAAACCTCAACACCTGACAAAGCATGATAGCTGTGAAAAGGGGGCATTTTCTTTTCTTATGAGCCTTGCTATAGTTCACAGAACCATAGGGTTGGAAGGGACCTCAAGGGTGATTTAGTCCAGCCCCCTGCAGGATGTACTATCCAGCTTCTTTTTGAAAACCCACAGCAAAGTCGATTCTCCACCTTCCCTGGGTTGCTTGTTCCACTGTCCTACAGTTCTGACAGTAATGAGGGGTTTTATTTTTTTTAAATTTAATCTAAATCTGCTTTGCCAAAGTTTAAATATGCTGCTTTGTGTCCTGACCTTTGCAGAGAGGGAGAACATTCGTTCTCATTTTTCTTTATGGCAGCCTTTCAAATATTTGAAAACTGCTTTCATGTCATCCCTTAATCTCCTTTTCCGCGAACTAAACATACCTAGTTCTCTCAAACTTTCACTGAAGGCCTTGCATTCCAACCTTTTTATCATCTTTGTCACTCATCTCCACATCCTTACCAGTTTCTCTGCATCCTGATTGAAGAACAGAGCCCAGAACTGCACACAATACTCTCACTGAGGCATAACCAGGGCTGCAATGAGTAGTACTTACACTTGGTTAATACAGCTCAAAATAGAATTTCCTTTTCTTGTGCGTGACTTCACCATCTTGCTGACTCAATTCTAGAATATGTTACTGTTTTCATCATTCATAAATGTGATGAGCCTTTCCCATAAATATGGATCTACTGAACTTGAGGCAGTGGCTAGCCGATTTCATGGGCAGATCCCAGTGCCGGCTGCTGTTTTCATGGGTTGAGTACAGTGGCTCCCCCCATTCCTCGAAGGGCCAAGGAGCCCTAGTAGTTCCACCCCTCTTGGCAGATTTCCAGATGGCCCCAAAGTGCTGTTTCGATTGTAAGGCATCAATTAATGGCTTCCGTGGGCTTACTGCCCTAATTACGCCCATGGAAGCCATTGATTGCTGCATTATTAAGCAATCTAAGTGGTGGTTAATGGCTTCCATGGGCTTGTTCAGGGAATTAAGCCCACAGAAACTATTAACCACTGCTTAGATTGCTTAATAATGTGTCAATTAATGGCTTCCATGGGCTTAATCAGAGGATTAAGCCCATGGAAGCCATTAATTGATGCATTATTAAGCAATCTAAGCACTTAATTAAGCTCTAAAATGAAATATCCTATTAAAATAAAGGTATGCATACCACCATTTGTAAGTAACACCAATGATATACACTTAATAATTAACTAATACCACCTGCATACACTTTATTAATACCAACTCTATACACTTTATTAACTAATATCATCTAAGCACTTAAACTCTAAACTGAACTGTCTTATGAAACTGAAGCTCTACAACAAGATGAATTGAATTAATACCAACTATATACACTTTATCAACTAATATCAATTATATACACTTTATTAAAGGACATTATAAAAAGGAGTTTACTAAAACTGAATGCTAACCCTGAGATTGACAGCTCATGCTAGCTATTAAGTGTGAGCATGCTGCGCTCAGTCGCAGTTGCTGCAGACATTCTCCGTCTCTGTGGGGAACAAGTGGACCATCCACGAAGATGGCACCCTCAGCATCCATTGAGATAGTGGGAATGGTGAGGCAGCATCTTGCCAGGGTGTAATGATATGGAAACCTGTCACAGGCAGAGTCCCAAAACACAGGGATCTGGCACTGACAAGGTTCACATAAGCAGCACATTCATTGTTGTTCTCTTTCCCCCATCCTGGGATTGCTTTCAGTAGTCAAGGGTCACAACTCAGAACAGGCACCTGATTGGGATCCAAAATGCAAATAGCACTAAGGCAGGGGGCAGCCAGTTCCCTGAACTGCAGTGGCAGTGATGGGTCATATCTGTAGTATTGGTTCAGCCTTCTCTGCTGTTTTGCATGAGGACAGCTTGATAGTTTCTGCAATGCTCCATCTTTGACCCAGCTTTACAACCATCAGCTTGTTGTGTGCCTGCTGGCCTTCAAACCATGTCAGGAGCTCCAGGAACCAGGTGACATTGTCAGCCAGAAACATCACTTAATCTCAAATGTCACCTTACACTAAGACATTGCGATGCTCAAGTATGCACTGTGTACTGGATGTGATTTCCACCTCCTTGCTCACAAACTGCTGGTAGTAGTGCTGCACATGCTTGGTGTGATAACAGACCACAGTGAACCACCAATTCCACCGTGTGAGCACAGGCTCTGGTGGCAGTGGCGCAGTGCCATATGAGTGCCCACTTTGACTGGCGATGGACTCCCTGCTCTGGACCTTACAACCTGTACAGTGCTTGAAGGCTTTCTTGAAGGAAGACACCAGGCAATCCACATCAGGGAACTGTGTGTACCAGATGACACTGAGGACAGAATGTGTGCATCGCAGGTGACATGAGCAGCACTGAGCAGCATTCCTTGGAGCATTTTGGAGGAAGCCTTGCACATGTACATGGCATCGTCAGACAGGAATGCTGAGATCTTGTTACAGTCTATGCCATAGCTGACAATTACCTTCATGATGGCTTGAGACACGATAGAAAAATGGACAGACATGAGGTGGACTGGCTCATTTTGAAAACACTGGCTCATTTTGAAAACATAGGCAGGTCCCAGTCAGTCCAGCTCCCCATTACAAATAAAATGTGCAGCACGTACTTACCTTCAGGGTCAGTGGTTTCATCAGGCACAATGGAGAAGGAGTCATACTCAACCAAGGCAGCCTTTTGGACTGTATATGTGAAGCAATCACAGCAGGGAGATAGTCTTGCTGAAGCTTGTTGGCATGTGGAAAACTGCCAACATTTTGACATGTTTTGGTTCGGGTAGTTCCTTAGCTTCTGGTGATCAGGTTTTTCCAATGGGATGTTTGCCACCATGAAAGCCTCCACTTACCTTGCCAAGCTGCCTTCTGTGATCCTTTTAAAGACGGAGGACATGGCTACTTGTTTCTTGCTCTAACCTTCAGGCTCTGCAACAGCCTTCCACTTCATGTGTGCCTCGAACTCTAAGTGTCAATCAATGCTGATTTTCATAGATCCATAGATTTCATAGATTTCTAGGCTCGGAAGGGACCTTGTAGATCATCGAGCCTGACCCCCTGCTTTAGGCAGGAAACAGTGCTCAGGTTAAATAACCCCAACTAGGTGCCTGTCTAATCTTGGTGCCTTTCCTTGACACATCCAGAGCTATGTTGCAGGAGGAACAGAAGAGTCTGCCTACATCTGTGTGCAAGGTCCCTGCAGGATACTGTCTTACATGGTCCAGCACTGAAACACATCTGGCACTCTTGGAGGATTTCTTTTCAGCAGGCATGCTGAAGAATCCTCCTCAGGTGACAGCATAGTGTAGTAGCATGCCTGTGGGTGCTTTAAAAGTGGTGCCAAAACCCTCCTGCTTCCCTGGCTAGCACTGGACTGGGTCCTGGAATGAGCCTAAGTCACTGGCTCAGCCTCCGATTTGCTCCCTCTCTCCTCCTCTCCCTCCCTTCGTGCTTCAATTTTGTCTTGCAGATTTTTTTTTCTCCTCTCAGTGAACCTGCCAAAAGTGTAGAGTCCACCCTTTTTCACAGAACCTGCCCAAAATCACAGTTTCTGCAAAAATCATATAATCACAATTTTGGTAGGTCCTTACCCATAAGGGATCTGTATGCCTATGGACCTTCCTTAAATTGTATGCACTGTGGCCCAAATTCAAACAATTCAAACTCCTGGCACAAACCCTGAATAAACTAGATATCTCAAAGGCAGCAAACTAGGAAGATGGAGTCCACCCCCTGAAACTACAAGCACTTTTTCTGCATCTAGCATGCAGAGGTACACCAGCTATATCTGCCTCTCCAGCCCCATTCAGGATTTCTACACTGCTAAGGGCTATTGCTTAACAATGACAAATCTCATCCTAACTTCAGAAGATGTTGGGCAGACGAGACTCCCAGAATGCTGATTGTGGCCTGAGGGCATCCACAGAAAAAGAAAGAAAGAAGCAATACCTATTAAAATATACTTTTCAATTTTGTGAAATGCATTCTAAAAGCTGAGTTGAAAGGCAAAGTCGGACTCTAGCACACAAACTGCAGCAGCTAATACTACCAAGATTTTGGAAAATCTTAGGTCGTTCACATTTAAAAGGACAACATTTACTTCCTAACATGAATGGTATTTTGTTGCTCACCGTGACAGACTCTGACACAGAAATAAAAACAGGAATAAATAAACTGTGGTAATGCCCAAGTGGTGGATGACAATTAATTCATGTTCATTTACTTTAATAGGATCTAGGAGCTGCCAGAATGGACGAGATCAAATATACTACTCTGGATTTGTAAAAATTCACTTTGCCTTACTGGTGTTTTACTATCTTGTAGGGTGAATTGCAGTGAGCACCACTGACTTCCTATAACAGAAGTACAATTTTTTCTTCATAGTGAATGTTAAGGCTTCTGGACTTTCTATTCTTGCTTGATATGTTCTGGTTCATACATTTACAAATCCAGTGCATTTTAGCTACAGGAAAGATAAGGTGGTTTCCAACCATGGTTTAACACACAATCAAATGGCTACTTGCACACAAAACAATCAAATTTTTCCCCATTTTGGTAAGTCTAGAAAACAGGACCCAAGGCCACCCTTCTCCTCTGGGTCCCCAACCCGAGCTTTCAATGGCTATGAACACCAGCCAGTAGTCACATTCCTCTTACACTTCTACACAACCCCTCCAGCACCTTTCCTACCTCAGTATCTCTGGAAGAATTTGCCTGGATCCTCATCTTGGCATGCCACCTCTCACCTTCTGTTCAGAGCCTCAGTCTCTCTCCTCTTTCTAGTTCCCTTCATTGCCATCTTCCAGCAATCTCTAGGCATCACAGTTGCAGGCAGCTCCCTCGGTCACAGTTAAGGTGCAGTCTGTTCCAGGGAACTCCTTCCTGCCCAGTAGGACCTGCCCCATATCCCTCCCTAATCTAGGAGTTGCAGTTGCAGACTCTATAGGTCAAGCTGAACTGACCTCCTGTCCCTGGTTCACACTCCTCCTAAGAGGATGGAGCCAGAAATGAACTGCCTTCAAACTCGTAAAGGACCCTCTGTTATGGCTGCAATGGTGCTTCTCTGTGTGCCTTTTAATGGAGCTGGGGTCCCCATTATATAGAAAGAGGGTCTTTTTATGAGTTTGAAGCCAGTTCATTTCTGGCTCTACCCTCTTAGGATCATAAAAGGATGTGAACCAGGGAAGTGAGGTCAGTTCAGCATGACTGTCATAGAGTCAGCAACTCCTAGGCTGGGGAAGAACGCTCAACCCTGTCTCCTAATAGGAACACAGAAGAGTAACGATCTAAAAATATCCATAGCCATATTATATCCTTCATAAACTACCAAATAGATGCAAGTGCAAATTCAGTAAACAAAAAATATACAAATAAAACTGCATCTTACTGATAACACATCTAACCTCCATAAAAGGCATTTGATCATTCAGTTTTGCGCCTGGCTTCTGTAGAGCACATGAAGCCTGAGAAAGTAATTGTGGAATTTGTACTAGTCCAATACTATCCCAAATACCTTCTAAAAAAGGAATCCAAGATTCACGTAACATTAAACATATAATTTTAAATTAAAGCTTGGTACATCCTCCACGGAAGGGCATAATATTAATCAGTAATTTTAATGATACTCTAAACATTTTGTGATACATCAGTTTGCAGCTTTTGCTGATAATAAAAACTGGCTTTGGACAGACTACTCTAAATTTTACAAGGCTCCAATTCTCCTGTGCAATTATGGAACTTGAAATGTAATTCTCTTTAGAACGGTAAAGGAATTAGACCAGAGAAACCCTGTTAAGGATAGAGCATGATAAAATGGAACAGCTTCAAAGATGCCTTTTATATTGCTGTTGCTTGGTGTCATGTTATATTCTAAACCACAGTTGTGTTAATGTCTGTGAAAGGACAATGCAAAAAATCAGAAAGGAAAGAAGTCTCTATGTGGTTTAGCATTTCAAATAGCTAGAGCCATAGGAAAACTGTTGTTGTTGCTGCTCTTGTTATAACTTAGAATACAACATGGGGATTATTCTCCGAAATATAATATATATTTCTTGGGATCTTGACAAAACCGCTAATAAGCAGGGATCCTGGTTTTCTCTGTTAAAAAATCCAAAATTCTCTGATTCTCTGGTTAACCCCCCACCTCCACCCCACCAAATTCATGTTTTCCCACAATTAAAGTGAAACACCACTATATATCTAGGTATCAGTTGCACACAATGTTTTATTGATATATTTACAATTTTAAAGAGATTTGGAAGCCTGCCAATGCCTCAATCGATATAATAAAATACATTCTAAATATCTATATATTTTGGCATTTGGTTTTGGGTTTTTTATCATGGAAAACCAGAGCTCCCCCTGCTCCCTTTGCTCACCAGGACACTGGTCCAGCTGTAGCTGTTCTCCCCTCTCTGCAGCTTTGTGGTGCTGAGCAGCCCTAACATGCTGGTTCCCTGCCCCTGCCCATGCTGTTGCCCCTCACTCCCAAGCCACAGCCCCGCTAGCCCTGCCAGCGCCCCTCATTCCCAACCCACAGCCCCCTGCCCCTTCCAGCCCTACCAGAGAGGGCCCCCAGCTGCCCCCCGCTCCCAGGACCCAGCAAAAAAAAAAAGGGCATAATTTAAAAAGGAAGGCCAGTGCCTCCAGATGGTCATTTCTTCTGAGAAGCACACTCTTTAAACTTCACACACTGGTAGCAAAACACCTGCAATCTACCCTGGCTGAAAAAACAAACCATTTGGTAACCACTGACTTGACCCAGGTGCTGTTTCTGCTAGTAAATCTGTGTTGAGAAGCAGGGGGAGGCAGACAAAGGCTCTGAAAAAGCCAAAGCCTGACTGAAAGAGTTTCTGTTGGGGCTGCGCTGAAGTCAGACACCTGAGCTGCTCCAACACTGCCCTCAGCAGAAACTTGGGTGTATTCCCATGCTCCAAAGTGCACCGACCTGTCCACGGGCTATCCCATGATGTCTTAGACTCAGAATCATGGACAATGAGGGCTGGGAAGGACCTGAGGGGTCACCTAGTGCAATCTCCTGCTCAAAGAAGGACCATCCCCTACTAACTCATCTTAGCAAATGGTACTGGATTGCCCCAGTGAGTTTGGACAAGGATCTCAATAGTCATCAATGCCTGCCCTGAGAATGACACCCTTTTTCCTAGGTTGGTTTGCACTCCCCATGCTGGTAACTGGGGGAAAACAACAGAAGCACTGGAGGTGTTGAGAGGGACAACCCCACACCCTGGAGTGCAGAGAGCAGACAGTGGAGCCAGGAGGGAAAGCAGGGGAGGAATCATCCCCTACCCCCACCTCCCACCCTTGTAACACAAGAGACTTGGGAGCTTTCAAGCAGTAATTTGGCCTTGGTTTGGGTGCCCAGAAGCCTTATGCATCCAGCTCCTGGTCTGCTCTTCCTGGCAAGCAAGGGGGAGGACCCTGATGGGCAGCCGCAAGAATCTAACCAGCCCCGTGCTCCACAGGGCTGGGGAGGAGGGCAGCGGGGAAGCCTGCCAAAGCAGCAGCAGCAGCAGCAGCCTCTCTGGGGTGAGGCAGGGCACCAATCTTCTCCTTGCCTTACCACCAGCTGAAGTCGTCCCTGCACCTCACCAGGAGCCAGGAGCTGGGGCAAGTTTGCAAGGCAGGCAAGCTGGAGATGCTGCCACTCATGAGGAGAGTTGTGAGCAGCTGGGCTCTGCACTGCATAGCTGCTCAGCTCTGAGTTGTGGCATGGAGCCCGTGCCTGGCAGCCTGGGAGAGCCAGAATCGCCAGCTGTGTGCAGGCAGCTCCACTTCCCCGGCCATGTCCCTTTCCCAACCCCTTCCCTCCCCTCCCTCGTCTGTCCTTCCCCCTCACCACATTTTTCTCTGCCAGTTCTACTCCTTCCTCTCCTCTGTGTTTTGTGGGATCCACTCACTTCTTCACTCCCCTCTTCTGGGTCTCTCCTCTACCCCCTGCCCCATCAGTGCCCTCCTGCTTTAAAGCGGAAAATCCGTGATTATCTCCTTTAAAGGAGAAAAAACATGCTCTTCCACAGGAAATGGAAAACCCAGATCCCTGCTAAGTAGGAGTTATAATTTTACTGATTACAGTAAGCATATATAAGCAAAGCAAACCTGAGACCTTTAGCCTGATATAATAGGTAACAGAGTGTTCATTTACATAAGTGAAGCCAACGACTAGAGGACTGGTTTTGAACATTTCACGCACACAAATAATCCAAGTTAAGAACATGCACTGAAAAGCCACAGGATGTGTGGTGTGTGTGCACGCATACACACAAACACACATCCATGATCTATATCTTAAGAAATAAATCTAGGGATTGGGCAGATCCGCAGGGGTGAACAAGCACTGCTCAGCACAGCTCACAAGGGTGAGGAACAAAGATAGAATTAAGTTATTCTGTTTTGCCTTCCTGAGTACTGACCCATCTGATCTCCAGTGAAACTTGAACCTTTTAAGTAAAATACAAGGCAAACATTTTATTTTTCTGTGTGTCAACAGACAATTATTAACATCTACAAGCATTTGGAGGCAGAGTAATTTAGCAACTCAATGAAGCCTTTTTGGTCCCTAAGCACAGTGGAAATGCATTGAGAACAACAAGAAAAGAGTAGCTACCTGTCAAATTGGCTATTGAGGTTGTCAGCTATGGCCCTGTTAGTTTTTTTTATTTGAAAACTGGAGGGAACATCTAGGTTATGAAGACTTGAATCTTGGCCCCGTTATTCAGAAAGACACAATTGGATTGGGAAGAGTTGCTTAAATTTGTGGTTAAATGTGAGGTTCCATTTTGGGTCCTATAAAGAGAACATGTCATGCTTTACTACTGTTAATGCTTGTTGTTACTGGCTTAACTGCCAGGGAAATGTAATTCTCCTGTGCCAGATGAGTTGCTGGTCTTGGCTTTAAACTGAAATTATGAACATCCGAAGCTCCGAAGGAAGAATGTCCCAATAACTTCTGCAGCCTTTATTAGCCTAATGAGTAACCTATCTAATATTCGTCTACAATAAATGTAGAAAAATATTATGATATCCTAGGTTAAGTATAGACATTCATTCAAAAAGCCTGTGGAAGAAGCATCCTATCGTGCTTTGCTTAAAGTGCTATAAGTTAGAGCGTGAGTGAACCAAGGCTCACAGGAGGCTTCTTGAGTGGCCTGTCTCCCCAGCCTGTTCATCTCCCCTGCTCCCCAGCTGGTGACAGTCAACAATGGCTGGGGGAGAGAGACCCTGGACTCCTTCCCCCCACAGCCCGTCCAGCCAGGGTCCACGGCTGCTGAGGGGAGAATGATCCAACCTCCTTCCCCCACAGCCAGCTGGAGGGGAGAAGGAGGGGTGTCTCTCCCCACAGCTGCCCTGCCCCCATGATGTGCCACGGCCTGTCTGATGGGGCTGCAAGGGAAAGGGGTCTGGGCTCCATGTCCCCGCAGAAGCCCCTTCCTGGAAGCAGCACACCCTGAGGCTAGGGCTGCTGCAAAGACAAAGAGCCCAGACCCCTTTCCCCATAACCCCCCCTAGCCAGGCACTAGCATGCCTTAGGACTGGGGCAGCTGTGGGGAGAGAGACCTTCCTCCCCCCCTAGCTGGGTATGGCTCACAGCTGGCCAGAGGGAGAAACCGGGGATGGGATCAGAGTCTGTCACTCACTCAGATCACTGACAGCTGAGGGGTTGGGGCTGACCCAGTGCTCAGGCAAAGCAAACAAACTTTACTCGAGACTAAAGTGCAGCCCTATGCAGTGCCACCTGGGATGGTGGTGATCATGCTCCAAGTTAACCCTCAATAGTATCTGGCAGAGATATGCAATAAAGCACTCTAATAGAAAGTGCTTTAGTTTAATGCCTCATCCATAAAGGGTTAATTTGGAGCATGAACTGCTATTTTTAAAGCGCTTTAAGAGCCGTGAGCATCTGGTCAGTTATGGCTCTCAGTTGCTCTCTGCACACTGAAAGCACAGTAAGTGTAACATCTTTACCTAGTTCTAGATATCCTAGACTATTGGAAACGATTGACTTTTAATGATGGATGCACTCGTTTTTAATTTGTTTATAAATAGCCCAGAAAAATAATATTGACATTAAATAGAGTTAGATGAAAAACTGTTACTGTATGTCTTTTTAACTTTCCGTTGGTGTTGTTCCTATCTGGTTAGTGTTGATTGCTCTATTCTAACACAATCACCAAATGCTATTTTCCTTCAAGAGGACTTAACCATCTCATTACTCCATATAAGCAACTGGAGTTATTTCAGTGTGGTTTTCAATCCTCATAATGACTATTGCAAGTCTTAGATATTTAAATTTTTCTTCTTCAGAAAATTCTTAGCCTTTTGTCCGCTGCTTTGTGGAATCCCATTTCTTTGAGCTAATAGCAGTGTCTTTTTTTTCAACTCTTATCTCAGAGGTTGCAAAACTCCTCAGTTACTAAATACATAAATGCGCCCTATTTAAAGGTGACCAAATGTAATTGTAAATAGCTTGCATAGCCAGATGATAACACACAATGCATTTCTCACTTTTCACTAAAGTGCTGTCAATCAGGTTTATAAGTAAGGATACAATATCTTAAGGTAAATCCTATTTATCTATTCAGCAAAGGCCAAATACAGTATTTGAGTTCTACTTATCAGCCTTCTATTAATGACATATAAAACAGTTAAAGAAAGAAATGGGAAATGGTAGTTGAGTGATCCATATGGTATTCTAGACCTCTTTATGAAATGGAATCTGCTCAATCACTGTATTATAGTCAGCCTCTTGAGATTAAATTCTGTATATGTTCCCTCCTATTTTTCAAGCTTTAGAATTTAGCCATTCAGCTCCATCATGATTTTTTTTAAGTTTGATTCTCAATTATTTTTAGAAAGAAAATGCTTGATGTGCAAACAACTCTTCTTAGAAGGTTAGAGATGAAATAAGCTTCGTAGAGAATCCAATTCATGCAATGAAGGATTTTACCCTTGCTTTTATATCCTGCTCTAACTGTTCATTTTACAGACTGTGTAGAGGAATACAGTTAATACAGTCCTGGCCACTTAAAATTCCTATTGGCTTGCTAGAAGGAGTGTCTTTTAAAAGATAAGGAAAAAATGTGAGGTGTAATCAAAGATCTTCAAGAGGGACTCTGGATACTTCCTCTCATGGGTTATACAAAGTGGTTGCTCAGTGGAATTTATACCTAGTGGCATCCACAGAAAAGCCTCAGGTCTGCTCAACCATTCTCATAAAATACAGGAACAATCTAAGGGCAAATTTATAAACAGAGGGGCGCTGCCTCAGTTCCTCCTACCATTTCTCTAGGACTCATAGTCGTTGATCCCTAGGGAAGAAAGACAAACAGAAAGTGTGGTTACAGGTGACTAAGCTTCACTTTTTCTTTGAGTGGGCTCTGCTCATTCCCAACCAAGATTTCAGTTTAAGAGCAGCAGCTGTCCTACAGAGATGGTGGGACCTGGAATTCAATCCAACAGGGAGTGAAAATCACCTTGCTGAATCTAGCATGTGATTAGGATGCCAAATCCAAAAGAGAATGACAAATGAAGGTGTGAATAGAATTCCACATTGCCACATTTCAATAAGTCTGACATGTCTTCTAAACACTAGAGATGACTCTGTAGTTCCAGTGAAATGAGCTCTGATACCTTTAGGGAGCAGGATTGAGGCTAATTTATATGCCTCCTAGATATATAAACTAACCCATCTACAACCTGTTTGTGCTGAAACGCTCTGATTCTTTTTACCAACTGAAAAGACATGAATAGATTTACAGTATATCTGAATTCCTTAGTCCTCTCAAAGTATTAAGATAACATTATTTTGCGTCTATAGTATATATAATCTTGACTTGCCCAGATTATTATATAGCCTTGGAAATAATGTGTGTAAATCGAGAGAAGATTAATACAAAATTCAATAACTGTCTTGGGCATAGGCCATGGAAAGCTGGGGTTAACTGGGTTTAGCCCCCTCCCTGCAAATGCAGGGCAGTGCCCACAGTGCATAGGGCCACAGGACAGGCCATGCTCCGGGCGGCTGTAGTGGGGAGGGAGGGCACGCACAGATACAGACGAGCAGCCGGAGCTTGTAGCAGCCCAGCAGCATATGAAGCACTGCCCAGCACAGCAGGTAAGTCTGTTGTGGGGAAGGGGCATGGGGGGCAGACCCAGTTGCCCACAGTAAGGAAGGGAGTGGGGCAGAGGCAGGGAAAAGAATGAATGGGGCCCCAGGGCCATGGCAGGTCATGGGACTCAGAGCCTGGGCAGCTTGTCCAGGGGCACTGGGGGCTCCTGTACCTGGCCTGGGGGGCACGTAACCCCCGGATCTGTGTGTGGGGTGGAGGCAGGCTGCTACCCTGGAGCAGCGGCAGCATGGTGCAGAGCCCAGCCCACACCTCCACCCCACACACAGATATGGGGGGTATGTGGCCCCCAGGCCTCTCCTGGGGTACATGCAGCAGTGGCAGCTCCCCTGCACTCTGGACAATCTGCCCAGACTCCAAGCACCCCATGACCTACCCCAGCCCTGGGGGCCCATTCACCCCTGTGCCTGCCTCTGCTCCACTCCCTCCCTCACTGTGAGGACCTCGATCTGGCCCCCCTACAGCCCCTCCCCTTCACAGACCTGCCTGCTGTGGTTGGCAGTGCTCCACAGCTGCCAGGCTGCAACCCTAGCTGCATGCAGGCTGTGGCTGCATGCCTGTGTCCATGCACGTCCCCTGCTGCAGCTGCCTGGAGCCCATACCCAGGCTGCTCTGAGGCCCTCTGCACTGCCACTGCTGCCCTGTGTTTGGGCGGGGAGGCTAAGCCCTGTTACCCCCAGCCTTCTGCCACCTATGCTGAGCACCCAAAGCAACCCAAATCTGAATTGAACCAAACCCTAGAAACAAGTATCTCAACACAACAGGAAAACTTATTTCTATGAAATTTTACAACCTTTACTGACTTAAAGGGACAAAAGTAAGAGATGAGGACGCTGAACTGTGTAGCTATCCACAAGTACTATTTGTTTTACTTAATGAGAATTTGCAAAAAGAATCTTGCTGAGGGTTGAATATATCATAACTAACAGGCAGTTGGGTAGCTTTACATCTAAAGCTCACCAGTTCTTTTCAGACAGCAATAAATTAAACTCAACCCATTTTGCAGCTGAAGAAGAGGAAACAAAGGTGATTTAAGAGACTTGAAAGATCACATAGCAAGTCTATGATAGTTTGGAGTAGGACCCAGGTCTCCTGGCTACGTGTTGCTCTAGCCACCAAACCCAAAGTGCCTGAATTCTGTGAAAAAACCTTTCTTTGAGCTGGAATTGTAAGTGGCAATAAGAACCATTTACAGGGTATGCTGCATGTCCACACTGTGAGGAGCACTTATTCCTGATAGAAACTCTGGAAGGAGTTGCATAATTAAGTTTTTAATGAAAATCTGCTTTTCTAGTTTACTTCTGCCTTCTGAAAATTGCCACCCTAGAGGCAAACAATGCGAGTCCAGTTGAAAGCACTTTCCCATCCTGCTTTAATAATAGCCTCATAGAAACTAATTGTTCAAGGAAGGCAGGAAGCAATTTATAATCAATTACCCTATATTGGGGTTCCCCGATACTGCAGCTGTAAATAATGGGCTTGGTTCTGCAGTCCTTATTCAGGCAAAACTCCCATGGAACATTCAGAGTGGCATTCACAGCAGGACTCAATAATGCTGGCACTTGCAGCAGTGCAGTTCGAGAAATGCTGATGTTAATGAAAAACTTTAATTTCAAATACATGTCACAGTTTATCCATGACAAGACCCCTCCACCCTCCTCCTGATTTTTCACACACAGATGATAGACTAAATAAGTGTAACTTTGAATTACATATATTACTGATGTAGGAAGAAAGTAAATGGGATTTGAGTGCACTCCCCCTATTGTAAAACAGGGACCCTTAGGGCACTTGCACATATGACAATGTCAGGATGTACACATGAAAAAAATTCCTTTTGTGTGGCTTAATGGCGTCACACAGTACATGTATGCGAGATTTGGGGGTTTGAAATGAGTGCACCGTTGCAAACTAAACTACAACCCAGTGTAGTTTAGTTTGCAATGTTGCAACTTGGAACATTGCAGCTATTAGTCAACTTGCCCCCTGGCTGCAGGAGAGGTGGACAGGCTCCCTAGAAAAAAGGATCGGGCCCCTCGCTACTTCTGCCTTCAGCAAGTTTCTGCAGCCAGCAGAATGCCTAGGGCTGCCTGGGAACGAGCTGGCTTGCCCCTGGGGCAGTGTGGGAAGGCAGCAGGAGGGCAGTTGGGTGTGCTGGCAGCTGGAGAAGGTGTCAGGGATGGTGCACAGGGCTGCCCAGGCAGGCTACTAGCTTCCCCAAGTCTGGCCAGGCTTCCAGTGCCCCTTGCACCATCCCCACTGCCTTGTCTGGCCACCAGCGCACACAGCCACTCTCCTGCCACCTCTCTGCACTGCCCCAAGGGCAAATCAACCCATTCCCGGATGGCCCCAGGCATCCTGCCAGCCACAGAAGCCTGCTGAAGGCAGAAGCAGTGAAGGGCCCAATCCTTTTTTTCTGAAGAGCCTGCCTGCCTCTCCCACGGCACAGTATATAACGACTGTTATATACAATAATATATGTACAATGATGGAATAATAAAACTCACCACTTCAATTAAAAACTCACCATTTCAATTTAGGGGACATGGAATGCAACCCTAAGGACTAAAATTCCATCACATGTACAAGCACCCTTAGTGTTTTTTGGCAAGGTCAAGTTTTAAGACACCCTTGGGCTATGGTAGTAGCACAGGGTCATTTGGCACTCAGAGACTGCAACAATAGCAGGTTCTGTAGTAGTCAGTCATAACATTAGGCTACAGACAGGTTTTTGGTTTTGGGCGGATTTTTTTGTCTTTTTCTATAAATAGATTCCTTAACCTTAATAATGGCCTCTTCAAAACCTCCAGATCCTGAATACCTGGTCTCACATCTCAGGCTCCAGATCTGCATACAAATAAACCTAGGCTCATTTAGATACTCACAGTTTCCTGCACATGCAATTGAGATCATTTAGGCATCTCATTACTTGAACTGCATTTCCAATCAGGCACTGTACTCAGTTGTCTAAAAGACAGCAACTGAATTCACAAAGACACAGAGGCAGGAAACTCTATTGAGCCCAGTTTAAAAACCAGGCCTTTCCCTGGCTAGTGATGTCAACAAAGTTATTCCAGGATGCCCCATTCCCTACCCCACCCCACACCTTTCGCTAATACTTTCACCATATGCAAGAGACATGGAACTGCTCATAATGATATATGAATACTGGATCTTAACCTGTTTTTTCAGATATTTGCTATATGGCCATATTAATTTAGTTTTATTGGGACTGCACAGAAAACAAGCAAGAAGAAAAGAGAATGGATCCAGATAAGTCAACCCTTCACACTTGAGGGTTGTTACAAGAAAATTCCAGGATTAGAAAATGCCAAGGAAGCAGAGGTCAAAGGAGTACAGAGCTTAAAAAGGACTCTCTGAATAAAGGAAGCAGTTATTGGGGAGCTACCTGGGAAAACCAGACTGATATAGGTAAGGCACCTGCTAAAGGTTTCTGAAGAAACTAGGTCTGTATAGGTCACAATTCAGAGATGGAAGTGCATTAGGTAAAAAAGGGTCATGTGACATGTTACACTTGGCATGTGTTAGATGCACTCAAAATGCAAGTGACTGCACGTTCAAGCAGTAAGACACCCACTAAGTGTAATCGTGTCACATCAAAGATAGGAGTTTTCATGTGAGAAGTATCTCAAGATTGTACTAAGTAATAACATGTTCAGCTATCATTGGACTGCCCCACAGGGATATTATGAGCAATGTGCAGTCCTCACCCAGCCATGACACCAGCCAAGGACCCCTCTGCTGTACCAAGCCTCCAGGTGAGATGAGGAAAGCCAGACATATCAGAAGGAAGGATCCTGGATCTTTCACTTGTCAGGTTCCTCTGGGATTAAGTTGAAAGTTGGGTGCCCACAGCCCTGAAGGGTCCTGTGGCTGGGACCAATAACCAGTGAGCTGTGCATGTTAGAGATCATAGTAAACATTACCGTAAGACTGCTCAGAGCATGTTCTAACTTTAACACAACGCAGATTTAACACATACTGGGTGCATATACACATGCAATTAAGGTGGAACAATAAACTCCAGTGCACTTCATGCCAGAGTTAACTGCTCCTGGGTGCAGTGTCTATACTTTTGCCCAGGACTGCAGCACTTTGAGCTGGGGTGGAGCAGCTCTGGACTGGCAGGAGGTCCAGGGGATCACCTCCAGGCTCCGGGTGGCAGCGGTGGGAGACGGAAGGGCTGCCTGGGGCACAAGGGTGCTAAAGTGCAGGGCTGGGTGGCAGGCAGCCCCTGCACTTCAGCACTCTCATGCCCCAGACAACCCCTGTCACTGTCTACACGTGCATTTCTATGTATGTAAGTACTCCACCGACAGTACTATCTCATGGTTTGTTAATTCATTTACTGCGCTTTAATACCGGTGCACATGTAGATGGTGACAATTTACTGCAGAACTAGTCTACTCTGTAGTAAAGTGCATGGGTAGATGCACCCACTAAGTGTCCCATGCAACAAGGCCTATAGACACATACTTAGACTATTTATTGCTTTAAAACTGTTTTCTCTAAGTGCTTTGTTCATACCAGCACAATGAACAATAGCTTGAGTTAAACAAGGCAACGGCTTCAAATTCCCATTGGGAAAATCAACATGCCAATCCCAGTGAGATCTGCTGGGTGAGTACATGTTACCTTAATGCTTAATCTAAGTGTGGAGTGAGAGAATCCACCCCAGGAGTGGAAAGGGCATGAGACTTATGACTGACCTGAGAGGGTGCACAAAGGGAGCTGAGGAAAGAAACAGAAATCAGCTAGCCTTGCAACCAGGACACCCTGATTCAAGGCCAGCAGGATCTGAGAGCACTGATGATAGCATTTTGATGGCAGTCCTTTGACCAACTATGTCCTGGTATTTTCTCCTATTAATTTAGCTAAGTCTGAAATGTTGATTTCCATGGCTGAAAGAGAACCAACATATTTAGCATGCAACTTTTTTAGATAATACAGCTATAGGGGCAGTTCTTCAGCTGATGTGCACTGTGCAGTACTATAATTTCAGTCACTTGAAGTCAATAGAGCTTCACCAATACATGTCTGCTGAGGTGGAGGTCCAGAGACTGCAGTAAGTGGACCAAAAGTCACTAAATATACCCTTGATGCACAAGTAATATTTTTATCCTCAGCAAGACAGTATAGCATGCTTGTTCTGAGAGCTGCACTGTCAGATAAAATTTAAACTCAATATTATCAGACAGCCCTCAGGGAGAGACCTGGTCTGCTTTCCCCATCTAATACTTAGCACATTTGGAACACTATAAATAAAATGTAACATGCATCTGTTGCAAATGTGAAACTTAAGGGTAAAAATTATGGCTTCATAAAAGAATTGTGATGTCTAGCTAGTTTTGGAAATGCTAGAGAGTTTCTGAGGGGAACACAGGTGATACAGCAGGTGTAAAACAGTGATTTACTTTGACAGCCCTGTATATCAAAACTGAAACAAAAGACATAAAAAGAATGGATTACAAGTTGTTGTTCTATTGCCTTTTTTGCAGTGCTATGAACAATGCAAGGGGCATCAACTTCAATCACAATGAAAAGCAAAAGTGATTCCTTCATTGCAAAGAAGGAACCATCACTTTGAAATATAACAACATTGTTTTAGAGATTAACCATTTCCCCCAATGAAGACTGAAAAATCAGTTAATTTCAAAACAAAAAGGTTTATTTCCCCTAGATGTTTTCAGATACTGCATTTGGAAATGAGTGAAACACACACATAACTTGGGACCAAATTTTGAAGTCTACACTGACTTGATTAGATTATAAACTCTTAATTCTGGGCTTTACTCTCCCATTGAAGTTAATATACTGGAAGCTTGTGGAGGCTAGAACCTTGTCTTCTTATATGGGTCTATCAAGTGCCATGGCACCCTTAACCTGCCCTAATTAGTGAAGTCAATGAAAAAAACTGTTAAAAGAATGCTCAAATTGCTAAGTCAAGTACTTAAAAGTTAGGAAATACCAGAATGAAAGATGTCCATTCAACTTTTATTTACCTCACCCTGGCCATAAGCACCAGGATAGGGCGTTTATAGATGTGCTCCAGGAGGTGGAGGGAAGCGGGACACTTTAATTAGCAAGCCGCATTAATTAGCAACGCCACATATATCAGCATCCCAGCACTGGAAAATGGTGGCGGGGTGCTTTGAACTAAAGCTCATAGAACAAGTTTTAGTTTAAAGCTCCCTCCCACCATTTTTCAGTGCAGAAACGCTGATACATGTGACGCTGGAGGCTGGTGAAGTGCAGTAATTTCTATGCTCCAGTAGACTTGATTAATCGAGTCTGCTCCAACACACTGGATTCATAGCACTTCGGACCAGCCTCACTGCACATCTATAAGAGCCCATACTGTCTAAGGACTCCTGCTGTATGCCAGGTGATTTAATGTAGGTTAAAGGACTGTACCATAATGCATATTTGCAAGTGGACAAAATTAGAGTTGCACAATCAAGGACTTCCGAGTCCTTGATTTTGTGACCTTATTTTTTTTTTAATGCAGGTTTCTTATACAATTGCTTTAGTAATTTTTTAATTTAAAATGTTATCATAAGAACCATATTCACTTAACATGAGTCATTAGGCTGTTTTTGATCTTTTGATCCACCACATGTAGTTACCCATTATAGTAATGGAGTATCTGGTAGTAGTAGGAAGATATTTTGTTCTGTGTGGAACTGTGATGGAAGCGGGGGAAACACGCCCTCTGCCAGTGGGTTTCACAGCAATACTGAATTCAGTTGCGGCACATGAAAGGGTCAGTATTTAGTGGTTACAGATAGTTCTAACCCTGCACACCCAGGGCACTTACAGAAGTTACATGTTTTGCACAATGAGGTCCCTGAGAGCACTCTACAGCCATAATATAACAAACATTCATGGCTGCAGAGCACTTTTAAAATAGCTGATCACGTGAAAATTAACCATTGTTAAATCAGGTATTAGACTGCGCATTAGGGCAGAGCACCTTCAGGAACAGGCTCCCTGCAAGGGTTAATTTTGAGTGATTACATCCACATCCCATGCACCTTTGTGGGGCTGTCACAGATAGGAAGAGTCTCATCCTGCACAGCAGGGAATGGAGGAGAAGGGAGTAGGAGAAAGGTAGCCAGCCCTGCTGTTAGGGTGCTCATGCCAGGAGCTGGTGCAGGGAAGGGAAATCCATGCTTCCCCAGCACGTGGGCCTGAGCCAGCTTTCCCCAAAGACCCCAGCAGGGGTAGCAGGGCTGGGCCCGCATAGCAAGGGTGCTTGGATTCCCCCTCTGCCCCAGCTCCCAGCACCAGCAGCCAGGACTGCTGTCAAGGTGTTCACACCAGGAGCTGGGGCGGAGACAAATCCAAGCACCCCTGCCAGGGGGCCTAGCCCAGCTACTCCTGCTGGGGTCTTCTGGGGGAGCTAGCCTAGGCCCACATGGCAGGGAGCCTCAGATTCCCCAGCCCTCCACCCTTCAGGTCCTGGTACAGCAGCTAAGGCAGGGCACAGGGAAGACTGCATGCGACCTGCTGCAACCAGCAGTGAAGCTGGACAGATCACCCCCACCCCACTACAGAACAATTTTGCTAGCTGCCTGCTCGCTCTGTATGGTGGATGCCCCCCAGAGAGAGCTCCCTGACAGGGGAGAGTCCTGGGGAGAGGGAATGCTTTCTTGGCAGGGAGGAGTGGGGACCCAGCAGGCATAGTCAGCAGACATCTGGAAAAATTGCAATACAAGGGAGTGGGGCAGCATTGGTCTGAGGAGCCAGCAGAGTATGCTGTGAGGCCTCTGACAGCACCCCCTACCTCCTGGCCTCAGCCAGTGCCTGGAGGCTCTAAGCCCCCACCTTCAAATGCCTCACGTCTGTTAAGTTTGATTGTGCTGTACCTTTAAGCGCTTTGTGTAAAGTGCAAATGTTACGGGTGCGATGGGAAGTGGCTTCCAAACATTTGTGTAAGTGCCCCCATTGTCTCCCTCTTCTCTTTTGGACTCATTTCCCCCTACCAGCTCCTACCCCTGACCCTTCCCCACCTAATATCCATCTAAAACACCTAACACCTCTCCCTGTCTGCCTCTTCTCTGGCTTCTGTACCCCATTACCCTCCCTCTGCTTCTGGTCCTACCCACAACTCCTCTTATCCACCTGAATACCGCTCCTAACCTTTCCCTTCCGCAGCTCCTGTCCCTCTTCTTCCACCTCCCATTCCTAATCTTCCTTCTCCCTCAAGTTCTTGCCAATAGCTCCTTCCCCTGCATCCTTTTCCTCTTTACATGTTTCCCCACTGCATTCCAGTCAGGCTGTTCCTCATTCTCTTTCAGGCGTCCATGGCCTAAGCATGGGAAACACTGAGGGCAGTTTTGCTTTCAGTTCAGGTGTTGACCTCCATAGGGGCTGCTAGCAGCTGAGGGAAGCAATTGCAGGAAAAATTCCGGCTAGTGACTGGGGTGGCATGTGTACAATCTGGCCAGTAAGAAGGAATGGCAAAGTGAGAAAACATGCCTAGTGCACGTGCAATCTCCTCTAAGTGCATACAAATGATTTCTCAGTCTTATAACATGGCAAAATGTGCCTGGATTTTCTGAAGAACAGCACAAGGGATGCCCTAAATTCAAAGGCCATATTTCAAACTTTTGCTTCAAACACTGTTTATCACCAATTTCGAAAAGTGCTTGGTCTTCCCAGGCAAACAACTGTAAGAATTTAGCATTGGCAAAACAATGCGTTTTACCCTCACCTCGTTCTCAGAAGCATCTGAGCCATTTTAGCTCCAACAACTTTAACAATTCAGCTTGAGGCAGATACTTGAAATGGAAAAATTCAAATCTGGGTGGTTTAAGTTTGGCAATGCCATAAGCAAGTGAAAACAGGTAAGCAATGGACAACTTTAACTATAGACACTGTGCTCTTCACTGCCTAGAACATTTTCCCTTATCAGATATAAAACAGCTGTTTCTAAACAGCTGCTTCATACCACCACAGGGAAGGCTGCATTTCAACACTGGGTAAAGCAATTTCCATACAGAATATGTGAAAGAAAACATTTAGGTTATTTATAAGGAAAAAAAACTTCCTCCCCAACAGCAAGAACTGCATGAGTAGAAAAGAGTCTCCCATGAGACCTGGTGAAGCTCCATGCATGGAAGCACTAAAAATTAGACCAGTTTAAGCATTAAAAGCATATCATAGGGCAGAATCCTGTGTTGGTGGTGAAAGGCTGAATGAGATGAACTAATAGTTTCTTTCCATCTCCAGTTATTTTGATTCTACATGTAAAGTACACAAAATGCTTTGAGAGCCTTGAGAATACAAAACACCTAGTAAAGTAAAGTATATATAGAAGCATTAGTTATGAAACAAATACTACAGCTATACAAGTAGGGGCAAGGGGGAAGAAAGCCAAATGATTTCCTGGTGTAGCTCCACCCATTTCAGCAGAGTTACATCTGAAATTAATTTAGCTCATGTGGTTTAGAAAAGGCAAAATTCATAAGATTCTCAGACAACATGTGTGATTGCTGCTGTTCCAGACTCCATGGGATCTGAAAGCTCATGTTTAGATGGAGAGTCAACTGCAATGTAACCAAAAGTGTGGCATGTGCAACAAAATGAACATTTTTGTGCTTTGAGGTAGTACAGAGCACAACTAAATCTTTATTTTCCAAAACTGGGATAATCACTATAAAGTCTGCTATTAGACTGCAGAGAGATTTAGTAAAGATACCTCAAATGTCTTTTTAATGCAGTTTGCAAATTGTTGAGGCCTGCAGACAATGAAGAGGAGGAAATTATAATCAAAATTGCTTGCAGTGAAATACAAGCAGTACAAATGTTTAGTAAAGCATTATAGTATTTATTTGCTTTTAATCAATTCCATATTAAAGAATAAAACAGGACATTTTGTTAAATTAATTTAGTATTGATCAATGAAAATAAATTAATGGAATTAATTTGCCATTTGTATATCTCCTCCATGAAAAATGTTGCTGGGTACATTATAATACAAAGATAGTTGTAATATATGGTAGGTACATTGCAAAGTGGGGTTGGTACATTCAGTGAGAGCTGCAGAATAACAGATGTGAAAGGAGAATTATAGTTGGAAAGAGATCTCCTTAGAGTCTGATGCTCCTTCATTAAGTCACTTAGGGCAAAATAATCAAATGTGGATGGAAGTTTAAAAACTGAATTCTAAAATGAAAATGAAAAATGAAAGTTTAAAACTGTGCTGTGCTCCACTTAAAGCACTCCTCCTTGACAGCTCTGAAATGAAATGGTCAGCTGGGGTCCTACAATGCTATTGATCATTGTTCCCCCACAGAAACTGGAAGGACCCCAAATACCATAGAACCCATTCTTGGAGGTGTTGGGTGCTTATCCCAATCTTTTGTGGCTTGCTTCTGCCCAGAGTATATGAGAGTCCAACTAGAAATCACCAAGAAAAGTTTTAGTTGCAATATAAAAAGAATTGTGAAAAATGTAACAAGGGGGAAGGATAAGCCAGAACCTTGTAAAAACTAATGCATCTAACAGAAGCTGCATGGTATGCCTACAAATAGCTTTAAATAGTTCTCTTATCACCATGAGGAATTACTGACGATGGTCACATGGACTCATCATTTTAAGCCTTGCTATACCAGCTGTAAAAAACTGGAATCTTACTTTGTCCAAAAGTAATTTATAAAAAATAGCCACATGCTGTGTCCTACAGTTCGAGCATGGGCAATAAGATGCTGCTTATCTTTGGTTTCCCTTGCTTGAGACACCCAGACAACAATTTTAAGGAATATACTCTGAAGTAGCTGAATGGGTAAGTAAATTAGTCTGCCTGTGGGAAAAATAAAGCTTGTTGCAGCACATTTAATAGCTTTTAATGACTATTTTACTGGTTCCTTAACCCCCTTACTTAACTAAAACTGCACTAGTCCTACTTATTGCCTATTGCTTGCTCTTCTGGGCCAAATATGGGACACATCCATTTTGGGTTCATTTCCTGGTTCTGCCACAGACTTGCTGTGTGACCTTGAGCAAGATTTTTTTTTCTCTCTCTCTTTTCTACTTCAGTTCCCCATCTTGGAGACTTTGATACTTATCATGTCTATTCAGAACACAAGATTTTCAGGACAGAGTTTCTCTTTCACTCTCATATTTTAAAGTACCATATTTCATAGTGTATAAGTTGAGATTTGATGCCAAAATATTTCCCCTTAAATTTCCACCTCATACACCATATCAGTACTTTAGCCAGACTCTACGCTGTCTCCCTACCACATCGGGAGGTTGCATGCTGGCATCTAGGGGCTTCCCTGGTGCTGACTGAGGCCAGGCCAGGCTCCTGCCTCCCCCCTGCTCCTGCCCAACACCCTGGAGCTAGGCTGGGGGCCCAAACCCCATGCCCATTGAGTCTGGCCCAGGGACACTTACCCACAACCCAGGGGCTGCCCTGCAGGTATATGTTGGTCAGCAGGATGGAGCCACCGCTCGACAGTGCGGAAGCCACAGCGCCACCACCCACCCCCAGCAGCACCAGTGCAGAGAGCAGTAGCAGTGAGTGGCTCCCCACCAACAGCACCAGGGTGCAGAGCGGTAGCAGCGAGCAGTGCTTGCTGGGCAGGAGCCACTCATAGCCCCCCATGCTAAGCTCTGCTGCTGGCCACCCGGCTGCGGCTCATGGGCTCTAGCTGCAGCGGTGAGGTTGACTTATAAGAAAATCCTAACTTCTTTGATCAGAAATATGGGGCCGACTTATACGCTGTGTCAACTTGTACACATAAAATACGGTACCTAGCTCAATAGAGGCCTGGGTGTTGCTCTGATACAAATACTAATCATAGAAGTAGGGTCGGAAGGGACCTTGTAGATCTTCAAGTCCGACCCCCTGCCTGGGCAGGAGGGAAACTGGGCTCAAGGGACCCCAACCATGTAGGCATTGAGCCGCTTCTTAAAGACCCCCAGAGTAGGAGCCAGCACCACTTCCCTTGGAAGTTGGTTCCAGATCCTAGCCGCCCTAACTGTGAAGTAGTTCCTACGGATGTCTAATCTGAACCTACTCTCCAACAACTTGTGGCCGTTATTTCTTGTTATCCCGGGGGGTGCTGGGGGAAACAAGGTCTCCCCCAAACCCTTCTGGTCCCCCCTAGTGAGTTTATAGACGGTCACAAGGTCCCACCTCAGCCTTCTCTTGTGAAGGCTGAACAGATTCAGGTCCCGTAGCCTCTCATGATGATTTGAGGGTGCTAAAAACCCAGCCCTGTTCATGGCAAAACTACTAGTCAATGGGAGTTTTGCCACGTACTTTGACAGGAAAAGGGACCAGTAGTTTGATTTTCATCTGTGGTAAAGAAGAGCCAGGAAGTGATGCATACAGCATTTTCTGTTTAATCCACTTCTGTATATGGGTTTAATGCTCTTATCTAGCTCATTAAAGACTCATTTCTACTTTATCCTACTTTATGTTGTACTCTCCTTAAATGCTTTGATGATATCTGACAGAGGCTTTTCATATGATGATTATTTTTTAGTTATGTATGTCATGTGCTACTAAAAGAAATAAAACAAGAACAAATATTTATGCAGGGCTACTTTGTGATTCTGTTCCTGATTTTAAGAGAGATTAAATCATAAAATCAGTTTCTGTACTTGAAACCCCTTAAGCACACAGTCATTTCTGGATTCAAGATCCTGGATTGCTATTTAAAAATAAGCGATAAGAAACTCCATTACTGCATTACTTTTCACTAGTACATCCAGGATTCTCAATGCAAAGTCATGCAGCATGAACATGTGTATACACCTGGCATACCAGCTGAACTGAGACAGGTTACTCATCAGTATTTAAGAGTGCTTTCAATTCAAAAGGGAATTGTGTCCAAATCTTCAGCTCCCCAAACTGTCCTTATATGCAAGTAAATTCAGTAACTTTTTCAGCTTTTCATAAGAAAAGCAAAGATGATGCAGTTTAGATTTACATATAAACAATCTTCACTAATAAGAACTTAGGTATTTTCATCACAATAGCCAAGAGAACAAACATTATGTAGGTAACCTTAACAATTAAACTGTTTAGTGTTCCAAGATATACAGAAGACACATTTCAAAAGAGGAGCTTGAATGGACATGCTATACATATCCTGAGGATAGACTATGCAAAATGGTCCTGGGATCATAATCCTAAATTACAATTATAGATAGACTGTTAACTGTCCAAAATTAAAACACAAAACAAAACAGTAAGATGTTTTACCTTCCACGTCAAGGCACCTAGGTGGGCTACCTGACCAGATAAGTTTATACGTGCACTCAAGGAACTCTGCCCCTTCTAGTTTATATCCAGGAAAGCATTGATAATATACCACAGTTCCTACTGGAAAGGAGGACTCGAACTCAGATATATTAATGTAACTATGAGGAAGAACCAGTGGCCTCAGGCAACCTGCAAATTAGAGAAGAGGGAGGCATCTTTTATTATGAGGTGTTTATCTCAGTCATATTAACATATCCTGTTTATAGTTCCCAAGTTAAAAAGCATAATATTTCCCCCAGTCCTACTTAATCTCTCTCAGGATACAGTACACTAACAAATTACTGAAGTTAGCCATGATGCAAGTTACCCACGTGTCAGCTACTCTGCAATAATAACCTATGTGCATGTTCTTACCTTTCAGTACACGCAAGGAAAGTTACACCATTTTCATTGAAGGCTAAACTCCTTTACATTTATTACTAGGAGGAAAGACCATGCACATAGACAGTTGTTGCAGTACAGCTAGTACATCACAAATTCCTGCCCTCATTTATCTTGCAGTAACTTCTTGGTATGCCCATCCTGTCAGATGCAAAAGCTTCATTACTCCATTTAAAGTTCCTTCATTGCTTTCCCACACATTCTGCCAATGTAGGCTATTGGTGCTGAAAATTCATAAGTGCCCATTTACAAGCTGCAATGCTTTGTTTTCTAACCTCAAATATTCACTAGACTAGAAGCTGTTAATTATTTTGAGATGAAATCCCTTAATAAATTGTTGCTAATAGAAAACCATGGGCTTTATTGCTCTCCTTAAATAGGCAGTCTCTTAAGTTATTTTAATGCTGAGATTACCAATGTTACAAAGTGTGGCAAGAAAGGGGCTAAGTATTTAAAAAATGACCAGTAATTTTGGGACCTCAGTTGAGACAGCTTAAAGTTAATTAATGTTCAAAAGCTCTGGTGCCTCAAACTGGACACCAAAAAGCTGTGGCACTCAAGATCAGAAGTAATTTCCAAAAACTGTGGCCTAAGATTATCTAGAAAGGGCCAAATTTAACTTAAGTAAAGTTACATCTTGGATGTATTTGGCCTGTATTGATCAAATTAAAGCAGATTTTATAAGTTTGACACTGCAAAAGCCAATAGTGCGCTTCATAAATGATAGGATGTTATAAATAAAAGGAAGTTTATCACATGGTCACTCATGATCCAATGATATCCGATTAATATATATCCACTATTTTGAGCAACTACTGTTTTGAGCTGATACTCAGACTGAAGATTTCAAGTTGTGCATTGGGAAAAATTAGCAAAATTACTTCCCTTATTGCCTTAAATATGACCCTTTTTGGTTGGCAAACATCACTGGCAAGTGACCAGCAATGATTTTTGAGGAAACATGATTAGTAATCTAAGAATGAAAAGAAATCTTGTAAAAACTGATGAGACAAACAGAAGCTGCATGGTATGGCAACAACTAGCCTTAATAAGGCTCTTGTCACCTTGAGGAATTCCTGATGATGGTCACATGGACTCATCATTTTAAGGCTTGTTATACCAGCTGTAAAAAATTGGAATCTTTCTTTATCCAAAAATAGATTTTAAAAAAATGCTACATGCTGTGTCCTACAATTTGAGCATGTCCAATAGGGAGCTGCTCATATTCAGTTTTCCTTGCTTGAGATACCCAGACAACATTCTTTAAGGAACAGGCTCTAATGTAGCTGAAAAGGTAAGTAAATTAGTCTGGGCACTGCCCATGGGGAAAATAAAGCTTGTTGCAGTACATTCAGTTCTCCACAAAATAGCTATTAATGGCTATTTTATTGGTTCCTTAACGTCCTTACTTAACTAAAACTGCACTAGTCCTATTTATTGCCTATTGCTTTTTCTGCTGGGCCAAATATGGAACACATCAATTTTCTGCAGACAGAACAGTTTATACTGGCTTCCTACATGAAAAAATAACCAGTCTGTTGTGTGACAGCAACAAAGAATCAGACTTTGAAACAGGCCAAATTTATCTTCAGTGAAATTATACCAGAAATAATTTTGGCTCTTAGGACCAGATATTTAATGGTCTTTAGGCACTGAAAGGTACCTATAAGCATACAGTGGGATTTTCATGGGCATTAGGTGTATATGTGCTCCTAGGAATCACACTAGATGTCTACATTCTAAAAATAAACCTCAGAATAATAGCCTGTGCCAATATACACAAAAGAAACACAAAAGAAACCTGCTTCCTCAAAGTCAGATGTGATGATATATATGAGTTACATTCATGCTTTGTATTTAAAGATTGTCTTTTGGTTAACTGGCTTGTTATTTAATCTCTAAAGTATAATTATAAGGTCAAATATATATACATGTTCCTCTACTTTCAAATACAGTTAACAGGTCCACCTGTTAATTCTATGGGCATGTACGTCCCTGGGGACAAACAGCAGTAACTATAGTTGTCCTGCTGCTTAGTTGTTGCTGGGGAAGACCCCTGAATGTGTGCCCTGACATATGGCAAGTTGTCTCAGGTGGGGTAGGGGAGGCTGGAGCCAGCACCTAGGCTGGCCCAGAAGCCTTATCTGAGGTCCTAGGAGTTTCCCTAGGCAGCGTTGTGGGTGTGCAAAGCCTGGCCAGCAGCTGGAGTATGGGATCTCCCAGTGTCAAAAAAACTCCACTGCACTGCAAATCAGCAGTGCAGCAAATGCCTGCATGTACAGTGTGTGCAGTTTGTGGCATCGTGGACAGGTCTGTGGTACTGCAAACCACACGCGCACTCACCGTATGAGCACACTGAGACTGAATTAATCTTTTCAGCTTTAAAAATTTGTATTGCTTTTCATTTTGCCAAAATGTTTAATTTGGTGAAAAATGAAGAATGGGGAAGTGGAGGCAATAAAAAACAAAGTTATTTGGTTCTAGGTTACTGTCATAATTATCCAATGGCCAAAGTCACTGCCCTCGATTCTCATTTACTCTAAGGTTCCTTACAAGGTTCTGACAGTATAAAGTAACTTGTATGGAAAAGAGAAACATACCCACAAGCAGTGGGAATGCCAAGAATCAGTTGCTGGTCCAAGTCCTAATGTTGATATCACATTAATGTCCTCAGTTGCTGTCCTAACAGATAGACCAAACACTGCCCTGGGATGCCCAGAAAGAGGTTATAGAGCACTTGCCAAGGCAATGTGAGGAAGCCTGCACTGGGCCTACAGAATATAGCACTCTAGAGCTCTTGGCCTGGTACCTTTTACTAGAATGGTATTTACTTTTTAAAAAATGTGGCAATGACTGAATTAAACATGAGGAGATGTGAGGTTTTAGCAGAAAACTGAACACGCTGCAGCAGAGGAGTTTGTGGCAACAGCTGTTTCTATTCCAGGTCTCTGATATCACAGTTGAGGAAAACAACATACCAATAGATATAATGGCTCATTTCAGTAACAACCCAGAAAGGTTCCACCTGTTAACTCTAGGACCAAGTCTCCTATGCACAGGACAGACAGCACTTTGGTGTTCATTACCATTTCTTTAAAAATGGCAAGTACACTTAAAATTATCACAAACAAATTCCCTTTGAAGCGGAATGCAATGTTTTAAAGTGCATTTACTCTTTTGACTGGAAAGACTGGTTTCCTTAAAGGCTCTGCTTGTTTTGCTAAAACCCATAGATACAATTCATTTTATCTAAATGACTAAGCTAGGCCAGCTCCATTTGCCCAAACTTCAGTGTGCAAGTGCCACAAAGAACTCTCATTTCTTTATGAATTATGCATAGAATCACACACCATGTTAAAAAATAAAGCCCCTGGGAACTCAAGGACTTACATTTTCTTCTATATTAGCTATAGTGTTTTTAGCAACTGTCTGTTTTCAGCAGAGTGTGATTATGCTAGATTAATTTTATGATTTCTCTGATCTCCCTGAATTTTGAGAGAGGGAGCACTATTAGCAGAACAACAGGATCTATAAAACTGATGTAAGATGCCTTTGCACCAGGATAATAAGAAGTCATAACAGTCTAAAACTCTAATTCTGTTAAAATACAGTACTTCATTATGGAATTCCCTATTGTGCTCCAAACATAAAGTCTTATCTTACTCTGAGAGGGCAAGCACCCATTATACCCACTGACTTCACTTTGCTCAGCATTTCACATGGTCAAGCCTCACTTTTTAAACTGTATTAGACACATAGGGCTTTAGATTACAAATAGAGATCAAAGTCAAGTGGGGGTTAGATAACATAACAAACCCCAACCTTTTCCTTAACATGGATACAGGTTAAACTCTTGGGTATTCTTACATGTACAAGTGCTGCCACGCCGGGCACTTCAAAAAACACCGAGTGCTGTGACATTTGCAGTTGTATAAGTGACAAAATGTGTGCCAATGTGAAGAAAGTGGCGGCGGTGTGCTTTTGAACAAAACACCTCGGAGGTGCTTTTGTTCAAAAGTGCACTGCCACCATTTTCTCCGTGCTGACACGCATTTTGCCACTTATACAAGTGGCGCAGCATGATGCGCATCAGCTCCCGTGCAGAGCAGACTCAATTAATTGAAGTGATGGATCTCTGGCACTTCCGAGACCTAACAAGTATGTGTATAAATGCCCCTTATCTCTATTTAATTGATCAAGGTTTGCTTCAGGGGAAGCCTAGAATCAACCTCAGCCAGCTAACTGAGGTAAAAAATACTAACCTCTGCTTGCTAGAGGGCAAAAGATCATAGATGAGGGTTAGTTAGCATATGTGCACTACAGCCATCTTAGCTCCTCCTACTTTTCCCAATCTAGATACTACTTATATTGGGTTTTCTCCTTTTCAAACACCATTACTAACACTAACTCCTATGCCAAATTAGGCCCTGTACACTGTTTTATGTCATTATCCTCTTCTCCCTATGTCCACTTCACTGGGCTCACAAAAGCAAAAGGCAGCTAAAAGCATAGCTCATTCACCAAAGCTGGTAGTGAGCCACAGAGCCACAGGTGGGCCCACGGCTTGTGTGGTCTCCAAGACTTTGTGGTGGTCTTCTCACTGAGGTGGGCTGCACCATGTTTTATTAAAAGGAAAGACAGGCTTGTCTCAGATTTTAAACTAGCAAATAACATCTAAAATACTATTTTATGTTAAAGGTATGGTAAAGAACATGGAATTTTATTTTTTCCAGGGAATACATAGGGTGAGCAAATCCAAAAGCCTTTGCAGAAGTACTATTAGAATGCTCTGTAACTGGGACAGAGCAGATCACTTCTATTCTCTGCAGTAACAGGAAAAAAAATACAAGGTACACAAACTATAAAATAGGATTTTCTGATGTACAAAACCTTGGCAAATGGGCAGATTATCCCATGTTCCATCGTCTTGACATACTGAAACCATGTTGTCTAAGTCAGGGTAACGGATCTGGAATCCTTCATGACAGCTGATTATTAACTGATCTCCAGTCCTGTATGTCTTGTTATGAATCTCTGCATCTTCAACATGTGGAACAAGGCAATCTGTGACTTCATAAAAAAATATTATTAACTTAATTAAAAAAATTCATAGCCAGCCATTTGACAGTCAAGCTCTTAAGCAAAGTTAAACCATAATATATCTATTCCAGTTAGACAGTTTGCACACTACAGAGCAAAAAAATGCAATTCAGTTAATATATACTTTCTCCAGCAACCCATCAATTCTATATCTGTTGTATGATACTCGTCTGCAGTCTTATGATAAAGGTTCATATTTCCAAATTCTGTGAACACGGAGGTATATAGGGCTTAGGTCAAGGTAGGGTTTAGAGAGGTCATTATTAATATTCCCTTTTTATCAGATATACAAGTTAAACTGCACATACAGTAAGCCAGTGTAAGCAGCAGGGGCAAGCAGCCTTAGTGTAAGAGAAGAGAGAAAAGAAAGGATGAAATGCTGGTACAGTGTGAGAAATGAGGACAATTACATTTTAATCAAAAAAGAGAACACACATCAAGTACATTCAGCAGGGTCCACACAGATCTGTTCCAGAGTTCATACATAACAGACCTTCATTCCACAATCTCAGCTGTATATCAATTAAGTCCCCCGCAGAAGTATTATGCCTAAATATCTGTAGCCATATCTCTTCATTACCTGAGAATCTGCAAAGCAGCAAGGCAGCAGATTTAATCTAAAGAGCCCTCTACATTCCTTTTAGGTTTAGATGCTGTGGAACATAGTTTACATATTTATATTTATATTCAGAGATGGTCAAGCTTCAGCTAACAGCAAAATACACCTTATTTTATCGCTCATTCTATTTTTTTTTTGGTTATTTGCATCCTACATGATAATCAATCACAGATACTAAAGCAGGAAACACATTTAAACAAGGAAATCATTGGTGAACACTGGTGAGGCCTCACCTGGAGTATTATGTTCAGTTTTGGGCTCCACACTTCAAGAAGGATGTAGACAGGCTGAGCGCAGAGCAACAGAAATGAATAGGGGCCTGGGAGGCAAGACTTATGAGGAAAGGCTAAAAGAACTAGGGTTATTTAGTCTGGGGGAGAGAAGATTGGGGGGGTGGGAGGATTTCATAACAGTCTTCAAATACCTGCAAGGCAACTACAGAGAGGAGGGACACAGACTATTCTCTGTGGCTGTGGGGGACAGGACTAGAAGCAATGGCTTCAAAGTGCAGCAGGGGAAATTTAGGCTGGACATTAGGAGGATCTTTCTGACTCTGAGAATAGTCAAGCATTTACACGGGATACCTAGAAATTTTCAAGAACAGATTAGACAGACACTTGGCTGGACTGTTTTAGTCAGGGAGGATCCTGCCTTGAGCAGGGGGCTGGAGTAGATGACCTTGTGAAGACCTTCCAGCCCTGCTTTCCTATGATCACATCATGTTATTAATTTTACAGACACCTGTGGTCATAAAAAGGCCACTGAGTCCTAATTCACGTATGTACCTATCTTCCTTAGCCTGTATGCCCTCAATGCAGAGATGCCGAATAAGGTAAAATTATTGTGAGAATAATGTCTGTTTCTAAGAGACATATAGTGGATTTCATATATTAATCCAAAGGATAAAGAAAAGTCCCTGATTTTGTACTGCATTATACATACCAGTTTAATATCAGTGTCTCCACTGAAGTCAACTGAGTCACAGCAATATAAGACTAGAGTAAAACAGTAGCAAATCAGGACTCAAGCGAATTAATTTGCCAAGATGTTCTAAAGTAACTAGTAACTTTCAATGCTTCTGTTTTTGGGTGCCCAAAATACTGTCTTCAAAGTGCCTCATTTTCAGAAAATGTTCAGCATTTTCCCTTTCAAAGCAGGCTTCTTTCAGTGGTCTCCATTTAGATACACAAAACCTAACTGGACCCAAATCAATTGCCAGCTTTGAAAATCTTGTTTGCTAAATGAAGCATGATGGAGAATCAGTGTAGTAGTGATATATGGGCACAAATACACTGTGGTACTAAGCAGAGTGGTGTTTAGATGGAATAATACATAAATAAATACAACAGAGGGTGGAAGATTGGGCAGGAAAAAGAGGCTGGCAAAAAAACCTTGCTGCCACTACATTGCTAAAGGCCAGGCAAATGGATAAGTGAAGACAGCAGAGGTGATTCAAAGTTTATCCTCCTCATAAATGTGAAATAAGATTAAAGAAAGGAAAAAATGTGAAGAAATATATCCATGAAATCATCTGTTTGGATGCCAGTAAGCAATCTAGGTCAGAACCAGGAGTAAAGAATTACTAAGCACCAGAAAACATAAGGAGACTAAAATGCTCCAAATAAAAAAAAAATCATAAGCCTGTTTTGTGCGGCTTTACAAACATTTCTGTCCCGAGAGATGATCACCTGCCATTTGGAGTGCAACATCTATCAAAAAAGAAGCCTGTTTTAAAAACCACTTGGGAGCTCCATACTTTAGTGAAACAAGAGAAAGTTTCTGCCTATTTCTCTAGCAGTTTTTTTCCCTAGGGGGTCAGAGTAATATTACATTTAATTTTAGTAACCAGTCATGATCATCCACATAGAGGACGAATTGTAACATCTTGCTTTCAAGCTGCTTGCTTGTTAGAGGCATAATGTCTAAGCAAGGCAGAGACAATTTTGAATTAGACTAGATGAACAATTAGCAAGAGTGAGGAAATAAATGATGTCCTATGATTCCTTCAGTTTTTCAGTGACTCTTTCAGTCACCAAATCTCACCAACATTTTTTGGAGAGTTGTTCCTTGCTCCAATCTAAACCTACATCCCTTTACACTTTTAGCGTATAGCTATCATTTTGAGATTACATCGTATTTGCCAGTCTTATATTATGTGACCTAGAAAGAAGTACTAGTTAATGATTTCCCCTGATACCTTTAATTGATTGATTGCTGGTGTTGTTTGCCAGGTATTCAGACAGAGTGCAACTGCTATCCATGGGAACATTAATGGGTAGTGACAATGGTGTAACCAGGGGTAAGCAAGAAAAGCACCAGTTCCAAGGCTCTGATTTGGAGGAGGTACCAAAATGGTAGCCCCCAGGGAGTCCAAGCCACACCACAGAACCGGAAGCCCATGTATGGGGAGGCAAGACTCTGGCATTTGGCACCTGTTTGTAGGCATCTCTGCCCAGGGTGCCAAAATTCCTAGTTAAGACTCCGAGTGATGATAGCAGTATGTCTAGTGCTGCAGATGACCAGAAACCAAAAGGTTTATATTATTTATTCATTTCTAGAGTACCTATGCCATAGCCTAATAAGTGTACTAATCACCTAATAAGTGTACTAATCACACCTTGCCCAATATTTAAACAGTCTCAAAACACTGGGATCTCCTCAAATAAGACAGTGAGCACAGGAGTCCAAAATGATGCCGCAAACAGCAAGGCATGACGATGAATTTTAATGCTGCCACAAGGAGACTTCAGTGAAAGTCTTCAAGAATGGAATAGCAAAGATAAAGAACCTGATCTTCTGCCTGACTCAGAAGCTGAGGGCGAATGACAAGAGATAATGCCAATACACAGCTCACTCTTGGGATAATGGTGTTCCATTGCTACATAAATACAGAGGCAGAGTATATGCTGAGGTGAAATACGAGAATTTATTTTCAAAGCAGGGGAAATTGATCCTGTAACAACAATCTATTACAGTGACTTCATTCCTATTATCCCAAATGACAGCTGTAGATTGAACCATTTTAATCAGATGGATGTTGGCAGACTACAGTGACAGTTGTTCACTGTACCATTATTGGCCTGCTACATCTAGGCTGGCGTAGATAATAGGCCTATTGCAAGCTTCAGTTGCTTCCAGACCCTTGTATCCACAGTAATACAACCTACTGTACTCTTCTGAGCAAACTAGTTTCTCGCTGGGGGAATTTATATTGTTTAGCATTTAATCATGAATAAAGTGTTATGGTCTTTCCTTTTGGCACTTGCATTAGCCAGCACAGATTCCATTTGGAACAGCTGAGAATAAGTGATTCAATTTTAAAACTTCTTGGCCCCAGAAAATGTGTGTGTTTTTCTCAAGTATTTTGCAGCAAATACACTGGAACCTGGAAACCATACCATGTAATTATTAATCTTTACACAGCATTAAAGAGAAAAGTGTGCTACTTATATATTCTATTTTGGAGATGTTTCATATGATCCATTTAAATTTAATACTTATATTTTAAACCAGGAGAGCCTAAACCATGGGTGGGCAAAATGCGGCCTGCCACGCCATTCTATCCGGCCCGCAGGGCCCCTAAAAATTTTAGAAAATGAATATTAATCTGCCCTGGGCTGCCTGTTATGCGGCCCTTGATGGCTTGCCGAAACTCAGTAAGCGGCCCTCTGCCCAAAATAATTGCCCGCCCCTGGCCTAAACCATGTTCTAAGCAGGGCACATAATTTGTGAAACTCCAGGAGCCCAAACACTGTAAACGCAGGTCATCTTTCATAGAGGCACAGCCTGCAGATACTACTAGTTAAGGTAACGGCATCCCATTTACAGGCCATTGGAACAGTGGAGGCAAGGCTCCACTGTTTCTGTAACTTAAGCACAAGGAGGGGATAATGCTCCATCCACCTTCACCCCCAGGTAACCCCTGGTACCCACTGGATAGAAAGCTGGATGGGCCTCAGGGCCACACTGGAACTGGAAACAATTAGTAGAAACCCACTGCCCTCACCCAGGATCAAATCCAGGTTTTTTCTAGTCTGTAGTCAGTCACATTACCAACTGAGCTATGCAGCTCCTGCAGATGCTACTACTTCCCATGTATAATTCTCCATCTTTGCTCAACTTTGGTAAAGATGGAATGGTGCATATTAGGATTTCTAGTTTTGGAAGTTCATGTGCCTGTGTTAAAGGAAGGAAGTGATTTCAAGCTACAGCTTAAAATACTGTGATCTGAATTTTGGCATGTCACTATTAAACTGCCCCAAACTCAGCTACACCAAGAGGTCCTTGGTTTATATGCAGGCTCATTGCATGATCTCTCCATTTTGTCTGCTTCATTCAGTTGAAAAAGCACGGCATGGAAAAAATACATGACCCAGTTCAAGTAAGATTTCAGAAAGAATTTCATAACCCTTCCTGCTCTCAAGAACAGTGATCAAAGGCAGTTGTGAGGCAGGGCATGGCCTATTCATGTACACACAAACGTGAAAAAAGCCACTGATCTGGGGTATGTTATTAGGGAGCTGCTAACCTGCGTGACATGTACTTTATCTGTGGCCTGTAAGTGCAGAATTACACTGGTATGATTACTATGGCAATGACAAACAGATTACATTCCAGGAAGTACCACAAGAATCCTGCTGTTATTACTCTTCTTTCAGTAGTGCCTAAAGGCTCAACTAAAACTGATGCTGTATTGTTCTAAGCACTGTATGTACAACATACAGGATCTGCACAACAATGGATCTACAATTTTGAATTGGGGGTGGGGGTACAGTCAGGATTGTACCCTTGGCCTTTGGGGCCAGAAAGATGTGGCAGGCACCACAAGTTGGAGCTCTGGGCTTCCATGAATGGCAGAAGTGGAGGAACTGAAGTGGGAAACCACTGCACCCTGCCCTGGATTTTCACCTGGCTATGCAATATCTAAACTAAGTAGCTTGGATACCAAAAGAAGAAGTGTGTTAGCAGATTGCTCTGCCTGGAGTAATTTATCATGAGAAACCAAGCCTCAGCACTGCACTAACATGGTTGCAATGATTCTGGTATCTATTTTAACCCACTGAGAACTAGCTTGGGTATCTATCAGCACTGCTTTGTGCCATGTGGACATACCCATAGGAAGGGTGAATCCCTATGCTGAAAATGTGGCAAATTAAATAGACAAGACAAACACAATGTGGGAGAAAGGAAGTAACTTCCTCTTCATTCCACAGGTTGGGAACTGCAGGACAAAACATACGTCTCTATGATTTATGGCTCAACAGTGTAGAGATACCCTACTCTAGCTGCGTGCTCAGTAGCTCAGGAACTGGAAAGCAGCCTTCAAATGCACTGTGACTAAAAACTCAGCCTGAGAGGAAGCTATTAGCTCTTGTTCGGAGTATTCCAACAGTTTCAGCAGCCACATATTCAAGGTAAGAGAAGATTAAAATGCAAAAAACACAGCCTCTTACTCTTAAACAGTAAGCACAGAAGTCTGACTTAGGCACTTTGAGATGTATGTGTACAACCACGTAAGAACTGATGGCAGTTACAGGCATAACACACACACTGGAGACAACAAAGGAATTTAAGTAAATAAATTTTTGAGACATGCATTTATCAAGTATCTAGTCATGCTGTGCTGTGCAACTGTGTGCTTGTTTTGACACTTATGATAGTCTGCACCTTAACAGGAAATGGCAAGCCTGCAGAATCAAATCAATTCACTGAAAATCTCCAGGTAAGCCTGGAGATTAATTTTTATGTGAATAACTTTATACAGCTTGTCATTCCATACTCTTTGGAACAGCATCAGTGCTCTAGTTTGTAAAGCAACAGTAGACTGTTCTAGTGAATTGCTGAGTAATCATTTTATATATGCAAACTGTCCTTAGTTAAAAGTCAGGCTTCTGGGATAAAGTTTAAAATAAATTGTGATACATTAGGTGTTTTTTTTAATGCTCCAACACTAAGGCAGTCATATTAAAAACAAGTATTTTAATGAGCCAGATGGCAGCATCTCAGATTTACATAAAGCACAAATGTAGTTCTTTACATGTGGCAAGTGCAAAACTCAGCTTCTGCTTTAAGTGTCCAGGTTTATCACATGTATTTCACCTTGTGACAGGTAACAATGATACACACTGCATTGTGAAATCCAGATTTACTGCCTATTTTTGCACACATTATTAAAGAAAAAAATTCTGCAATGAAGACTTTTATGACAAGCACAAAGCCTTTGATAGATACCATGAAACTCCAAAATTGCTTAAAAATCCTCTTCAAATGGATCCCAAAAGTGCCATCCTACTGTATTGCCCATCAATCACTCCTGTCTTATAACTACAGCCCCAATTCAGAAATGCCCATAAACATGTACTTAAGTCCCTCTGATGAATGTCATATGCATCAAAGTCAAATGTCCAGCAGAGTGAATATCCCCCCACATCAAGCTAGCATGGTTAAACTATACCGGTTTCTATACCCAACATCAAACAAGGAAGAGATGTGGCTAGTATAACATTTGGCTGCCTTTCACTCCCCAGCCTGAACAACCAGGGACCCGTTTACAGCTAGAAGCAACCAAAGATGGGCTTGAATACATGCCTCTGAACCAGGAACTATTTTATGCAAAGGCAGAGTGGGAAAAACAAACTGCTTCTCCCTGTTACTAAAGTCTATGACTGTTTAGACTATAGTGTTAGGCCTCACATTTAGGAAAGACTGCCTAATTGGGAAGCGTGTAAACATATGGTTAAATATGTTACTTAAAAAGGACTGATTGCATGCCTAAAATTAAGCTCATGTTTCAGTGCTCTGAATGATCAGGGCCTTGACAGGCAATACATTTTAAAGAGTCAGTATTGGGAGTTAATGACCGATCATCTCCTGGGCAACTGTTATCACTCAGACTATCACATGATCATCCCTCAATATTTTGGATATTCTCCCAGGCTGAAATATTGAGCTCACTGTAGAAAAAAGGAGTTTTGTCATTGCCTTCTTGGGACAAGACTTCACCCATGGATTTCTACTCAGCTGGGTTTGTTTATATGCAATAGAACATACTAGTGCTTAGTGTAATAACTGTAGCAAGTAATACATATTCTGTCTCAGAGATACAGGGTGCATCAACACATTCATTAATGCACCGTTGTTAGTGTACATTAAATTTAGTATATGTATATAAATATACAAGTGACATCTGTATTTGTATACTTGTGCACCTTTTTAGTAATGCTACTGTGTCGTAGCCTAATAATATTGTTCAGTAGCATATTAGCACTGTTTGTGCTGTAATGCGCTACTGTGCAGTAATATTAGGCTACTACACAGTTAGTGTCTCATGTAGACATGTGCACAGAGAAGAATCTCCCACAGCAAAGACTCAGTAATGTTTAACAGAAAATACATGTTTTAAAAATTAGCTTTTCACTCCTAGTTTATTACCCATTTTAAAAACAGTTGTTTCTTTTTGTTACTCCATTTTATTTTTTTTCACAAAAAATCATTTGTTTGGAGAAGATGAGCATCTATGCCAAATGGATGAAATATGGGAATATTTGAATAAAATATGTGTGTGTGTACACTCCCACACACACTTGTTTAAATGTGGAGGATTTTCTTTTACGCTACAAGAGAATGAAGCCAAACCAAGAAATGACTGCTATTTTATGGAATGATATCTACAGGATTATCTTTGCTACAGTATGAAATATGCAAAGCATTTTGTAATAAAATATGTCTTTTTAGCAAAAGTGAAATGGGATTATACTTCCCTAGGATTGTGGTTTTTAACTGGACTGGAACAGGAGATTTCTGCTTTAAGATCTCCATGCTGGACAATTAAAATAAAGAACAAAAACAATCAACAAGATTTACTGAAAAAAAAAGAAAAACAGAATTAGCTGCAAATGAGACTACTATCAAGTCTATATTCTAGGTCCTTATGCATAAGATCTTATGAAAAGATATTTTTTAAGCGCAGAAAGTTTTAATAAAATTTGACCTTGCATTCACTGAAGTCAATGGAATTCCTGCTATTGACCTCAATGAGGACAGGATCAGGCCCTAAAACACAACACAATAGGGGTGTGTGTGTGTGTGTGTGTGTGTACACATACTCAGAGTAACTCCACTAAACCCACCTGCTCAGGTTCTGCCTCCTAGCTCATAATGCAACAAAGAGATAACTCTCCTGGCCAAAAATTATTTGAAAAGTTTCACAGAGATACAGCATAAATCCTACTGGTGCTTTTATGATTCTTGATTATAAGCTCTATTGAACAAAAATAAATCATTTGGAGGAAGAAGAATAATTTTAATGTATTTGGTGAAATGAATAGAAAGCACTGCTTACACATAATTTTGGCCAAAATTTATGTTTGTGTTTTGCTAGTCTAACCCTGATTCCATCAAATCTCTTAAAAGGAAACATAACTTAGTGTCCCAATTACTTAAGACAAGATATATTTTTAAACTCTGAACATATTTATGTATAATAAAAATCAAGTTGCTTTACCCCATAAGTGTCTGGATTACCTAGTAGTAAAATTATAGTATGCCAATAAACCACTACTTCCCATACTTATTCTCCCCTAATGAATTATGCATTACATATATGTAATAATAATAATAGTTAATCCTTTGATTAACATTCATCTTTAGTACTATTAGCAATTAATTACATTTTCATAGTAAGATCTTACAGAAAGGAGCACTAACTTGACAGGCTAGTAAAATATACTGTTATTGGGGGAGTTTTCTTTCTATCAACAAAAGCCACAATAAATCAACTTATAATTGGACAAAAGGAGAAACATTATTACTTCTATTTCTTAGTCACCATTAAAGTTCCTTTATGTCCCTGCCCCCCCTCCCCCCCCCACACACACACACGCCTTCCCACCACACTAATCTATTTTGACAACTTTAGCTCAGAAATGAAAATACAAATAACATATAAGCATATGGGCTCCAACCTTCTGCACTCTGCATGGGATGGATCCAGACAATAAGGCTGACATTTCTGACATGCTTTAACAAAACTGACTTACCACCTCGTAGGCACACGGGTATATCACTTGGTCTCCAGCTCAGGGAGCCATTAAAATGTCTCTCACACAGTTTTTTTGAAGGACCATCAAGTCTGTATCCTTCTTGGCAGTGAAATCGGACTCCAGAACTTTCAAAGAAAATGCCAGAACTGGGGGTCTTGTATCCATGTTCAGGGATTCCTGGATCAGCACAAGCGTGGAGGTCCTCGAACCCTATGTCAACAAAAATGTAAAGGAATTACATGTGTTCATTCCTCCTATAGTTAGCAGTCTTCCTTGTTCTAGGATTTACCATGGTTACAGCTTCTGGAGAACACCTAGGGCCAACAGAGAGGATCCACACAGCAATCATTCACCAAGCTCCTTATGCAAGGAGACCTGTAATCCTTTCAGTAATGCCCACTAACAATGCCCCTTCAGAATTTTCCAGGTGTTGAAACACTTCACAGCCTCACACACCTACTGAGGTAGGAGCCGAAATGAGGTCAATCCAGCCGCTCAACAGCTGATAGGTAAAAAGTAAAGCACCCATGGGAGCTACGTGTGGGGATAGCAGGGCAATGTATCTACAGCCAATCAGTAGCAGCTAGTGGGTCTGAGGGATTTGGAAGGAAAAAGAAGTGTGGTGTGTCACAACCCAGTGAGTTTGGTGCCTCGGCACGATGGAATTTTCTTGCCACATGAGAGCCTCTTGCACAGCGAAAGTTTTTGCTGCACAGAAGAACCTCGGTGCAAGAGAGTTCCCGCCAATTTGCAGGGTGCATTTCTTTCTTGCAGCACAGAAATGCATGGTGCAAAGAGTTCCCGCTATTCGAATGCAAATTTGTGTCCCGCTATTGACCAGTTCTAAATTATTCACACGTAGTGGCTAGTAATTGGCTAGCTAGCCGTTTAAAAATTCGCGCGACTTCCGCCCAAGTCGAAGAACTTTGAGCACGCTGCAAAGTGCCTCTAAAGAGATCTGACTTGCGGCTAGCTGGTCGATAGACTGATCACCTATCGATCCCTCTTCCCGTCGCCGAGCGCAATCCCAGACGTTCCCTTTTCCCGCCGGCTTAAATTGCGGACGGATTAACTGGCTTGGGCCTCGCCAGCTGGAACAACTCACATAGTTGTTCAGACGACCGGACCATCTGCGTCGCAACTACAGGCGGCGTAAGTAAATGTTTTTGCAACCATTAAACCTTGTCTGCCTCTCCATTTACCAGCCCGCCCTGACGAACGAGCAATTTCTAAATCACCTCGAGTCGGCTCTGGCCGTCCGAGACATGGCGACGAGGATGGGATCTAAGGGCACGGT
>NW_005841887.1:118322-118585 GCF_000455745.1 Alligator sinensis | reverse complement strand
ATCACTAGCCACTGGTGCCATGAATAACACCCTAAAGAATTTTCAGGCCTTACACTCTCTTCCCCCAGAAAAAGAATTGAAAATTTGGAGTTATGTCAATGATATTGCCATTGTGGGTCGCGATAGTTCTGTAGTTACTAGTATAGTCAATCAACTAGTAGCACATCCTCAGAGTGAGGGATGGACAATCAACAAGGAAAAGTCGTGTTTACATCCTGTAGATGACATTACTTTCCTGGGTACTCGATACATCGGTTCCATCC
>NW_005841887.1:116704-117869 GCF_000455745.1 Alligator sinensis | reverse complement strand
CTCCCGGTGCCACATTGTTACCCTTGCTGGACGCGGGAAAAATCGACCCACATTTTCAAGGGGAGGCTAAGACCTGGAATACGCTAGTGCTTACCCACCGTTATAATTGGCATTGTTGGAGGTTGGAAGACACGGTACCTGATCCAAGCCCAGAAGATGAGGAAAAGGTTCCTACGTTGTATGGAACTTCTTCCCCAGCGTGGATGACTTCAGATGGAGCCTCCCGACATGGCGGAGGCTGTGGGTGCTATTGCAGGGCTTGTCACGATGGGGAAGTGTTTCGGGCCGACCCAGATGATAATTCATCCCAAAAATGTGAATTATTAGGATTCCTTAAAGTACTGGAGCATTGTCTAACACATCATAACGATACACTCCCTGTTCCAATCATCGCCATTGATTCGCAATACATTTATAAAATTCTTATTGGTACAGCCTTCCCCACCGAAAATTTGAATGATTGGCAAGACATCTGGAAAATGTTAACTAAATTTGTACGCCTCCCGTTGGTTAGGCACACTAAGTCCCACCGTCCGGATACTGATCCCGTACATGAGGTCATTGATAAGCTTTTGGAAGATCCAATCCGGACCGACATGGTCTTGCCTATCACGTCTACCTCCAGTCCTGAAGTAAATCCGTTCCTCGCGTGGCTTCATGAAAATTGGGGTCACCCAGGACCACGAATTTGCCACCAACGTTGGTCCCGAACCATTACGGAGCCAGCCTCATACGGAGCCAGGCATGATTGGGAAAAGGTAGCTCAGGCTTGTGAGATATGTGCAAAAGAAAAGTGCCACAGAACCAAGCACCAACTTGGAGCTTTTGATTCTTCACAGTTTCAGGCAGGAAAAGTTTGGCAGGTAGATCTGCTGGGACCTTTCCCAGGGTCTAAGCCGCCAAATAAAGGATTAGTTGTTGTTGATTTGGGAACAAGACAGTTACAGGTTATTCCCTTACGGAAAAGTAATGCCACTGCTGTTATTGCTGCCTTAACTGCTGTATTTGCCACCTGGCAACTTCCTCATGAGATTCAGTCTGATGGGGGACCCCCTTTTAACTCTAACGCTCTAGACAGATTTGCTCGTCTTCACAATGTAGCCTGGCATCTTCATCTGCCGTACCATCCGCAGTCCAACGGCGTTGTGGAAAGACACATAGGCCT
>NW_005841887.1:109883-115682 GCF_000455745.1 Alligator sinensis | reverse complement strand
CTCTAAAGAGATCTGACTTGCGGCTAGCTGATCGATAGACTGATCACCTATCGATCCTTCTTCCCGTTGCCGAGCGCAATCCCAGACGTACCCTTTTCCCGCCGGCTTAAATTGCGGACGGATTAACTGGCTTGGGCCTCGCCAGCTGGAACAACTCACATAGTTGCTGAGACAACCGGACCATCTGCATCGCAACTACAAGCGGCGTAAGTAAACGTTTTTGCAACCATTAAACCTTGTCTGCCTCTCCATTCACCAGCCCGCCCTGACGAACGAGCAATTTCTAGATCACCTCAAGTCGGCTCTGGCCGTCCGAGACATAGTGAAGCAGGGAGGAAGAAACAGGAAAAAAAAAGAAAGGGGAGGACAAGAGCAAAGAGGGAACAGAAATAATACAAAATATAGTTGCCACCCAAGGAACCAGAAGCCAGTCCAAGAAATGAACTGATTGGGGATGCAATGGACACTTTGAGGAAAGGGGTGGGAGCAGTGCATAGGGGAAGGATATTTTGATGGCAATATTTTGTATGGAGTTGGCTTGTGGTCAGCCAGGGTACTGTTAAACCACTGGTGTAGGGCCACTGATAGGAATGAATGCCAGCAGGGTCTTTGTTAAGACATAGAACTAAGCGGGACACAAACAAAAAGCCAGAAATCACATTTGTAAAATGTGAGTGTTTAGCATTTTGTCAAGCTCATATCAATGTGTACAATGCCATTTGCATAAAATAAAGCTTTTTATACTGCAGAGCAACAGAGGTTTAGTGCTACATTGAACATGTACTGCATATTGAAATAGAAAACAGCTTTGCAAAAAGTACAGCAGGGGTGCAATTAATGTCAGTGGGAGGGATGCCTGGAAAATTTGAAAACCATCAAACTGGGGCTTTAATGTTTTGATTTTCAAAGAAAAGCATCAGAGGGTCTCAGTCATTCCCTGCATGATAAGCACTGAGTGCCTCCACAATACGGCCAGTGAGACTGAAGATCTTACAGCAGAGGATTTTCCTGAATTAAATCTCTCTTTCCTATGGGCCAAAGCTGCAGGGCCGGATGTGGAACTGTAGCAGCCACAGGTGATGTGGGACACTTCCATGGCAGCTAGGGATTGCTCCTCGGGCTGGTAACCCCGTACTATGCACTGGGGAGTGAAACAAGCACGCAGGGAAAACTACTACATAGCCAAATTATCTGCCCTGTCCAGTGGAACCTGAATTCAGTAACTGGCTGTTAGGGAGTTAATGGCCATTTCCTGAATCCATGGCTGATTCTAGACAGGTACAAGACCCCTGGCTGCTCTGAATTCCACCAGTAACTAATAGTTATCAAGAGATTAATAACTGGAGCATCATTACACATCCCTCTTCCCCAGACCCAGTTGGGCGAAACCTGCAGGATTGCTGGCTTATCTCATGTTTATACCTTCTTGGGGTTCTTTTACCTTCTCAGGGTCTTTTTATGCCAAAGGTGGCCAACAGGAGGCATGCCTGCCACAAGTGGCACAAGTAGCAGCTGTGTGTGACACATGAGCCCCAAGCACTCAATTAATGGAGGTGCTGGAATGGAGGCAGAGGGGCCCAAGCCTTGGGCTGTGTGGATCAAAGTGAGTGCAAGATGCTGCTGTAGAGCTGTCAGGTGTTACCAGCAAGAGCCAAGTTAACATTTCCCTGGCCCTGCTGAATTTAGGCTTTGGATCCTCACTCGCCAAATAAAACTGTTGTGACTGCTGGGCCTGGAAAAGGTTAAGTTGGCTCTTGGCAGTGACTCCTCTCTCACAGCAGTGTCCTGCTCTCTCTCTGGCTCCATGAAGATGGAGGCTTGAGCTCCCCTGCCATTCAGTTGCCCTAGGATGTAACCTGTATAAGGTACGCCTCTGGAGGACAGGGTCACAGCAGCAATTAAGGAGGGGGCAAGGAATACCTTGTGGTATGCCTGCTAAAAAGGTTGGTCACCACTGCTTTATGCTATGAGGAAACCCAACTGGACTGATGTGGTCATTTTCTATGTCCTTTTCATTGTTGGAGCAGCACATGTTCCACCTCTCATCAGATGAACCCCATCCCTTTGAAACATTGCAAAACCATAGCCCACACGTGCATGTACACTCTTCCTCCTAGACAGCTTATGGCCACCAGAGCCTGGGACAGAAATTACACATAAACTGGTATAAGTCATTGGACACTGGTTCAAATCTGTAACACAACAGAGGTTCAGTGTACATAAACTGCTTTCAAAATGGCCAAAAACAGTTTAAGATAAACCTGGATGAATGTAGTATCAGGCCTAATTGATTTTAGGTTAAATCAGTTTATTGAACTTCTGCCCTAGATCCCCTCCAGATTCAAATTAACTTACAGTCCCCCCAGCATCCTAAAATGCTTTGCACCTTCCTGAAGAACCCTCCTTGCAGGGTGGGTAGAATAGCCTTGGCCCAAACTGTCTGCTCCAGCAGAGCAAGGGGGTAGCTCTAGCACCCCCCGGCTTTGCCTGGGCCACTACAGGCATGTGGCTGCATTTCCAGAATCAAAAGTGAATGTCTGTTCACTGGCTTATCAATTCAATCTCAGCAGTTTAGACTAACCTGCAGATTGAATAGATTCAGCCTCAGGCCTTTTGACTCTCTGTACTTAGCCCATAACAGAATACATGTGCTTTTGCTTTTCCTACTTTAGCAAATGTGATAACCTTGCAGCAATGTATTTATTACACTGATGGGTTTATATAACCCATACAAAGCATAATAAACTTAAGTGGTCTCAGCTTGTTACTTGAGATTGAAAGAGAGCTTCTTATGTCCCGGGGCAAAGAAGTAGCAGCTTCCAACTCCAATCATGGCTTTGTTCAGCAAAGAACGAGGGGCTCAGCAGCTGTCTTGGATCAGAAAGACTGAGGAAGAGAATGTCTTGTCTCTCTTTAGGCTCTGACCAGAACATTAATGACATTTTCATAGTTTTGCCAGCACAGGAGACCATTTTATTCAGGAGCAAAGGAAGTTTGGGTAAAAACAAATCATTCTCTTAAAAAATATCCATTCTGCAGAAAGGAGTAGGAGACCTACTCAAGGAAAAGGAGTTAATTTAAAACCTAGAACAACTGGTGACACATTAGATCTGTGAATGCAGATATAGCCAAATTTATGATGTAGTCAAATAACTTGTTCCACATTTCCACCAGATGCAGGGATAAAATGAAGTTTGGCGACATGTAAATTTTAAATGTAACATTTCAGAATTTGCATGCTTGCAAAGTACACCAGTATGCCACACCTGTCAGGCATGTACTCTTACTAAATGCATGTGGGGCACATGTACTAACTGGCTGATGCAGAGGTTGTGTGACAAGAGAAATGGTGCTGAGTTCATATGCAACTAGTAGATGAAAAATCAAGCTAACCATAATCTTTCACAAATTATAAAACATAAAATGCTTAACCCTGAAGTATGGACATGGTTACTTTCTTTGTACAACCTAAGCTAGGGCTGACAAGCGATTAAAAAAATTAATCGCAATTAATTGTGAGATTAAAAAAAAACAGTTGCTATTAATTGCAATTTTAATCATACAGTTAAAAAATAGCATCCCCCCCATCCAACAGCGCACAGCCCCCGCCCCAACCTCAGCCTTCCCCATGCCTGCTCCAGACTCCTGCCAGCTGGAGCAGACCAGCTGGAACCCACATGTACAGCCCTGACCCCGGTCCACCCCACACCTGCTCCAAACTCACCTGCCCATGCTGAGCAGCAGTGGCTGCCAGGCAGAAGCTGCTGCTCAGCACAGGGGAAAAGCAGTCTGGAGGCAGCAATGATGGCAGTGGAGAGGTGCCGCAGGGCAACCTAGACATGGGCTCTGGGTGGCTGCAGCAAGAAGGGGATGGCAGCAGTGAGGGGGAGAGGCCACTTTTCCCCTGCGCCAAGCAGCAGCTTCTGCCCAGCTGCCACAAGCTCTATTTTGCCCACCCCTAGTCAAAACAGGCATGATTAATGCTCGTTAAAAAAATTAATGCATTAATTTGTTTTTGTGTTAATCGCGCCTGTTAACTACAATTGGCAGCCCTACTAATTACATGTTCTTACTACTGCTTTCCCAGAAACCTCTTCATAGGAAAGATTCCTCTTGAGGAACATCTCAAGCTCACAATGGGAATTTCTAGAAAGCAACTGGAACTCCCCAGGGAAAGTAAAATACATTCTCTGCAACATTCCAAAACCACTGCTCCTGTGTGCTTCTCCCACAAGCTGCAGAATAAAATAAAACACCTGGAGGCTGCACAATGGGGTTGTTGTTGTACAGTATTTCTGGATTCTTGCCCTTGAGCAAATGAATACATAAAATGATACAGGGAGAAACCAATCAGATTGATTATATGTGCAATGTAGCAACTGACTGTGCAGTCACTAAAAAAGCCAAAACTGCAATGATCAACATGTTCCCCCCCCCATTTATCCCTCAGAACGATCAATCGTATAGCTGGCCTAATTCTTGGACTCAGTTAACTTGGGCAAAAGTCACATGTAGTCCTACTTTTGGATGATACCACAGCAGAACTGCCCCCCTCCTCCTCTCCACCCTCCTGTCTCTCCCTCTGCTTTCTGCCTATTGCAATCAAATTTCTCCTTCCCATACACTTCTTTGTCCACATCCTTCCACAGCATCTGATGGAGTAAGCTTTACTCCATGAAAGCATGTGATATTACTTGACTTCAGACTAAAACTACTAACTATGTCTCATAAGCTAGGGACAGACATTCAAAAAGCCTGAGCCTAACCTGAATCTTTGCAGGTTAGTCTAATCTGCTTGGATTGAATCAGTCTGCAACTGTACAGTTACCCTCAATTTATCCTGTACATGTGTTCCTCGAAAACGGCGCATAACTTGAATTCTTATAAAAGTTCTTATAAAAGGAACCCACTTTACAATGTAACAAATAGGGAGACGTTCCAAGACCTAGACTGTACTGACCCTCAGACCCATTTCTACCACTTTACAAGACAATTTTGATACTCACCAACAGCAAACAGTACACACAAGCATGGGGCACTATCATAATGAGGATGGCAACTGCAGAAACACGTCCCAGACAAACGAGCAAGGAGCAAGATCCACAGAGGAGACTATATTTTGGTGTGCATCACTCCCACAATGTACGGCACACAGAAGCTGACTGTGGGCTTCCACCACACAAATTGCATAAGAGTGAATTTACCTTGTATATAACGAATTTTTGGTATAAAAATGGTCATTGCATAAGAGCAAATTTGCACATACAGCATCTGCATAAAGCGAGGGAAACCTGTACAGACATTCTGGACTGAAGAAATGCAGGCACATGACTGCAGTGGCACAGGCTAGAAGCCAGGGGGTGCTAAAGCAGCCCTCCTTTCCTTTCCAGAGGGCTGAGCTGAAGTGGGGCGTGGCCAGGCCCGACAGGTCACTCTGGTAAGGGAGGGGTTTAAACCCCCATCCTGCCTGCACAATCCCAGGCTTTTCCCCGCTCACTGCTCAAGGGGCAAGAGTGTTGCCAGCCCCCCAGCCCCCAGCTACCACTCTGAAGCAAAAGGGGGGAGGGGGTGCAGTGCATGCATCTGTTGATGATACTGAGTTTTTCACTCTCCCTCTCCCTGCTTCTTTATACTGTCTGCAAACCTGACAGGTAAAGAAGCCAGGAGCAGGTTTATCAGCCCATCAACAAAACAAAAGTCTCTCTCATTAGTTCAAACTCTTCTTATACAGCTTTTTCCAAGGAAAGAACAGAGGGACATGACCAGCTGACCTGTTGATTAGCTCCAAAAAGCCCTAAG
>NW_005841887.1:102796-109838 GCF_000455745.1 Alligator sinensis | reverse complement strand
ACACACACACACACACACACCTCTCAGCATTAGCTAGCATACCGCACGCCTAGGATCCATGGGGCTGGGGTCCGTGCTGTGAAAGATGGGAGGGAGGCAAAGAGGGAGGGATCCCTGCTTGAGTAATGAGAAGCGAGGGTGGGGGGCAGGGGAAGTCAGGAAGACCCTGCTGTACCTGCAGTCTCTGTCGGAACTCCAGCTAGAGAGCAGAGGGGTGGGGCCAGCCCTGTCTCTGGAGCAGAGAGCACAGCACAGCTTAGCCCAGCCCAGGGCTGCAAAGCATCTGGGATGCTGGGGGACTCTGGTTTAACTTAAACCAGGAAAGGGTCTGGGACAGACATTGCATAAGCTGGTTTGACCCAAATCAGTTAAGTCTGCTACTACATTCAACCAGGTTTATCTTAAACCAATTTCAGCCATTTTGAAACTGGTTTATGTGCATTGAACTTATATTCTATTACAGGTTTAAACCTGTTTTGCCTGTCTTAAGACAGCAAAACTAACTCTAAGGTTTGTGTGTAATGTCTGTCCCTAGCCATAGTGCCAGTTCCCATGTTTCAGAAGTGCAAAGGACTCATAAGCCTATCTTAAGATAGCAAAACCAACTCTAAGCTACTTCTTCCTGCCTTTTTTCCTCAGCATAAAGGAGTGTAGAAGGAAGGTGGATTGTGGCTGGAGAATCTCCTATTAACATAATGACCAGGAAGAACCTTAAGACTATAGCCAAGAAAATCCTAAGACTAATGTAGTTTTTGCCATCCAGAAAATAGTAGCACAACTCTGCTTTTCTTCCTCTGCATACTGTGCTGAGTACTTCTCCAGTGCAATACATCCTCATACATTATTCTTTGCCTTGGGTCTCAAACTCCTCCAAGATACAAGGATCCAAGGCTGAGACCCGTTTTATGTCAGTATCCCTAAAGCACAGGAGCCTTCCCATTGCCTTTAATGGGACAATTCTCTTTTCATACATTAATTTAGTTATATTTCATTTCATAGTGTCATTAAAGAGCACATTTTATCAGAACCACACATTTATCCATCATTCTGGTATTGTGTGGCTTTTTTCTCTTTCTCTAAAGGGTTCTTCCTTCATCTATGCCTACACTAATGTTGTAGTAACAAATATTCTGAAATTACCCTGCCCCACTATAAAAATGAAATGAACCCCAATTTCATTATACAGACTTGACATCTTTTGCTTTGGTCATTTTAGACCACGATGAAACTAGTCAAAGAGGTTTTAAAGCATGAGGCAGAAGATAAGCCTTTGAAAATAACCATGAACATGCTGTAAGTGCAAAAACCAATCTTTGTGTTTGTAACAGAAAATCTTATCTAGCAGGGGAAAAATGTATCAGAGGGTAAAAATCATTTGAGAACCATAGCTAATTCCATTTCTTTGTAAATGCTTAAATGAGTCTTTGGGGAAGGAAGGAGTATAATCCTCATTTTGCTTATCAGAGCCTTTGGTGTGGTTAGGGTGAACTGCTTCCAACTGAGCAGGAAAAGATACAATTCTTTAATGTCAGCCAACAAAACCTTTACAATTTGGTTGGAAAATGAAGAGTCAGATTCCAATCTCATTTATGACAGTACAAGCTTCACTGAAGTCAATGATCATTTGAAAAATCCAAAGGACACATAGTAAATGTTGCATCCCCAGGAATGATGTTCAGATTGAAACCCACAAAAACATATCCTGCAGAGATAAGCATGAAAGTTTATACCCTTTATCCTAAGGATCAAAATGTTATCCTTAATCCAACTTGTTGGGGCTATTATTGCTGCCTTTCTAGGACACGTGTTGTGGAGTTTTGTGTAACAATACACTGTTCCGTGGCTTGAGAATGCAGGAGCAGATCAGCAGCCATAAAATGTTTCCATAATACAAAACAGGTTTTGCTATAAGGTACATTTTACTATTGGACCAAACAATGACCATTAGAAGATAGTGATTCTCCCAACATAAGATGCATCTTCCAGAAAGTATTTCTTCCATGTTTTTATTCTACCTGCACTACCTTGGTATTGTCAGTGCAAAATATATGATAAAAATTATTAAAAGTGATTCAGAAGACTAAAGAAGAAGAAAGTAGATAATAAAGAATTATAATCCATTTGAAATGAGTGTATTACTGATACTCTGCATTATAAATGCTCCGTCATATAATGATTCAATTCGTTCATGATGAAAGCTTTAAATATCAGAAGCCAGTTATCTCGCAAAATGCTGTAGTTCCCAAATCTAGTTCAGTTCTGAACCAAAACTACAGCTATCCACAACATTGGGCAAATTGCTCCTCACACCTGCAAATTCCTCTGCACAGATTGTCAAAATGGCTCAGGACAGAATTTATCCCATATTTTAAAGCTTTTAATAGGGTTAATCCTAATAAAATACGTGCATCTGCATTCCTTTGTAATGCAGGCTTTATGAAGCCTGTAAAAATAGTATATTACTCTTATGGGGGGGGAAGCAGTTTGTCCTCTCTGGAATGGACTGCTAGGATCCCCTGGGACGTATACTCAACTGCTGCAAGAAATTTCCAGGAAGAACTTGAGCAGTCAAATCATTCATCACAAAGGATCTACAAGGACATATACTCTGGCTCCACTCATGCATTCCAGCTACAAAATACTCAATTAAAAAAGAGCTACAATGTGGCCCTGGAAAAAAACAGAAGAGAAAAGGTCCCACCAGTACAGGACTCATGAAGTAAAATATGCTCAGATTATGCTAGGAGATTATGCTATCAATGCCCCACACTACAGATGGAGGAGAAAAATATCTACACTTTTCCTGTCTGAGCCAGAGAAAACTGTCTTCCCAATCCCAAAAGCAAGCTTCTTTTCTTGTTTGAGGCGAAATTTCAGATAAGCCCCAAAAAGCTAGAAGAAAAAACACATCCCCTCATTTCAACCCATTCTTCTTCTTTCTTCCACATTCCTTCCCCCAAACTTCTGCATTCACTGCCTTTGTGTTCTCTTTTGTGTTCTGCCTGTAGATTTCCCTTACCCTCATAAATTAGTATTTTATTAAATTGCTTGGTCTTTTCCCTGTCAGTCTACAATGGTGGGAAGAAGAAACTTTGCATCTTGTAAGGTAAGTGGATCTCCTGCTCATTTTTTCTGTAAGTGATCTGTAGATGCTGCAGCTGTTCGGTTACCTTACCCACAGTAAGAAGCCACATTAGGACTAAGGCAGAAGAGCCACAAATGCACGTATGCTGAGGACTCAGTTGTTTCATACACAGAAAAATCCACTTCTATCCCTTTAACAATTCCTACCTTACTTGCTTCTGTTTCACCTACATAGACAAAGAATTCTTTTATGCCTCTGGCTGCTTGTGCTTTCTCATCATCAGCAATGTTAACCGAAGTGCACACTTACCAATAAAACAAGCAAAGCAAGGATGCGGTTAGATTACTATCTCTCCTTAGAAGAGGCAAAATGAAATTATTGCCCAGGCTCCCCAGCGATGGCCTTGCCAGCCCCAAAGAGATGACCCACGTAGCGAAGGCTGTTGGGCTTAAGCAGGGCAAGGGTCTTCTGGGTGTCTGTGGGGAGGGGTGACTGCATGGCGGTGTCCTGCCACTCCAGGTGTGGCTGGAGCTGCTCCAGGAGGTCCTAAAAGGTGGCCTGGGTCATCCAGAACGCCTCCAGCCATTGCTCATCATCCCAGGTCTACTGGACTACGTGCAGCCACCAGTCCTGGCTGACTAGATGGACTCAGCTGGCAGGACTGGAGGCTCAGAAGCATGAGGGTAGCCCCTGCAGTGGCATCTACGAGTCCATCATCAGCATCCCTGCCGGGGTCCAGCCAGCTGGACAGGGTCCAGGTGACAGCTGCACCTCAGCAGTGGCCCTGGGATGGCATGGTCGGGCCAGGCAGACAGTTGCTGCATGTGGGGGAGCCAGGAGCCAGATGGCTGTAGGCCAGGCAACAGTTGGTGCAGTGGACCAGCAGAGCCAACTTGGTGGCCAGCAGGAGCCTGGAATGCTGGTCATCACTGCCAGGGGCAGGAGCAGTCATGGCACAGGGAGACAGAGCTGACAAGGAGAGAGCTGCTGCATGCTGCCCCTGAGCTGTGCATGCTGCTCCTGGACAGGGAAGTGTATGGCCAGGGAGCAGAAAGTGGGGCTGCCTTTTCAAGATGGCTGCCAGATGCTGGAAGCTGTAGCCCGAGCCTGGAGTTTCCTCCAGTGGCGGCAGGGGCCCACTGCAGGTCTGCAGGACGTTTGGTGCTAAGAGCAGCAAAACTGCTCCCTAGTCCCTGCATATGTAGACACCTGCCCAGGAGTGTTTACTCATGAGTAGTTTACTTGCAAGCAAACTGACCTTGGATCAAATGCATGTGTAGACACACCTCCTGAGGTATCTACAGCTCTATAAAACCTAACCCTGTTTAAGATATTCACAATCTCATTTGCTGTCCTCACAGAATGCATTTCCAGCTTAAAACTCTGTTGTATGTTCCTGCTTCTCACTCTGTTGAAACTTATCTATGGCAGTATAACAAGATAGGTGTTCAAATTACTATGCAGAAACAGACTAGAAAACAAAGTCATCGGGGGGTGCAGAGCTTGCTTGAACCACAAACCAGCCTGTAAAAATTAGAATGCAATCAAACAGCAATCTTGTTTGTGGAATCCAACAATGCAATAGCATGGAAATAAGAAAACTCCTGTGTACTGTAATCCACAGGCACCAAAAACTCCTAAATACAGCATAAAATAAAGACACTTTGCCTTATTGCTTAAAACAGCTGGGGATATGTTCATATGCTGTATTCATATTAGACATTAGTTTAGTATTAGACATTAGTTTGAAAGATGACAAATTAAAAAGGTGATAATTTTATTAGCATCCTGTTTATATATAAAATCTTGAAACTCTTCATCAAGATGGGCAGAAAATATAACTTCCATTCCCAGTAGTAGAGCCACTGAGAGGGCCAATAGCCCAACGTCAGACAGCAAAATCAGGAACAGAGCTGGCATGGGGTCCCAGTCTCTGACTTACAACCTACTACTTTGCTTTGCTGCAGGTCTGCAAGGTGTTCCAGAACAGGTGAAAAACTGGAGGTTATGCAGGTTGAGTCTGGGGCTCAAGTCATTTTTGCTCCAGTCTTCCTCATACTTCAACCTCCTCCTCATTCCCACTGCCATCATCTTGAGGAGCATTGAGCTGCTGGGGATTCTTCCACTGTCCTCACCTTGGGGCATGGGAAAGGAGAGATACTAGGATCTAACATTTTCTGTCAAGCTATCTCTGTTGCAATGGCCTACAGCAGAAACTATGTGACCTTCTATGGCTAGGGACAGACATTCAAAAAGCCTGAGCCTGAATTGATTCAATCTTTGCAGGTTAGCCTAACCTGCAAAGTTTAAACCGATTTGGAGATGGATAGGCATTCCCTTTTCATGCCAAGAAATGCAGGCACATGCCTGCAGTGGCTCAGGCTAGAAGCTGGGGAGCACTAGAGCAGCCCTCCCTTCCCTTCCATACTGCTGAGCTAAGGGGGGCATGGCCAGGTTCCAGCAGGATGCTCTGATTAGGGAGAGGTGTAAGCCACCACCCTGGCCTGCACCATCTCAGGCTTTTCCCCCGCTCGCTGCTCAAGGGGCGGGAGTGTTGTCAGACCTCAGCCCCAGGCTAGTACTCTGAGGCAAAGCGGGAGGCAGGTGCAGTGCATGCATCTATTGATAATACTGAGCTTTTCAATTTCCTGTTCCCTGTCTGCAAACCTCACAGTGCTGCAAATCAGCAGGGAGGGGGTTATAAAACCACAATGTTATAAGCCCATCAGCAAAACAAAGCCTCTCTCATTAGTTCAAGGTCTGCTTAAACAGCTTTTTCAAAGGAAGGAATGGAGGGACATTGCCAGCTGCCCTGTTGATTAGCTCCAAAAAACCCTAAGTGGACACGGTTCTGTTTGCCTGTCCCAGTGAAATTGGAGACACAGACATCACTCAGCATTAGCTAGCATACCGCATGCCTAGGGTCTGTGGGGCTGGGGTCCATGCTGTGAGATATGGAAGGGAGGGGGGGATTTCTGCTTGAGCAGCGAGGGAAGCCAGGCAGATCCTGCTGTGCCTGCAGTCTCCCCTGGAGCTCTGGCTAGGAGAGGGACAGGACCAGCCTGTTCTCTGGAGCAGAGAGCACAGACCAGCTGCAAAGCATCTGGGATGCTGGGGGACTCTGGTTTAACTTAAACCAGGAAGGGGTCTGGGACAGACATTGCATAAACCAGTTTCACCCAAATCAGTTAAGTCTGATACTACATTTAATCAGGTTTATCTTATACCAGTTTCAGCCATTTTGAAACTGGTTTATGTGTACTGAACTTATATTTTGTTACAGGCTTAAACCAGTTTCTGATCACTTAAACCAGTTTATGTGTAATGTCTCTCCCTAGTCTATAAGACAGTAAAAGGAAATCAGGGCCCAATGAGTACTTGCTTCTACATGGGATGCAGGACACCAGCAGGACTCCTCATGCATTTCTCTGCAGCAAAATCCAATGAGGACAGCAGCAATAAAGGAGCAATCACTCAGAAGCATTCCTCAGAGTGAGAGGCAGCTCATCCTTAAAATGCCTACTCGTGATTGTCAAGTGTGTTTTCTAAGCCCTCAGGGACATGTGTAGTAAATCATGCTGACAGCTCTCTGAGAATTCTGATGGCTGCTGTTCCCTCCTGCTATGACCACAGACACAAAGCAGGGACAGAAAACACACAGAGCTCCAAACAGAAAGCCCACAGTGCACAAACGTAACTAGGCACCATTCACATTCATTCCATTGATGACATCAAGCAGGAAAAAAGTATGAAAAAAGATAAACCATCAGTATGACAGGTTATTGAACCTCATGTAGAAGAAGCCAGGAGAGGAAATCTCAGCCAGATACTGAGAAACTACATCTACCATAAATTAATAGGGTTCACAATTTATAGGTTCATAGATTCATAGATGTTAGGGTCAGAAGGGACCTCAATAGATCATCGAGTCTGACCCCCTGCATAGGCAGGAAAGAG
>NW_005841887.1:100496-100768 GCF_000455745.1 Alligator sinensis | reverse complement strand
CTGAGTTCATTTAAATCAGCTTTCCCAAAGTCTAGCACTTTCACCCTACTAGTTACCTTACCCACTCAACGTCTTATGGTGAATTCTATTATTAGGTGATCACTGTCCCCCAGATGGCTACCAATCTGTAGGTCCCCTACCATGTCATCCCCCGTTGCCAATACCAGATCCAGTATGGCATTCCCCCTAGTGGGACCGTGTACCTCCTATGTCAGGTGGAGGTCCTGTACACAGGTTAGAAACCTGCGTGAGCGGTGGGACTTTGCCATCTG
>NW_005841887.1:98396-100359 GCF_000455745.1 Alligator sinensis | reverse complement strand
CCCCTTTTTTCCCCACCCTGTCCTTTCTGTACAATCTATAACCCTCAATATGTACCACCCAGTTGTGGGATGAATCCCACCAGGTTTCCGTTAGCCCTACTAAGTCATAGGTGTTTTGTGCAAGCAGGAGCGCTAGTTCATCCTGCTTGTTTCCCATGCTCCTAGCATTAGTATATAGGCACTTGAGCCCTGCGACAGGTGCCTTTGCTGCCCCCCCGCTCCAAATTTAGGGATGATATTAAACCCCCAACTGCTGTTTGATGACCATATCACAGCAATAACCCAGTCAGTCTTTTGTCATCTGCCCTGTCTAGAAGTTCCTACCTTTCTTTCTGGATGGAGACCTTCACATCAATACACACGGTTTTGTTACCTCTAGATAAGACTAATGAATGGGGCCACTGTGACACATCACTTAAATCTGATGAAGTGAGGTTAGGCTCACAAAAGCTGATGCTATAGCTCTCTGATTTAGTTAGTCTATAAGGTGTAAATCTACCCTGCCTACTGCACTATTTGGAGGATCAGGATGGTGCACCATGTGACTGCTCACTTGCTGGGAGGGGCATTTCTGTGGGAACATCTGAACCCAGTGACCCCAGACCTATCCTGGCTCCTAAAGGGTTTCAGATAAAGTTGAAGCTCCAACATGCTAACTGATATGCAACTGGACTGCCTAAGAGATCATCCCTCTCCCTGTGCCATACTACCACAGCTACTGTGAGCTAAGTATGGAGTGACTACACAGTTATTTACAGGAACCGTCCTGAGTGCAGCCTCCCTACTCTGTTATATAGGGACTGAAGCATCTGTGAGTTCCCATCAACCCTGAGGACAAGTTATTCCATAGCTGTCTACTGCAGGGTTCTTTCATTTTTTTCTGGTGCATGTGACCATTCTTAGATGGAAAACTGGATCCAGTGTGATGGTTTCTATGTCCTGAACGTGAGAAAAATAACCAAAGATCCCATTTAAGCTAGAAAAAGAACACTATTACAATGCAATTTAGTTCAAAACCATATTCAAACTGATAAACCTATGGGTGAAGCTAGGATTTTGAAACAGCGGGGGGTGCAGGTGATGTAGTGCATCACTACATAAAACGCAACACACATTTTACTCCAGTTAGAGAGATAGCAAATGCCAATGGGGTCAGGAACCAAAAAGTACAAACATGCACATTTTGAGCATGTTTATATATAACTAAGGGCCTGTTCCATAAGGCATAATTAAATCTCTAGCATCTACACACAGAAAAACATAATTTTAAAAGATGATTTTTTTCTTCTTGAAAATTTGTTTCTTCAAATAAATATCTTAAACTCCATCTCTCTAATCACAAATTCCTCTTACAATTACAATATATGCATGTTTGTAAACAAACAATTTCATTTATAATGCAAGAGGCATTTATATTTCCAGATTTTTTAAAGTTGACAAATCGACCTGCATAATTTATAAATGTATATGAAATAACAAATGTTATATGCTACTCTAATTCTCTGAACCCAGCATCACTTAAATAAAAGACAAAATTTAGAACATAAATTTATTAGTTGTTCTTTTGACAGCATTTAGCTCATACTAACAAAGCTCACATTTTTATTGTAAAAGATTACCACAGCTGTCAACGCTTGTATTTGGGGAAGGAAAAGAAATCATGGAATTAAAAAAAAAACCCCTCAAAGAATCAGATTTATTTAAATATATTTTCTTGTAAATAAACCTGTTTAAAATTATGATAAACCATATAATCTATTAAATCATAATGGATAAATGTTATATTCTATTAAAATAATTCTATTAAAATAATTTAAATGCAAGTAAAAATATCAAGTAATATATGGTTAATAACAAAGTTCCAGGAAAAAATAATCAGACCACTGAACTGGTAGTCAAATGTTAGGTGACTACGTAGAGAATCAGAATCAGATTCTGTTAAAAGTGCTTAGCCATTTTTTGA
>NW_005841887.1:97576-98365 GCF_000455745.1 Alligator sinensis | reverse complement strand
AGCAGGAATATATTCTCCAAGTGCAGAAAGAACATATATTTCAGCTTATTCAATATGTTAAGATCATTAATTAGTTAATTCAAAGTTGAGAAACTGACTGGAAATTGAAAAATGCCTAAAAACATGTTTCCATCTTATAATAAATTATAAATTTTAGTATAAAAGGATGAGATCTACTAGTTCTAAAATCCTGAAGACATGATGAACAGAAAAAAATCAATTCAGCTCCTTCATTACATAGCATACTTCGTTTCATAAATCACGTTAATTATTTTAAAAGGTTGTTTTATGTATTTTAACTGAATTCTAATTTAAATCCAAATAGACTTTGAAACAAATTTCAAAATAAATAACTAAAAATCATCTATTAAAAATGACGTGCGCCATTCACCAGTAAAATATGAATGAATGTATGGTAGCTAGGAGTACACCGACAGAGATTTTTTGGGGTGATACCAAAAACTGATTTTTAAGGAGGGGCCAGCACAGGAGATTTTAACTGAATTCTAATTTAAATCCAAATAGACTTTGAAACAAATTTCAAAATAAATAACTAAAAATCATCTATTAAAAATGACGTGCGCCATTCACCAGTAAAATATGAATGAATGTATGGTAGCTAGGAGTACACCGACAGAGATTTTTTGGGGTGATACCAAAAACTGATTTTTAAGGAGGGGCCAGCACAGGAGGGAGCCGCAGCTTGTCGGGGGAGTGTGGTGAGGGGGGCAGCTCATGGTGTTGAGCACACACTGGAGGGGCACGGGGGGGGGCACGTACCCTGGATTT
>NW_005841887.1:72746-97350 GCF_000455745.1 Alligator sinensis | reverse complement strand
CAGCTGGGCAGCACCTGCCCCTACCCCAGCCACAGCCCCAAACCCCCCTCACTACTGGGTCCTTGATCTCCACCCCCCCACCATGCCCCTCCCCTTCCACCAGAACAGATTTAACAGGTGCACACAGCTCTCCATGCTGCTGGCTCTGCTCCTCACTGCCTACATGCTGTGCTGCGGCTGCGCGCATGCACGGACCATATATCAGCAAAATTATCAGCCACTTAAAGCCAATTTCCAATACAGACAACTGTCTTTATATTGGTGCTGATACGATGTTGGACCGATGTGTCTGTGCACCTCTAATGTAGCTATATAATTGTTTGAATAAATATGCATTAAAATAGTATACCTATCTGGTTTAAAAAAATTGTCACGTTTAACGGAAAGGCTGTATTTATCAGTATGTTTCAATGGTCATCAGCCATCAAAGAATTTAAAGAAAAGTAAAAATGCAAAACAGGATTAAAATTGATTACTTAAATCAAGAGTCCTTTCTGATTTAATTCAAGACTAAAACCAGTGTTTTAACCACCTTGATTTATATAATTCTACTTGTATTTCATCTCTATATGCGATTTTACATGGAACCCTTGCATGCAGGTTTGGTAGGGTATTTTCATTTGCATGCAGGGCCTGGCTTGGGATTTATGTTCTAACCTATTATAAGTTTCCATAAATCTTTCTACATAACATTTTTTGTTTTACGCATAATAGCAACTTTGTGTGCCAGATAGATAATCCAACAGTTTTTACTTTTCAGTCATGCCACAGCATCAACATTTACATCTTTCCAAGAACAACCCAGTTTGATATGAGGATAGTTAGGTTTAATGTGTGTATATTATAGTATTAAACCATAAGAAAATGTAAGTTAGAAAGCACTGGAAGTCATGGAATATATATATTTTTAAAAACTGATAAACATTTTGGACATGAAAACAGACCTTCAATATTTCCATTTTTGTATATGATTGTGTTAAAACCCTTTGCTCCTTGAAGTTCTAAGAGTTGTGATGCTATAGTGATTTTTTCTCTCTTACCAGGGAAATGGAGGATGAGGATATGACCATAATTATCCATTCTTTTGCCACCTCCTTGTCTGAATGTGCTGTATTTGAGAAACATATGCAAGCTTCAAATGTTAAAATATTTAGTTGCTTGCCCTCTAAAAAAAGTCAGAGAGCAGAAAGTTTGTGCCCTACTTGCTGGCTAATTATCTGGTTCCAGGTACAATAAAAAGAGGTCAGTGATAATATACTGAACCCTACAAAGTTAGAGATATTATGTATCTGCAGGTCTGGAGCAGATGAGGTTGGCTAGATGATTTTACTGCTAGATAAATATTTTCCAGCTGAGGAACCCCACCTTGCCTTCCACATCTGCATCAAGTCACATTCAAGTAAGTTTTTTATATGGAACATTTGGGAATACATTTTTTATTAAATGAACATACCTGGACCTCGCAAACATAAGCAACTCCAAATTTACTCAAATGTCTGACAGGAGAATTGTACATGTACATCTGATAGATAAACATCACCATGATATGAATTCCACAGACAATTGCACCAGCAAAACCTGTGGCCACAAACCAAAAATTCCTGGCTTCTAAGAGCTAGATAGTCTGGCAGACAAGTTCTTTGACAGAGATGGCCACTGACTCTAGTATTTTATGGCTCTAGAAAATATTTTTGTATATTTTATAAAATGCATCTACATACAGTGTATGATGGATGCTATATGAGTTAATAAATACAATATTCTATTCATTTGAATTGAATACTTGAACATTTCAGATTACATGTGTATTACCTGTCCACTCCAACCCCTTTCATACTAAAATAACTCCAAAAGAGCACAAACCAATGGAGACACCTCCTCAGCCTGACAAAGGGTGTTTGTACCCAGAAGCTTGCAAAGAATAATTTTTTAACTATTTTAGTTGGTCTAATAAAAGATATTGGAATTACCCAAAGAAACTTGTCTGGCTATCTCCTTAGACCAACATGGCTACAACCTATACCGTCAGCTATAATTGTAATTTAAAAACGACACCCTCCCGACACTGAACTGAAAAACAAAGCAAAAAGCATCATGCAATATCAAATTTAAGTAAATACACAAAGCCATAATAATTCTCTTTCTATACATGTACCGAAATATTAAGACCACAGAACGGCAGCTATCAGACAGGATTCAACAACACTTGTATCACTACAGTGCCATGAGGACAGGGCAGTTGCATCAGTTTGTACCACTATTTTTGATACATTTACAAAGCCATTAAGGAGGTGGTAGAAACATATTGTGAAGTAAATTCTGGTTTCAGATTCAAGTAAAGAATTCCCACCGACTTTAGTAAGACATGCGTACAGAAGGGCAGAATTAGGCCTCTCAAGTTGAGGTTTAAAAACTGCCTAAGTTGAAACCCATGAGAGCAGCATAACAATAATATAATATTCACTCTGCAGAAACAAATAAAGTCTTCTCTCCCAACAGAGGGGCTCAGAGGATAGATCCTCAGCTGATGTAAAATGATTGTGGTTTCATAAAATTCATGAAGGCTAGGGACAGACGTTAAACACAAACTGATTTCAGTGATCAGAAACTGGTTTAAACTTGTAACAGAACAGAAGTTCAGACACACAAACCAGTTTCAAAATTGCCAAAACCGGTTTGAGATAAACCTGGTTGAATGTAGTATCAGACTTAACTGATTGAGATCAAACAGATTTATGGAACTTGTCCCGGGCCCCTTCCTGGTTTAAGTTAAATCAGAGTCCTCCGGCATCCCAGCATGCTCTGCAGCCCTGGGCTGGGCTGTCTGTTCCAGCCAAGCAGGGTTGACCCAGCCCCTCTCTTCTCGTCAGGCACTGCTCCTCCAAGGGACTTGGCCCAGGCACTGCAGCGTGAGCCCTGCCTGAGGGGATCTTCAGCGTGGGATAGAGCCAGCACCATGTTGGTGCCTGCACCACTCCCCGCTTCCACTCAGGCTACTGGCGTGTGGCCACCATGGCCCTGGGTGTATGAGCAGAGTCTATCCATGCCTGCACTACCCCCCACCCCTGCAATTGCAGAGATTAAACCCAGCCTTCCCCTCACGCTACCAGGGTCTGGCCAGGCTTTTACTTCTGCTGCTGGAGCAGCGAGCGAGTGGGTGGGGTTGGAGGAACTGGGGACCCCTGGCAGGGGCTGCTTCTCCCCTTCCTCTCCAGGCACACCTCGGCTGGGGACTCCGCAGGCCAGGGTGATGGTTTAAACCCCTCCCCAATCACATTCAGCCTTCCAGGGCCTGGCCACACCCTCCCCTTAGCTCAGTTTCCCTCCAGCCAAGGACTCACTCTAGTGCCCTCTCCCCCCCCCCCCCCCGCCCCCAGCCTCTGGCCTGAGACACTGCAGGCATGTGGCTACATTTGCGGAATCAAAACTGTATGTCTATTCACTTGCAAATCCATTCAATCTACACAGGTTAGACAAACCTGCAAAGATTGAATCAATTCAGGCTCAGGCTTTTTGAATGTCTGTACCTAGCTGAAGTGATTAACATCCACCAGGTTATTTGTCCCTCAGGATATGCACCACCCTAAAGAGCAAATAGAGAAGAACCGTCTCATCGGATCAGCAGACCACTTTAACCCAGCATCCTGTCTCTGAAGCAGACAATGACAGTCTATTCAGGGGATGGTAGATGGTAATTATAACACGTAATTATAAACTAAATCTCACAGCAGGATTTTTTGCTTCTTTGCCCAAATTTCTGAAAAGCACCTGTGCACACAGATCTACAAATCACATTTTCAAAACCACCATAGAGCTGTCACCTAACCCCATAAGTGCTTAATTTCTCCTAGCTGGCATGTACCAAGCTGCCTAAATACTTACACCCTTCTCACCACTGCCAGAAAGTTTCTTTGACTACAACTGAAGCTGACACCCAAAATAGGTTTTTCAAATGAGAAACTTTGCAGCAGGGCAGTCTTATCACTGTCCTCTGAGCATGCCTATGAATGAAGCGGTGCATACTGAGCAAGAATTTGAAGCCCAGTCTCCTGTCTCCCAAATGCATGGCCTAATCACTGGACAGGGAGAGTGAGCATGTCTCTTTCAAGCATGCCATTTTGTCATGTTCCGGTTTATATAACTGGAGTGGAGGATATATAACTGTAACAGAGGAAGTATCTGATTTTAGGCTGCCCACATCTCAAGAGCCAAGAGGATGTATCTTAAGAGAGCCTTTACCATTAAGCTATTCCTCAGCGTCTCATATTCTTTCTAGATTTTTGTTAACAGGATAGGAAAACTGGGCAACAAGTTACCTCAATAGCTGATCCAGTTTATGCATCTAATCCCAGGAAAGAGCCTGCTGTTGAAGATCCCTATGGCAGGGAGCAAGTCTATATTATAACAGTGAGTGGAGCATGGGCAACTGGTGCCACCTTAGTTGCGGGGGAGCACGTGCCCCCCCAGCAACCAGTCAGAGACTGGGGGGGCACTGCTGCCAATCACACCAGCCAAGAAGCTCCCACTCCCCAGCTGGTCCTCGCAGGCCCCCCTACCCATTGCCTGAGCAGGGAGCGCAGCCTGTCAGGGGGTGCATGTGCACCCCCGTACACCCCCTATGCATCGCCACTGGAGTGGAGCAATTGAACCTTTGAGTCTGCACCTTAATGTTTTGCTTATACCTTGAAGCTAGAAGATTAATCCTTTACCCCATCTCATGTAATTATATAAATAATATCTACTAATACATCCTTCTTTTCTAAACCCTTTTCTTCAGTAACATCTTATAGCAGTGAGCTCTGCAGGCTAATTACGCACTGCATAAAATGTTTTCTTTTTCTTTTTTTTATAATTTTGTACCATCTAATTTTATTGGGTGTCCCATTTCCCTTCTCTTATGGAGAAAGAGAAAATAGAAGCACACACCTCAGCTTCTTTATAACATTTCTTATTTTATATATGTCTACCAATCCTCTTTTATTAATTTACTCTCTAAAATAAACAAACCCCAATCTTTAGAATCACTCATCATTATCAGTTTCTCCAGGCCTCTAATCATTTTCATTGCTATTCCTTGAGTTTCTTCTATTTCTGCTATATCCTTTTTGAGATGGGGTGAGGAACTGAATGTGGTAGCTAAGGTGAGGACACACTTTCAAGTTATACAATAGCATTATTACATTCTGAGATTATTTTCCAACCATTTTTAAATATGGTCTAACATTTGTTTGTTTGTTTGACTGCTTAACAATGACCAGGTATCTTAATGGCTTCCTTACAATGAAAGAAGCATAAATATGCACCTTTTATAGATTTAACTAAATCAGAGATGTATAGTATAAGCTTTAGTAAGCAGAAGGCTTATTTCATCAGGTGCTGTGAAGGGTTCTACAGGAAGGAGAGATGCTACATAGAAAGCAGTGATCAGAATATAAAGGCTGGGGGACGGGGAGGAGGAAAAAGAAGGGGACACTGCCAACAAACAAGGTGACTAGGAGATAAAAGAAACCAAAGCAGTTAACCCATTGAGGGACACAGGGGCTGTGTCTACAACAGACGCTGACTGCACAGTAGCTCGTGACTACTGTGCAGCAGCGTTGCATGACAGGAAGCGTGATGAGACACTACTGCACAATAGTCACGAGTTACTGTGCAGTCAGCATCGTGAAAAAGCCATTCCTTGCCACAACTGCACAGTAACTCTGGTATAAACAAGTACTAAATGACTGCACAGTAATGGCTGCACAGTCAGCATCTTATGTAGATGCAGCCAGGGTTTATAAACTAATCCAGGTAATGAGATAAGAATCTGTAGTATTGGTTTAGAGCATCCTTAATACAATCTAATCAGTGGATGACTTTTTGTTCCACAGTTTCCTGTCCATTCTCATTTTTATGCTTTTATTGTCTAAGAACAGACACACTGAGGTCAGCAACAGAATGCTTAGGGAGGTTAAAGTGTTCTGCCACAGGCTTGTCTGTCTTGCTGGTATTGATGTCAGATCAATGTTCATTCATTCTTACACATAGCAATTGCTCCATCTGTCCAATGCAGACAGCAGAGAGATACTGTAAGCAGAATATTTTGTATGTGACATTGTAGAGCTGCAGAGAAGCAAACTTTGATGTTATAAACCAAGTTATTTGGTCCAGAGATGATTAGATCTATGTTGATGAAAGGGCACAACAGGCATCTGGGTCCAGAGCAAGGTGTAGTGCCTTGGTGAAAACAGGGTTTAGGTGGTCTGTTGCTAGACAGATGCCATTTGAGGTTCAGGGGAGTGGGGTTGCCTTTAAACCAGGAAAGGTTTGTTCCTGAGATAGTCATCATTTTCTAGAAGGGGCTGTAGGTCCTTAATGATGTGTCTGAGGTGTTCAAGCTGGGGGGGCTGTAGGTGACAACCAAAGGGATTCTGTTGTCCTTGTCTTGGGGTTGGTATTGTAGCTGGTCAGAGTGGGGTCTGAGTCCGGCTTTGTTGATTGGAGGGGCCACAGTCTTAGGATTGTATTGCAATTGTAGGAATCCCTGATTCAGATCCTTAAAATGCGAATCCCAATTAGTGAGATCAGAGCAGATACAGCTGTCACATACAGCCTGGCTGTAGACAATAGATCTAGTGGTGTGCTTAGTGTAAGAGCTGCTGGCATGGAGCAGTTGGCTGGTTTCCAACACAATGCAGTGGTGATATGGCTATTGCAAACTTTCACAGTGGTGTCCAATAAATGAATTTGCTGGGAAGAGTATTCCAGAGAGTCAGTTTAATGGAGGAGTGGAATTTCTCCAGAGATCCCTTCCCATGTGTCCATATAAGGATGTCATCAATGTACCTTAGGTATACCAGGTGATAAGAGGGCAGCTGAAGAAGAGGCAGACTTCAAGGTGTGGCATAAATAAGTTGGCATATGTTGCCCATGGCAGTGCTATTTGTTTGTAGGTATAAGAAATCCCCAAATTGGAAAGAGTTGTATGCGAGAACAAAATAGAAGAATGTGATGGAAACAGAAGCAGTATCCTCATTGAGGATACTACCCTTTATTGCTTATAATCCATTCTCATGGGGGGGATGCTGGTGTACAGAGATGTCACATCCATGATGGTTAATATGGTGTTAGCTGGAAACTTGTCAAGAAAAGTTAATTTCTTTAGGAAATCTGTGGTATCTTTCCAGTAGCTGGAGGCTTCTATATCATATAGAAATAGGACTGAGCCATTAAAGCCCAAAACTCCCTCCATGATGGTGCCAATGTCAGAGACAACAGAACATCCTGGGTTCCTATGATTGTGACTCTTAGGTCATAAGTAAAAGTTGCCTGCCCTGGGCTCCTGGGAGATGGAAGAATTAGTCCTCTCCTGTATTTCCAGAGGTAGCTTCTTTAAGAGTTTATCTGTTTATCTAGCTTGTCTGGTATCGTGCCATGGGGTCTTTGGTTAGTCATTTGTAAAACTCTGTGTTAGAAAGTTGTCTCAGCTTCATGCATGTATGTTGTTTTGTCCATGACAACAGTGGCACCCCCTTTATCAGCCTGGTGTATACAACTTGGGGGGGAGGTGAGGGTGGAGGCACAAAAATAACAGCCACCACCAGCGGCCAGGAGCTGATGCTACTGTCCCTGTCACAGAGTTGCCGTATTACACCTCTGCTTCCTATGCATTGCTACTAATGTTAGTATGAAACACAGGTTTTAACTTGTTTCCCTTCACAAGTGCATTCACTGGAAACAAATGACACAAGTTTGCTATTTTCAGAGAATGATATAAAATGAAATAGTTGAATACAAAGGAAGCAGATATCTACTTGGGCATAGATAATGAACCATTATCATCAAGCTGAAATGGCTGTATTACTGAAATTCTGCTTTATAAATGCTCTGCCATACAATGAGTCATCTTTTCCTGGTGAAAAGACTGAAAGAAAATCAGAAGTAGGTTAAGATGATGCAGAAGTGTATTTCTAACTCTAATTTCTTCCTTTCCTTTTGAATCAGAACTGCTTCCAATTCACTTCCCACAATACTGGGGGGAAATGCCCCTAAAATGTTGCCTATTCACTCCAAACAGCTTGAGAAGCTTTGTACAGAATTTGTATCTCATATTAAAGCCTTCCATTATAAAGCTACTCTATTAAAAGACTTCTATAAGCACCTTATTTGGAACAAGAAACTTGCTAGGCTGATAAAACAATGACAGGTCACTCAGCAATGCAAACATGCAAGTTAAAGAACAAAACTGAGAATGAACTCATGAGCATCCTGGAATTTTTCCCAAATAGCTGCATCATGCTGTTTGCTCAGGGTCATCATATTTAATCCTCTCATTCCAGAAATAATCTGCACAAGATGAAAACTCACCTTTGGCTCCATCTAGGTGCTGTAGAGAATGAAGGAGCTGGTGGTATAGTGTGTGTTTAGGGACAAAGCAAGTGGCAGTGGGCTAGACCCAGAGTTGTCAGCAGCAAATGCAGAAACAGATGACACAAGACTGGAAGGGATCTCTGGAATCATCTAATCTCCTGCTATTGCATGCTGCCCCATTATATGATCCTGCATACACCAAATGCCACCTTAAAATTAGGTTCTTTTACCTCCATTCTTGCTATAGGAAGGCCATTCCAGAATCTCACTCCTCTGATAGTTGAAAATCTGTTTTCTAATTTCTAATGTAAATTTATTCATGGCCAGTTTATACCCATTTATTCTATTGCACATTGTCCTTTAACTGAAATAGTTCTTCTCCCTCCTTGGTGTTTATCTTCCTGCTGTATTTATAGAAAACAATCATATCCTTTCTCAGCCTTTGTATTGTTAGGCTAAATAGATGAAGCTCTTTCAGTCTCCTCTCATAATCCCCCCTGATCATCCTAATAGCCTTCTTCTGCAACTCTTCCAGTTTGCATTTCTTTCTTGAACATGAGTGGCAAAGGATGCACATGGTATTCCAGATGCATTGCTCCCAGTTTCCTGTGCAATAGTATCAACTGTGATGAACATATACCTATATAACCATCTACCATATTACATAATTACATACAATGCTACCCCACCACCTTTACTTTCATTTGGATCATTCCTAAACAACTCATAATACCATAGGCCAATGTGGTGCCTATCTTCAAGAAAGGGAGTAAAGTGGATCCAGCTAACTACAGGCCCATCAGCTTAACCTCTATCCCTGGGAAGGTCAGGAAGTTGTGCATTATGTACAGGCAAGGAAATTGCATGATTCTCTTCCAGACTTCTCCCCTGATTTCTTGTTTAAAGCTCTTATCAGTCACGTCCAGTGTGATACCAAAGGGCCAGACCCAGACACTCAGGGGAGTCTATCCATTAGAAACAATATTACCAACCCCACCATGTCAAACATCAAGAGACAAATTCCTAAAAACAAAGAGATGTGGTATGTAAATCATGAGCTGCTCTGTTCTACCCCCCCCCGCCACACACACACACACACTCCCTGCAGCTCCTAGCACATGTACCCTGAGCAGCCCCCCACCAGTTGTGGCCCTGGGCTTGGTGCTGACCTGGCGAGGATCCCTGCACTGCTCTGCAGCTGGGCCCAGCCCAGGCTTTACTCCCGCTTGGGCTCCCAGAGACTTTGCAGCCAGTTGCAGCCCAGTTGGGTGTAAAGTACATCGACAGAAAAAATTCTGAGATTTGAGAGTTCTATTGCAAGATCACGTCAGATTTAATTTTACTTAAAAATCGCATTACTGTAGAAAGATAGCCAGAGTACGTACTCCCAAGCTAGTTCAAATACGCTTGTCAGAAGCCAAACTCATCTAACTGAGCCAAGATTGTAGACCCAGAAGAACTGGAATTCAGGCCAAGACATGAAACTTAAACTGCTCTGATGGCACTGAGGGATAATCTCCTACTGTGAGGGATAGAGGGCAGTTAGTCATTCTCACTCTCCTGGACCTCTGCAGCATCTGACACTGTTGAGCATGTGATACTGCTATCTTACCTGAGAGAGGTGGCAAGGATCCTGAGCAATGCACTAAAATGCTTTGTGCTTCCCCCCAAAGCAATAAGCCCAAACAGCAGTCTAAATACTTTGAAAAGTAAATGTCTCAGGAAACTACTAAGCATTAAATGGATTGGATTTAGCACAAATGCTGAGATTTGTCAAAGAGTTTGACAACCTTATCTCTAAAATTATCCAAACAAAAGAAGACGGAAATATTTGGAACAAGACCAAAGAATGAAGCCACAGCATCTATCACAGCAGGTGGGCCACTGAGAACCAGAAGGAACATGCAAAAGGAGCAGATCAAAAGAATTCCTCTGCTGGGCAGTATTTATAGAGGGGAAAGTTACAAAGTTCACAATACAGAGACACGTAAAAAAGGGGCCAGGATAGAAAGGGATGGCAGAACATTGTTTATGCTCTCAGCAATATTTGAAGGTACAGGAATTCATATTTAGTGTTTGGCCAGACAAAACAATTATATGAAATTAAAAAGGGTAGGGGGACTTACTGCTTGTGAACATGTGTCATCTGTGGATCCAAGGGGTTGGGGAAGGTGAAGTCACACCACCCTTCCACTGGGCAGCACATGTGCAACCAACTCATTGGCTGGTCAGCACAAAGCTCCTGCCAGTTACTGCTTGCATGGCTCCAGAGCTCAGCGGGTGAATGCTATCACTATTTGCCCCCTGCTTTTTCTCCTGCTGCCAAATTCAGCACAGGGAAAAGAAGGGGACTCAGACATACATGCAACTCTCACCTCTTTCCTGAATCCACCACCCATAGTGTCAGCTGCTCCTTAGTAACTTTTGTGCATCTATTAATAAATAGAAGCTAAACCAGGGCAGTTCACCCCTGAATGGAACATCTGCTAAATTACTGCTTTAGCTTCCACTTACTGTGTGATAATGCAGACACACAAAACAATTGCAAAGGAACAGCTTGACACACAGTCCACCCCCCCCTCTAAAATCAGTAAAAATGTTTAATTTCTCTGTATCTCCATACATGCAGGAAAACCCTAGCAAAACAAAACAGACACTATAGATGCTTTTCCACCTGGAGAGAAAATAAGAACAGAAACAAGATGAAAGATGTTGGTCAGACCACTTGGTGCACTATTGGAATGCACCAATAGTGCATTAAGCTCTCAGATATTGTTACTGTAAGTATGGTAGAAACCTACACAGAAGTGAAGCAAAGCAAAGAGGAGCAGGGGGCTGAGGATAAGGTTGTGGTGAATGCTTATAGATGACAGATGAATGAATGTCAAAAAAAGCTGGAGCAGTGGCGAAGAAAAACTATGGAATAGGAGAGCAACCAAAAGGTGAACAATACATGGGAAACAGATGAGGAAGCTGGGAGGTGCCACAGACAGAGTATCTGCTGATATCAACACTGCAAACTTGGCACAAACATGCAGTGATGCTGAGGACAATGAAGCTGAACGGGACAATCAATTCAATTTAGCAACCAAACCCTTTGGTCAGAGTTTTTCTTTTTTCTTGCCTACTAACGAAATGACTAAGAGTGAGCTTAAGGCACTACATTTCCTCTATATTTTACTCAAATTTTAGAGGCCATTGCTCAGAGGTGTAGCAGGGCAGTTCAGTGCCCAGCACAGCCACAGCACATATGGCAGTGTCAATTGTTGCACTGCTGATGGCAGTGGTGCAGTCAGCTGCTGCTGAAGTGGTGGCTATTTCTGTGCATGTCACCCTCCCCTCCCAAAGCAAAGGTGGTATCTGGTGTTGCTGGTCCAGTTTCCCCCCTCTCCACCATCCCCCTCAGTCACACTACTGTCAGTGTTATATTTCCTTGCAGCTGTAGATAAAGCCCTGAACACAACTCTGAGATGGTGAGTTAAAGGAGAACTGATCTGAAAGATTTTCTTTTTAAAAATATTATACATTTTAAATTTGCCCAAATGGTTTCTCTAAAAACATTTTGGTTGCTGTTTTACCTTTATCCAATGAAATGTCTCATACATGACAATAATACATGACAATGAAGTAATCACTGTGTGTGTACAACAGTACTTTAACTATAGGGAATAAGAATAGCTCATCTACATTTTGCTGGATGTGTACTGCTAGGTCATGAAGTGTCTCATGATGGACTTAAATAGCAATGACCTGTGGTAGTGGAGCAGGAAGAGCCAGTTTTTGTCAGTGCTGCTGCTCCAAGAAGTTATAGGTGGCCCTGGTGTACAGCACAATGACAATGGTAGGAATCTAGGTGGTTGAATGCAGTCAAATGTGTTTATATATGCTATACGCACACGCTTCATCAACTGAGCTATCATGAATTATGGAAATAATGGTTAATCATGTGACACCTGATACCCAAAATATTTTTGTAAAAGGCCATCTAAAAACACATCTATTGACTGAATGTAAAGACTTATGGCTCCTGTTCCTCTAGAGATACTCATTCCAAGCTGTCAGGCAAATAGATTCTCATCATTTAGAAGTATTAGGGAATGAAAAAGTACAGCTGTTATTTAATATTTTATGGATACCATAATTTTCCTGTTTAGTGCACTGTTAGGAAATAACAAAAGTGACAGTCTAAGGTTCTGGTAAGATATTTTCAACCTCTTCCCCCTCACTATCATCTATTAATTTTCAAAGCAACAACTGCAATAGATCTGTTTAAAATTAAAACTAGCCTGGACATAAATCTGTACAAATCCTGTGCTAGAGACAGGCTACCTACCCAAATTTGTGCATAACTTAAATGTCATTGCTATTTGTTCTTTTAATATCCTTATGCTCCAGTGTAAAAAGCTAAGGTTGAAGCATATCCTTAACTCACTTCATTACCCTGAATTATGTGACAAAGGGGCTTAAAGTGCAGGAATCTCCTCTATGCTGTAGCCTCCAGTCACACACACGAAGGGTGCTTGCCTTCAGATATTTTACTTTACATCTTCTCACACTGTTTTTACCATGGATGTCTTTTTCCTGTACTGATAATCAGATTTTCAGCTATGCCTTTCAGTTGTCATGTGAAGTCATTTGCCAGTATTACTGATAAAATTAACACCTCAAGCAACCTGATTTCCAAGCACAGTTGGGTTATTTAGGTATTCACATTCTATTTATTATTATACCTACATTTATTATTATACCTGCATCCAAAATTGACAGCAAAGCACATCTGCAGGCAGAATTAAAAGCTGTTTTTGAAAACTTGGCTAGACATTTATTTTGTTGATCAGCTCAGCTAGTGAAAATGACTTTTTCATACCTATTGTGACTACAGCAGTACAGTGCTAATTTTGTGATAACAAATTACTCTGCCCTAACATAGTTCTTTTAATTTACAGAATTTAAGTTTCAGATCACTTTGTAAATAAAGTCAAATATAACTGTTTCCACCTTGCAAGGAGGAAAACGGAGGCATACAGAGCCCAAGCGACTTGCCCACAAAGCAGATTTATTAGGTGAAGTGAGATTAGAATCTATATAACTCCTGACTCCTAAACTTGTGTCCTGACCACTCTGCCTCCGCAGACAGTGAAAAGTGATTTGGATATGGGTGGGATAAACTCCTGTCTCAGCTGAGAACTTTCTGTGAATGTTTTATCTAGTCTGATAATGCTTCATGCCTGGTCCGGGACCAGAGGTAAATTGTTTTAGTTTGGATAAAATGTATCCAGCTCTTGCTGAGTTAGCTAAACATAGGAAAGACATGTTTTGCCATTTGAAAATTTTAAAGGAATTTCTTGCACTTCAATACTTCAACACCAGTTCCATCTGAAAACTTAAAACTCCCCTATAAATAGTGCTGAAGGAGAAATACAGGGTTGAAATAAATGTGATTTCCAAACATTCATGTTCCAGGTATCTGATCATTCTCAGATTCTGACTTTTCCCTTTCTTCCCCTGTTTTCTCTGTAATTGCTAGTAACTTCACTCTCCTCCCAGCCATAACATATTCATCTAATCCTTTCTCTCTTTTTCTATCCTTCTCCTGTCTCCTTCTGAGGGTAGTTGCTGCTTAAATCCTCTCCTTCCTTTCCATTCTAGCAACTACAGAGAGGTAGTTAGCCATTTTAGTTTGAAGTCATGCAGAAGGTAGGGTGGGTTGATGCCTTAGGCTGTTTGTAGACGTGCTTAGCATTTTCTAAATGGTGTTAACTGATTCACATTACACAGCTCAAATCAAATGTCAGTTCAAATTAAGGGTTAACACAATCATTGTTAACCATTACAGCAGGGGGCATTGGTTATACAGTCTATACACTTGACAGCCCCTTAACCGACTCAATTCGCAACCTCTGTGTGTCAGTTTATGTGGCTGGAAGTAATTAGGAGGCGATAAGAAGCCTGTGTAAGCACTGCTACATTGTTGCAGTTTTCTAAAGTGCTGTTTTGAAAGCCCTAATGGGTGCAGTTGACTGGATACTTAGTCACAGTGGGTGCTTGTACACACAACCAGGGTTTAGTTCGGTTTAGTTCTCCCTAAACTGAAACAGTGGTTTTTAAAACCCCACTGTTTCCACCATTTCAATTTAGGAAGAACTAAACTAAACTAAACCTCCATCCCGTGTACAAGGGTGAGGGGGCCCAATCCTTACCTGCCTCTCCAGCGGCAGGCTGAGTGGCCCTGAGCTGCAGGGGACCCCAGTGCTTCCCTCCGTGGTGGTGGCACCCCCCAGGTGACACCTGCCTGCTAGCACCTGGCCCAGGTGGTCCCAGAGCACAATGGCACAGCAGAGGGAAGCACCATGCCCCATGCAGCTTAGGCAGGCAGGCAGGCTCCAGGAGGAAAAAAAAAAAATAGATCAGGCTCCTCACTGCTTCTTTTTTTTTTCTTCAGTTGAGCCTGCCTGCATGAGCTTCCACCAGGTCACACAGCCCCTGAGCTGTGCAGGGCCTGGTGCATCCTTCCGCAGTGGCAGCACCCCCCAGGACCACCTGGGCTGGTTGCCAGTGGGCAGGTGCCGCTTGGGGGGTGTTGCCACCATGGAGGGAAGCACCGGCGTCCACTGCAGCTCAGGGGCCACTCTGCCCAGCAGCAGCTTGCCCCCTCCCACCCACCCCTGCTGTGGGAGAGGCAGGCAAGGATCAGGCCTCCTCACCTTTCTGACTGTCTGGGACCACCCAGGAATGACTAGCTAGCCCCTGGGGCATAGCAGCAAGGCAACAGGAGTGTTGCTGGGTGTGCTGGTGGCAGGAGAAGGTGGGAGGGATGGTGCATGGGGGACTGGAAGCCCAACAAGCCCAAGCTTTCCCGAGCATGTTGGCTTCCAGAGCCCCATGCACTGTTGCACTTTGTTACATAGCAAACTAAAATACCTCAGATGGCTTTTACCTTGCTACTTAACAAAGTAATTTAAAGCAGAATACGCCACCCAGGTTGTAAACAACAACGCCATTAAAGCGGTGAAAAAGGGCAGTCAAGCCATTTTAAAGGCCATTTTTGCTGTGTGTACAAAGGCCTGTGTTGTTGGCACATTTGACTTGGTAAAGGTGTTACTTTGTCTGATTGCCTCTGTTGTGTTGCAAAAACCTAATTGGGTTTCCCTTTCAGGGATGGATATTTGCAATGCTTAGCTGCTTATCTGAGTTCCTAAGGACTGTTTTTTCCTCAAAGCAATGCCATATATACATGTTATTTAATATAGTTTAAATTACCTAATTTAGACTGCCATAGTCTGCATTAACTTTAATACTCATCCAATGAGGATCAATTAATTTGGACTGGAGTCAGTTTTAATTTGGACTACAGACATCCACATGTATATAGTGATGGCTGTAGTCAGGATTAAACCGAGAAAAATGTAATGTCTATAAATGGCTTTGGAGATTAACATGTTCAGAAAGGTAGTAAGATTTCATAGTTGAAAACCTACTTTGTCATAGCAGCTGATGAAATAGGCTATCACCTACAAAAGTATATCCCTTCCTGCATGACTTAATCTCTAAGCCCCCCCCCTACATATTAGGGTTACCATATTTCCAGTTCCAAAAAAGAGGACACCTGTTGAGGGGGGGGGAGCGGGTATATGATTGTGGAGGGCAGTGATATGCCAGTGTCCTGCCCCTGCCCATTCCATTGCCCCTCACTTCCAAGCCACAGTCCCCCCCACCCCAATCTCTGCTGGTGCTCCTCACTCCTGACTCAGCCCCCAGGTGTTGCCAGTACCCTACATTCCTGACTCTCAGTGTCCCATGCCCCTAGTGCCCCTCACTCCCAAGCCACATCCCTCCCAGACCTGCTGGTGCCCCTCATTCCTGACCCGCAACCCCCTGCTCCCCCAGCCCTGCCAGTGCCCCTCACTTCCAACCTGTTGCCCCACCCCTACAAGCAGAGGCACTGTCCCTGGTGCTGCCAGTCCAGCCATGCAGCTCCCTGCTGCCCCTGAAGGGCCCTCCTACCCCCTTCCCCTGCTGGAGGGGCAGGCACATCCCCCCTCACTCTCCCTGCCCTGCCACAGCCCTGGTGCCTAGATAGCTTCCCCCAGTGCTGATAGGCACCCGCCCCCCTCACACACCCATCCCTTCCACATGCACTCTCTCTCTCTCTCACTCTCACACACACACACACACACACACACACACACATACACACACACTCTTGCACATACATGCCCCTCTAGTCCCCCAGGCCCCAGACAGTCCCCAAACCTTGGCCCTCCAACCCCTGCCCCCCATCTTACCTGCATCTAGCTGCTGGGGCTGCTCCTGACACCCTACCTGGCTGCATGCCTGCCACATGTGTGCACCCTGCCTCCAATTGCCCTTCCCACACTTCCCCCAGCCCCAAGCAGCAACTTGCTAGGGCAAGCTGGGAAAAACTTTGAAGCTGAGCCAACCAAACTCCCAGACATTGGATCATATTTTTAAAAACTGCCTTGATGGAGACTGGAGGATCCAAAAAGAGGACATGTCTGGGAAAACCCAGACGTATGGTAACCCTAATTACACTTAATGCATGATTAACCAGTTAGTTAATCATGCTTTAAGTTGTGATTTAGCTACACCTTCAACTAATGGCGTGATAAAACAAGCAACAAGCTACAAAGTTATTCCACAAAAAAAATATGTAATAACTTTGTAGCTTGTTCTTATCATACCATTAATTGAATGTGTGGTGAAGTGCTGCCCTGTGGCCGGGAGCCCCATCAACTGAGGGGCTCCCAGCACAAGGGTACACCACCTTGATGCCAGCCCCACAGCTGACAAGGCTCACAGTGGTAGGAGCATTCCCTGTGCCGTCTCAACTGTGAGCCTCCTTAGCTGTGGGACTTGCTGCTGGGAGAATGATGCCACTGGTGCAAGCCCCACTGGTTGTGGAGCTCACAGAGTGGGCAGCATCAACAGCTGCAGGGCTTGCAGTGGGGGAAGTGAGCAGCATTATCCCAGCAGCCAACAAGGTACTTGCTGCAAGCCCTGCTGGTCCCTGTCTCCCTTTGCTCCCCCTGCACTGGCAATAAGGCACAATAAGATCTAATGCGTGACCCCATAATTGTACTTTCTTCCATGCATGTGTGGCATGGCAGGAGGCATGACTGTGTGGATCATATATTAGATCCTATTGCACCTTTACCTGCACATGTAGAGGGGCCCTGAAGTGCCACCCGCCCTCTCTTCATTCTAGCAACTAAAACCCTTGTCCACAATATGGCCATTTATAGTTTTTACATTGCACCTTCCTTTCTTGAGTCACGTCAGGTCCTGCCCCTTCTCATTTGAGTCCCTTGACAATAATGGTACTAAGATAATTCTCTTCTCATGACAATCCAACCAGATCAGCCACCTCCTTAATCCCTTTCATTGGCTTCCTCTGGTTTTCCTTATAAAGTGCAAGCTCTTCGTATAATTTTACCCCTGTCTATGCTGTGTTCACAGTGCTCTCTATGCCCTACTTTCCTTTTATAAACTCCCTGGGACTCTCTTTAACTATTTGCTTTGTTTTTTTTATTATTTGCCTCATGTATTTGAATTTGTCTCTTTTTCAAGACACCCTCTGTTCTTAGAGTAGTCACTTTCCAAACATCCAGTTTTTCTTTTAAAATCCTTCCTCAAAACCCCACTTATTTCATTTACCTTTCCTGTGCCAAGACAATCTGCTTTCCACTTTGAATGTTATTTTACAAGTTGCCTTTGAATTAAACTAAAGCACCTGAGGGGGAGAAAGGACCTTGCTTTTTACTTGAATATAGCACTTCAGGTGGCCTCTTACATAGTCATGCCTAAAGATGGCCATGGTAAATGTTCATCTTTTAATTATGTTTTCTGTATTTCAAAAACCCTGCAGGGACCTTGTGGAATTTCCTTTGCCTGAAACTAATATTCTCTGCATGAAGTACCCTCCCTTGAAAAGAAGGACACCGTCTTTTATCTGATTTCCAAAGTAAATTCTGATTCTTCTGAGTAAGAAAGATATTTATGTGCCACAAGAAGTATTTCCAGTCTAAAAGATCTCGGCTATTCCTCAGGTAGTGGGGGAAGCTGTCTGGAGACTGGAATATTTTACACTGGGTGGGAGTGTTATGAGTGTGATAATCTAACACTTTTGGCAAACACAGCTATTCCAAACTTGGATGAACTCAGCATTTACTGAATGTCATCAACTGATGCCAATAAAGTGTCTGGTATGTATTTACTCTAACAGTTAAAAAAACCCCACACAAACTGTTACATTCACTTTGAAATGTACTTTACCCAAATGGAGGAAGAAACTGTTTTATTTTGATTTATAACAACAGTGAAGCACCATATTCTTCTTGGTAAGTACACTGTGCTATACACACTCTCCTCTGGGATTAACTTCTTGTAGCATCTTAGTCTGTTCCATATAATGTTACAGATTTCAGCAGAACCATGAAATCCTCATAAAAGTGTTTATTAGGCACATAAATAAGTCATGTAAAAGCATACAAACACACCCCTCTATCCAGGCCTTTATTAACTGATTACAAGGGATCCTGGTTTTCTCTATTTAAAAATCACAATTTCTCTGATAAAAAGCCAAAATTCTCTGATTAAACACCCCCAAAATCTGCATTTTTCCATGATTAAAATGAAATGCCACTATATATATAGGTATCAGTTGAACACAATGTTTTATTGATATATTTACAATTAAAGCAATTTGGAAACCTATCAGTGCCTCAATTGTTATAATATAATAAATCCTAAAAACCTATATATTTTGGCATCGCCTATGCCCCACTCAAACTCTCATGCACCATGCATCACCTTTCCCCTCTCACCTCCATAGACCTACCTGCAGGGAGCTGCGGGACCTTGCTCTCCACCACACTGCCTGGCTGCCATGTGTATATGCGAGCAGATGCACATGGCACTCCTGCGTCATGCTCCTCCCCAGCCCCAAGCAGCCCCTGGCAGGTTGGAACTCTGCCAGGCTGCAAAGGGAAACCCATGGTTTCCCAGGTTTTTCTCCTTTAAAATCCATATTTTGCTGCATTTTTCTTCAGGAAACAGAATACCCGGATCCCTGTGATTACATTGCAGAGATAGGGCTTTGCTCAAATTCCCACTGAAGTCAGTGGGAATTTGCCTAAATTAATATTGAGTTATAACCTTAAGATCTGCACCAGAGGCTCTATTCTAACTAAATACAATTAGTTAAAAATAGGGGAGTAATTTTAAGAGACTCTGCTTTAAATCATATGACTTGTAAGACTTCACCTTTTTTTTTTTTATTTCAGAGGCGGGACCACAGAGGAAATAGAGGCCTGCTAAGCACTGACAGTTGAACTGCAGAAAACTGATGGGTTACAAGATGCTGGCTCCTCTTCCTCTTTTCCCATAGTCTCAATAAACTTCTAGAATGACTCCTCAGTGAAAAGCAGAGCTTCCAAAAGCAGCTGAGGAAGAGGAGGTAGAACCAGCCCAGACTCTCTCTATAAAAGATGTTCATATAAGTATGTGGGATACTTATGAGCCTCATTTCTATAGTTATCCGAGTGCCTTACAATCTTTAATGCATTTGCTCTCATGGCATTCCCGCAAGGCAAAGCAATCTTAACATCCCCATTTTACAGATGGGCAGGTCAGGCACAGAGAAACTAGGGTGATATGGGATGCCTTTGGGGGAGAAGGAAACTGAAACCCAGTTCTCTCTGTTTCTTTCCTACAAAAAAAAAGGCAAAGGGTTATAGGGCTGTCAAACTGTGGGACTGGGGTCAATCTCTAGGGCTGCTCAAAAGGGCAATTTTCAACACACCCTGGTAGACAGAACTATACAATTAGGGAAAATGTGATGCAGAATAGAGTATGGGACAACAGGGTGGAAGAGGACCAAAACAGACTGGAGGGTGGCAGTAGAACAAGACCCAGTGAACCTTGTCCACGGATAAAACTATAAGTACTTTCCTGTCCTGGCTTCTCCATCAAAACTACAGCTTCAGTTTCCTCAGTTTCCTGCATCCATTTGTGAGTTCCACACTTTAGAAAGGATGTGGAGAAGCTTCAGAGAGTCCAGAGGAGAGCCATGTGTATGATCAGAAGACAAGAGAACAGGCCTTAAGAGGAGAGGCTGAGAGGCGTGGGACTCTTCAGCCTGGAGAAGCGCAGGCTCAGGGGTGACTTGGTGGCTGCCTATAAGTATATAAGGGGTGTGCATCAGGAACCGGGAGAGCATCTGTTTACCAGGGCACCCCAAGGGAAGACAAGGTCTAATGGCCACAAACTGCTGGAAGACTGTTTTAGACTAGACATAAGGAAAACTTCTTTACCGTCCAAGTTTCCAGAGTCTGGAATAGACTCCCCCCAGAAGTAGATCATTAGCTGGACCCAATGACCTTGCAAGGTCCCTTCCAGGTCCAATGTCTATGAAATCTATGAAATCTAGGAATGCTGTCTGTGATGGTGAGGGAACATAGAGAGAATTTGTCCTTAACTGCTAAGACATCATCATTCCATGAAGAAGTTTGAGAACCTGCTCTTATTCTGGCAGTGCATGAATGGAAATGGGAACAGGAGAAAACAACAGCATTGTTTTGCTAAACCAAAGATGTATCAGAATTTGACACTTAGCAGTATTAGTACAAGCAGTGTTGGACCTCATTAAGGATGCTATGTGTAAGTGCCACTCTCCCTTTAAGCTCATTATGAAAACATGTAGCTGAAAGAATAGTCTCCAAATCTAAAAATACAGCCACATAATCAAGCCCCAAACAGGCACATAAGCAAAGCTACTCAGGAATCTGAACTATGGGGCAGAGGGGTTTGCCTGGTTGTTCTTGATGGGTAGGTGGAGGGAAGGAGCGATACAGCTAGTCAGTGGGAAGAAGAAACAGTTCAGAAACTGACTTAGGAGAAAGTCTGGCAGAGCCTGAATCAGGACTGGTGTGAGGTCCTGCAAAAGCTAAAGGGTGGGCTTTGGGGCTCAGATGCTGACAGACAAGTGTTGCACATGATTAGTGGTGCTTTGATTCCTTCTGTGTTCAAGAAAGCAGGGGCTGTGTACCTGCTTGTAAACACAGAGAACTGTCTCCAAACTATTTGACTTCATCACCCATTTTTCCTACAAACTGGAATAATCAGCAGAACCCCAGATTTAAGCTAGCCACCTGGGTCAAATGAGGTAACCATATTATCCACATCATTTACTGCACTGTAAACAAGTTCCCATTACACAAGAGGGTGACTGAGTCAGCATTTGTCATTCCCACAGCTGGGAAGAAGAATTCGCCAGAGATACCGCAGCTGCATGAGGTTCAGGCATCCTGTCACCAAGAGAAGAGCATGGGAGTTGTAATAGGTAATGCTATTACTAATGCACTATCTCTACCCATCTGCTGGGGCATACCCAGGCAAAAAGGGGTATTCCTTAGATCTTACTAACTGTTCTCAGCTGCTGAGTTATTTTGTGTACAGGTTGTGTCCTTGGGAAAAAATCAGGACAAAATAATAATGTATGAAGAACTGACTGGTCTGGTTTTGTACCCAGTGCCCCATGAACACAGCTCTGTACCCTGCTGATATATTTTTAAAGTACCCAACCAAGGTAACATGCAATAGTTCCCCTATCAGCTGACAACAGTGCCATTCCTTTCAGTTCCCAAACAGAGGAGCTATGCTTCAAAACAGCAGGTCCCCAATTCTAATCTTGTCAGTGTGTACATGGTACGTGGTCAGTAACTACAGCATCTGAATGTGTATTCAAGTAAGTCATGTTGTGCTGGGATTCCTTCAGCGGGTCTTGCAAGGAAAAGAAAGCATCTTTCCCCAACCCCATTCAGAATGAATATGTGTCACTCCTTGTGCCCAATGAAGGCCCCACAGAGGCTGGACTTCTAAAAGAATACTGCTTCTTTTTGGTCTTGGTCCTAAAATTAAGACTGGTTCTCTGTTCTATTTTTTTTAAATAGCCAACATAGCCAAGTTAAGTTGATGGTGCCACCAGAGGGAGCTCATGAAATCTCTGAATATAATAGATATTGAAAGTGACAAAGAGAAATTAATTAAAATGACTGTACTTGAGAAACTGTTAGTTCCAAAAAAGGGCACTTATTAATTTAGATCAAGTTCTATTTACATGAATGCTTTTGCACAAAGCAGGTTTAATTTATAGTATGATATGCTACATTTGGCAAGGAAAATACATAGAGGGAAAGGACAAAGACTTTTTTTTTTACAAGGGTCAGAATGCTGCATGGTCAGCCTTGCTTCACACAGGGCATGACGGTAAATACAAAGGACACTACAACCACGAAAAGAAAAAGCACTATAGTGAATCTTTTGTTTCAGAGGAATAACTAAAAATGATTTAGATTATGTAGGGAAGACCAATCCTTTAAAACTAAGTATTTCATATATGAACACACTGAATGTTAGTACAGTATCAACATTTTCTGTTCTCCTGCCACAAACTTTTGTAATTAAACAGATATTTGCATAAGCAAACACACCCTGGGTAAACTGTATGTGAAGCCAAGGGCTTTGTTGGCTCCACAGCTGGTGGCCTGAACAAAAAGAAAAAGAAAAATTCTTCATGGGGATGATGGAATCTTTCCCAGTTCCTCTTTCACTTGCAGAATTTCCCCTTTAATTCTTCCTTAACATTCAATACATGCCATTAAAAAAACACACATGTAGAATCTATGCCTCATGTCCCATTCCTTGAACAGTTTTCAAAATGAAGTGTACATTGTTTGGAGAGTGGGACATTGATGAAGATGGGATGTCATCATTCAATGGTAATTGTTTTTATTTTACAGCACATTTATTGAAATAACTATTGCTTGCTCTTACTGTCTGAGCTACTTCTGAATTACCCTGTTTGTTTATGCAGTTTTATGTGAGGATGTGAGGCACTTAGGGTGCTGGGTACAAAGCAGCACTGCCTCTGACCATGCTAGCTCAGGTACTGGAAGCAGTATGGCCACATCTGTGAGAAATTCTGCTCCACAAGAGCTAATTAGCTCTGCTAACAAAAAGTGTATTCCAGCACTAGCAGTTCTGCACTAACATGGCTATACTCCTCTCTCGCTTTACAATAATGCATCGTACCATAACATGTAGACATACCCTTAAAATGTACTCTCATTTTCAGCTATCATTCCCAGACCATACAGAATACAGCCAGTTGGTCTGCTTAGAGCGAGACCAGGGGATTTCTTCTATTTCTGCCCTATGAATGAGTGGTGAGTACTGATTGGCATTGTTGGATTGTGCACCAAACAGTGAATGACACTCAACATGCCTCAAAGCTTGTTTTTTCCACATCAAATATCCTTTTTGTTAGGAAGACTTCCAGGGGAGGTTTCACTTCTCCTATGTGATTGGGTTTATTGCCTTTATTTGGAAAGCACATGTACAAAAATTATCCCCCCCGCAACCCCCGACCAGTCAACAGAAGATGTGAAAATGGAACTCATGTCTGGCCTGTATTCCTGTTCAATACTCCTTTCTGGAGGTGAAATGGGCAGCTTCTGTACTAATTGAACCTCAAAATATGTAGGAATGGTGAGCATGATGATCAGAGCAGATCAAGGACAATGGAGTCCATGGAGCATGCTCCATGCAGACAGAATATTCAGAAATGTAGTGAGCATCTAAGAACTCTATAATTATGTGCATAATTTTGATTGAATTAGTTTTAAATTTGGCAGATTTTCGTGGGGATTGCAAAAAGGACCTCCTGACTCAAGACCCATGTCCCTGGCACATTTCAAGCTCTAAATCCTGAAGGAACAGGAGTGCCTCCAAATAAATTACTGGGAAAACAACTTAACTTTGGCAAAACTAACTATTTTTTCTTAAACTTAATCTCAGAAACAGCTACATGATTTTTGCTGAAACCTTCTAAAACTGTTTAGCCAGAGACAGACAGCAAACATGGAAACCTGCAGTCCAAGCATGGCAATGTTACAAGCAACTGAGAGCGAGATTCATAACAGAAAATGTTTGGCAACTATGGGTTTTGCAACAGCTCCACCTGTTCCAACATAACAAAGCACATCTCATCTGTTTGGTGTTTCACCATCCATCACATAATATAAGATACTCAACCCCAGCACACTGCACTTGATGTTAATATTGATAGCATGGGGAGACAGAAAAATAGCATTTCTATTAAGATTCTGTCTCAAGTTTTCCCAGAAGGCTGACCACAATTCACTTCCTTAGATCTTAAAATTCCTCCCTGCTG
>NW_005841887.1:68524-72718 GCF_000455745.1 Alligator sinensis | reverse complement strand
AAACATATAAAAATAATGGAAGAGGTAAGGGTGGGGGGGGGGGGGTGATATATTTTATTGGACCAGGTGAATACTTGGGATAAAGTTAGACAAGCTTTGAAATGAAAAGCATTGTTCTTCAGGTCTCTGGAGGAAAGCTAGTAGACGTGCACCAATATATCGGTCGCATATCAGATCAGCACGAATAAAAGGAAAATTAATATTATTGGAAATCAGATTTTTTTGGCCAGTGTAGCCGATAACATCACCAATAAATGCTGCGTGCATGGATTGAGAGAGGGAGTGGGGCAGGGATGGGCACTACCCAGCCAGGGCAGTGAATGCGACCCTGAGAGCAAGGTGGAGCCACAGACAACTTGCCCAGGGCGCGCAGAGGGGGGCATTGCCCCTGCACACCTCCCCAGGGGAGACATGGGGGTCATGTGTCCCCCAGATTTGTGTGTGAGGCAAGGGAAGGGAGCCTGCTGTGGGTTCATGGCCAGAGGCTCCACTGGCTTCCTCCCAGCAGAGGGACTGGGCTGGCAGTAAGGTAGGTGGCAACAGCGCTGGGAGGGGTGGCTACGGGGAATTTTGGGGTGGCTACAGCCCACCCCGTAGCTACCCCTCCCAGTGCCTCTACCACTGCCTGCCCTGCCTCTGGCCTTCCTGAGCACAACACCAACCCAGGCCCCTACTGGGAAGAGGCCAGTGCAGCCTCTGGCCTCAAGCCTGCAGCAGGCAGCCTGCCCTTGCCCCGCACACAAATCCAGAGAGCACGTGCCCTTCTCTGGAGGTGTGCATAGCAGCACGGGGCTGCCCCCTTACCCACCATACCACCCCGGACCAGCCACCCACAGCTCTCACCAGATCTCACTTGAGCAAAAGGATACTACGGGTCCAAAATGGAGTAGTTATTCCATGAAAAATGTGTTCCTACTGACCTATGTGTCTCTCTCTTTTATATTTTTTCTGTGAGAGTTCATTCTGATGCATAGTTGCTGCTTAGTTTCACCCAGGTGGTTGCTATGAGACCATTTGATGAATTGGATCAGATAGATCACATTTTGGGGAAGGTGTGTATAGTATCCATAGATTCTGATGGGTTGGTTGTTGGGGATGTTGACTGCAATAGAAGTGGAGATGTGTTCACATGTTAAGTACTGTAATGAGAAAGGGGTAAGTTTACCACAGTTTAGTTTTCATTATCTGTGAAGTAAAAGCATGCATGGAAGCAATTACAGCAGAGCAGCCAACACCTGGTGAAGTTCTGCCCCATGTACTCTGCAGAAAGATGTTTGTATGTCCATACCCTTAGATTAGACAGCATGGACAGGGTGTAGGCACCTACCCTACAGATCTTCAAAAGGAGACTGGACACACACCTTTCTGGGGTTATTTGACCCCAGCTGTCTTTCCTGCCCAGAGCAGGGTAACTGGACCGATGATCTCATGAGGTCCCTTCCAGCCTAAATTTCTGTGAATCTCTTGTTAAGGCAACAGTGTGTCCCATTTAATGTCCATTTAGAAGCAGGGAGTTTGCTTTTGATGATGCTGGGCAAGGCTAGGGGGTAATCTGAAAGCCAGGAGTGGAGGGGCTAGGAATATTTCTCTCAAGTCTTATCTTTGTTGAGCACAGGCTGTAGTTGTTTGATGATTCTTCTAATTGGTTTCCAGTGTGGGGTGATAGGTGACCACCAGGGGTATGAGGACATGGGTTTATTTTTGTACTGCAGCAGATTACAAGGTATTTGGATGACTCTTTCGAAGATACGGTCTATTTCTCTACTGGAGTGCCCTTGTTGCATAAAGGCAGATTTTAGGTTAGCCAAGTGGTTATCACTTTTAGGTTGGCCAAGTGTTCTCAGAGCAGATCTGGTGGTATTTGAGGGCCTGACCATAGATCACAGCTTTTTTGGTGTGCTTAGCATTACTGCTGGTCTTGTGGACACAAGTATAGTGGTCTGTGGGGTTTTTTATATATGGTGGTTTGTAGAGTGCCATCCTGCATGTGGATCAGGGTATCTATACAGCTGATATTAGTGCAGGAGTATTCCAGAGAAAATTTGACTGAGGTGGAGAGCTGTTAAATCTCTGATGAAAGTCAATCAGTAAATCCAGGTGTTCAGCCCAGATGAAGAAAGTATCATTTATGTAATGCAAGTATGTTGCAGTTTTGATGGTGCCGGAGAAATTCCTTCTCTGGACGGTTCATTAAGAGACTGACATATTGTGGGGCCATGTTTGTTCCCATAGCTGTGTCCATGGTTTGCAGAAAGTGCTGATTGGTGAAAGAGAAGTTGTTCTGGATGAGAAAGAAGTGGAAAATTTTTTCAACATGTTCAAATCTGCTACCATGGAGCTGAGGATGGCATTTCAAGTTAAGGATAACAAAAAATTGTTTTTCAGATATATAGGGAGTAAAAGGAAGGCCCAGGGTGGTATATGACCACTACTGAACGGGCAAAAGCAATTGGTGACAGACAGGGGGGACAAGGCTGAACTCTTCAATGAGTTCTTTGCCTCAGTGTTCCTAAACAAGGGGCAAGACAAGTCTCACAATGGGATTGTAGAGAGACAACAGCAGGGCGCCAGACCACCAAGCGTTGACCCTGAGATAGTGCAGAGTCACTTGGAAGGACTAGGTGTGTTTAAGTCAGCAAGCACGGATGAGCTCCATCCGAGGGTACTGAAGGCACTGGCTGATGTCATTGCACAGCCACTGGCAAGAATATTTGAGCACTTGTGGTGCACGGGCCAGGTCCCAGAGGACTGGAAAAGGGCCAATGTGGTCCCTATTTTCAAGAAGGGGAGGAAGGAGGATCCAAACAACTACAGGTCAGTCAGTCTCACCTCCATCCTTGGTAAAGTCTTTGAAAAGATTATTAAGGCTCATATATGTGAGAGCCCAGCAGGAAAAATTATGCTGAAGGGAAACCAGCACGGGTTCGTAGCAGGTAGATCATGCCTGACTAATCTAGTCTCTTTTTATGACCAGGTTACAAAACACCTGGATGCAGGTGTAGGGGTAGATATCGTTTACTTAGACTTCAGGAAGGCCTTCGATACAGTATCCCACCCCATACTGGTGAACAAATTAAGAGGCTGTGACTTGATTGATTACACAGTCCGGTGGGTGGCAAATTGGCTAGAGGGTCGTACCCAGAGAGTGGTGGTGAACGGGTCGGTATCGACCTGGAAGGGCGTAGGCAGTGGCATCCCGCAGGGCTCGGTCCTTGAACCGATACTCTTCAATGTCTTCATCAGTGACTTGGACAGGGGAGTGAAGTGTACTCTGTCCAAGTTTGTGGATGATACAAAACTGTAGGGAGAAGTGGACACACCAGAGAGCAGGGAACAACTACAGGCAGGCCTGGACATTTTGGACAAATGGGTAGAAAACGATAGAATGCGATTTAACAAGGAGAAATGCAAAGTGCTACACCTAGGGAGGAAAAGTGTCCAACACACCTGCCACCTAGGAAATGACCTGCTCGGTAGCATGGAAGCAGAAAGGGATCTTGGAGTCCTAGCGGACTCCAAGATGAACATGAGTCATCAGTGTGACGAAGTCATCAGCAAACTGCACTTTATCATGCATCAGCATGATGCATGACGAACAGATCCAAGGAGGTGATACTTCCCCTCTATTGGGCACTGGTCAGACCGCAGTTGGAGTACTGCGTCCAGTTTTGGGCACCACACTTTAAGAGGGATGTGGATAACCTGGAGAGGGTCCAGAGAAAGGCCAAGCCCTACGAGGAGAGACTAGGGCACCTGGACCTCTTCAGCCTCGGCAAGAGAAGGTTGAGAGGCGACCTTGTGCCTGCCTATAAATTCATCATGGGGGCGCAGAAGGGAACTGGTGAGGCTCCAAGGCGCCCCTGGGGGTTACAAGAAATAATGGCCATATGCTAGCACAGAGCAGATTTAGACTGGACATTAGGAAGAACTTCTTCACAGTTTTCATAGATTTCATAGACATTAGGGCTGGAAGGGACCTCGGAAGATCGAGTCCAGCCCCCTGCCCAAAGGGCAGGAAGTCAGCTGGGGTCATAGGATCCCAGCAAGATAAGCATCCAGTTTGCTCTTGAAGGAGTTCAATGTAGGCGCTTGAACCACCTCCGGTGGCAGGCTGTTCCAGACCTTGGGGGCTCGGACAGTAAAGAAATTCTTCCTTATGTCCAGCCTGAAACGGTCTTGTAGTAGTTTATGACC
>NW_005841887.1:54943-65476 GCF_000455745.1 Alligator sinensis | reverse complement strand
GACATGTAGCTTTCCTTAACATAGAGAGCTACCCCCCCGCCCCTTTTCTCTACACAATCCCTCCTGTACAGGGTATAGCCATCTATACCCGTGGTCCAGTCATGGGTGGAGTCCCACCAGGTCTCCGTTATCCCTATGACATCATAATTATTTGCACTGAGCAGGAGGATGAGCTCCTCCTGCTTATTCCCCAAGCTCCTGACATTTGTGTACAGGCAGGCAAGTGTCCCCTGGGGGGCTCCTTCCTTGCCCAAAGATTTTACCAGGGCTGGGGCAGGGGCGGGCTCCCTTAAGTGCCTTGAACTGCTGGCTTTGCAAGGATTGCAAAGTTAGAGCGGCGAAAATCTGGAATGGGCTCCTAAGGGAGGTGGTGCTCTCCCCTACCCTGGGGGTCTTCAAGAGGAGGTTAGATAAGCATCTGGTTGGGGTCATCTGAACCCAGCACACTTTCCTGCCTATGCAGGGGGTTGGACTTGATGATCTATTGAGGTCCCTTCCGACCCTAACATCTATGAATCTATAAATCTGAGCGTACTTTATGTTATTGTAGGTATTTCAGGCAAGCAGCTGTGCCTTCATGGTGGGGGATGGTAGTGTACAGACTGGTGACATCCCTGGTTGCCTGTATGGCCTTCTCAGGGAGGTGGCTGATGTTCTGATTTGGCTGAGGAAGTCTGTTGTGTCTTGTAGAAAACTTGCTCTTTGAGTGACAAGTGGTTGCAGGATAGTTTATATGAATCCTAATAGTTCTTCACTGAGGGTATCAGTTGAATATGATGGGTCTGCCAGGGTTACCTTGTTTGTGATTCTTTGGGAGCGTACAGAAAGTTTGTGGGGTGGAAGAAGTGGCAATAAGTGGAAGTGCTTTTTCTTGAATCTGGTGTGGGAAGGATTTGATGATATTTTCCAGTCCCAGAGTGAACACTGATGTGGGGTCCTCCCCAATTTCTTTATAGTATTTGATGTGAGAGTTTTGTCTGTTTGCCTCAATGATGTAGATGTTGAAGATAAGCCCCACCTTTGTCTGCTGATGTGATTCCATGGCTGCAACATCACTAACAGTAACATATAAAAATAAAACATCTACTGTGCCTATTACTCTGACTATAGATATGGGTGTGCACACAATTTCCTGTGAGATAAAAGAAAGCAGTCTTTACTTAGTACTAGTGGTAACTATCCATGTGCACACTCTTAAGCCACACTAAATAAAACATGACCTGAAGGAGCTTAGCCCTCTTTTTTAAGGTCCCCTTTTCATGCCAAGTCTTCACGCCTGTGTTTTTTCAGAGCAGAGAATCTTGTTTAGTGTTTCTATTGCCACTGTGAAATGAAAAAAATACCACTGATGATATACTGGCCAAAAATATCAGCACACAATATGCAACTTAAAATGGTTTTGGTAATTAAAACTGATGCAGATTTCAGACTTAGAAACAAGATAAAAAATTATCAAATTAGAAACACATTTTCTAAGATAACACTGCAGTGTTCTACTGATGATATATATATGTGTGTGTAGGCATGCATGCATGTGCATACCTATGTTTATATATTCCTTTCTTAAAATCTATAGTTATGTCGCTTGTTCAAGTTTTATGAGGACACAGAGACATTTAAGAGACCAAGAGATAAATGTCAAATGAAAAAAGACTACAGATCAGTCTGATGCATCAGTAAAAGAGGAGATGAAAGAAGCAGCTCCCTTTAAAGCTTTACTCCTAGCATTTGTTTTCCCTCTACATTTCAAGAGCAAGCAAAACAAATTATTATATTCCTGAAATACAGTCTGTTACATCCCAGGGGGAGGGGAGGGGAGGATGACCATGTCCAAATAAAGTGAAAAGAAAAGTCAAGCAAACAAATTTTGGGCATAAGAAAATGAATTTTGTGCTGCATCGCAGTCCTGGAGACTGGATGACAGCATAGACAATGGTAGTATGGGTTTCCTTTCATGCTCCTCTCATGATTCAGTGCACCTCAGCCAGGGAGGTTCACTTTTAAATATTAGGACAGTTCAGCTTCCAGGGTCCATTCAAAATTTGGCTTCTCTATAAAAACTGTTAAGGGTTAGTTAGAATGGTAACATTTTCCACATTGCAGATGCATCGACATGTGCAATTAATTCAAACCAATAAACTTCAGAGCAGTTTGAGCCAGAGTGAACTATTCCTGGACTCAGTGCCTACAAGTGCACCCAGGACAGCAGCAATCTGAGCTGGGGTGGAGCAGTTTATGCCAGGCCCAGGGGCACAGGGGGTCAGCCCCAGACTCTGAGTGGTGGTGTAGGGCAGTGGAGGGGCTGGCTGGGGCACAAAGGTGCTGAAAGTGCGGAGCTGTGTGGCTAGGCAGCAGGCAGGACTCGGAGCCCTGGCTGGCTGGGTTGACTGGGAGCAATTTACGCCTGTGGTCAGCATCTACACATGCATTTAATCACAGTTAATTACCCCACCATAAGACAGTATTGTCCCCAACAGTACTATCTTATGGTAGCATTAATTAATGTACTGAGGCCTAATAGCGTCGCACATGTAGACAGCAATGCTTTACTCTGCAGCTAATTAATCTACTCCGCAGTTAAGTGCATGTATAGACATAGCCACCAAGATCTAGGATAGCTCTGGAATGATTCCAGCACAGCAGTCATATTATTATAGTATTACACAACTAAAATGTTGTCCCTAAATGTTCAGAATGAGATATAGTATGAAATGTCTCAAAAAGCATATATAAATACAGCACTGAAATTGCAGTCATGTTGCACTGTTACATAAAAGCATTCCATTTATTTTCTGCTGTATTCCTTTCCTGCACCACCAGACCTTTGATCCCATCTCACGGTGGTGGAAAATACATTCAAGGATTAATTGTTAAACAACAGCCAATCAAAATAACTAGTACATTCCAACAAAAGCCAGTTCATATGACCTTTTACATCTTCATTTTAACCAAGCCTGAAGCATTTCAACAAAGCCATCTGATTCTATAATAAGAGCAATAAAACAAGGATATTGAAGAATATGAGCTATTCCCCAGCAGTTTAGTCCTAGTTATGCCAAGGCGGCATACAGTCATGACGTGTGTTCATAAAGACACAAGACAGTAAACTATTCCAAATTTCAACACAGCACTGTTGTCAGACTATATTAAAAACAATGTTGTCAGTAATAGTAATGATTGAATAATTAATTAACATACACTAGATGCAGAAATACTACCATATATAGGCTAAAATTGCATTTTGCCTTCTCAAGTTTGTTCATTCTATGTGTATCATGTGCTTACTGCACAGTTCTCATTGTTATACTTTAAATTTTTTCTATGAAGCCTGGCCAAGTTGCTTCTCCAGCACTATAGTCACTTCAGGGTCAAGATACCAGAGTGCAAGGGTTGGGCAGAATCGGTACCATTACACAAAGTCAAACCATATTGGAGGCCATATTGTCAAATTGCCTACTTAGTCTCAAGTATGTATGTTGCAGGTTCAAACCCCACTTTAAAAACTAATATATTCCCATATACAAGTATAAAAAATAATCACCTACACAAGCTAGCATTTTTAACACCCCCAGTCTGCTAAGAAGCCTGCAAGAACCATCTCCAGCAATTATTCTGCTAATAATACAGACCCGTAGAATTAGGATATGGTAGTGAGTTGGCTTTCTTAAATTACAACCTGCCAGATATGAATAGAAATTCATACTTAAGATATTGTGTCAACAGAGTTTGACACAATTGACTGTGAAGTGTTAGTGAGTTACCTGAGAGACCTACAAGGATGTTGGAGTTGTACTATGCTCCTTTGAACATTCCTCTCAGATAGACAGATCAAAGAAGCCTGCTGCAGGCAGTTGTTCCCTTGCCTTGAAACATTCATTGGTAGAGTCCTACAAGACACTACCTTACCTCCCAGCCTACACAGCAGATATGTTAAACCTCTGAAGGCAACAGTGAGATGCTATGGACTACTGTCCTACACAGATGAACCTCTTATCTAAATGTCCTTCCTATCAAACACATACAGCACAATCACTTAGCTTTAATGATTCCTGAGATAGTAAAGTACCTGAACAAAGACAACGGTCTGCAATTAAATCCACGCAAAACAGATGCAATACTGGTAGGAAGAGGAAGAAATTCTAGAGATGAACCTGTGCCATAATAAAGGCACAGTGAAGGGCAAATGCCCATATCAAGGTAGCATTCAGTCTTGAAGTTCCAAACTCTCTATTGCTCCTGAATAGCCAAATGCCTTCAGTAACCAGAACTGCCTCTTAAGCTTGTCCATTCATGACAGACATGGTCACAGCCATAGCATGCTGTATCTGCATTAGCTTCAGGCCGGTTACCAAAACTTACTGTACATGGAGATGAATAAAGGAGCTGCAGAGTGTACAACAGCTGGCATCCTCCCTTTTAACCAAAGAGCAGTGATAAGGACATATTACCAGCAGCTGCTTTGGTTGCACTGAGATTTTGGATGAGGAGTATGTTATTTGTACATTAAATGAGCCAAGTATGCTTAAGTAAATTAGGGCTGAAAATCAAACAGGTAACATAGGTTAAATCAAATCCTGTAGTTTTTACTCAGACAGAAGTTCCACTGAAATGGGGCTTTTTTTGCTTAATGTGTGCATGACTTGGTCTCAGCTGATCTCAGCTGACAAACTCAGTATACCTCCTCACATTGTGTGTATTTACTAAAGCAGAAGGATATCCTGAAACCTGGGAGATCTTTGCCTCTCGTCCTGCAAGCTGCAGCTGAGCAAAGGCTGAATGGGGAAGGATCCTCTTGAAACATGAGTCTAAGGGCCTAGATACACATTCGTTTTAGGCAGCTCCTGAAACTCTTAACCCCTAGATTGTCCACACATTAACCCTGAAACTAGTTTAAAGTACACTTTAGGTGGCTTGTAGTTACACCACTCCAGAACAGGTTTATCTCTGATCCATGTTACCCAGCTCATGTTCCATTAATGTGTGGCCATTCCCCACAGATGAGCTGCCTAAATTGCAGTCCTCCAGCATCCCAGGATGCAGTGTCTCCTGCCCCACCCTCTTGTTCTGTGTAGACAAACTTTCTGCCCCCTGAACCCTACTGCCTAGGGGGTTGTTCTGGCAACAAGTCACCTCCCCCTCCCACTGCCAGGTGTGTGACCTTCCCACCACCAGGGGTGCGACCCTGTGCAAACAACCTGCAGACCACATGCCAACTAGCCAGGTCACAGGGCACAGACGGGACCAGGAGTAGGGTCCATGGAGGGTAGGAAAGAACAAGGTAGGGAGCCAGATCAGGTCCCCATGAACTGGGGTTTCCTTTCCAAGGCAGAAGCAGTAGCTCCCTCAAAAGTGCTTTCCCTCACTTCTCCCACCTCCCAGTCACCCTGGGAAGCACAACCAGCACTCCCCACACCCTAATCCCAAATCCTAACTTATTACAACATGAAACCTTCTTTAATTTATTTCTCCTTTATTTATTTTTCATTTTTCATTTTTTATACATTTTTATTTTATCCTTCAGTGGCTGACTTCCTTCGCTTCAACCTTCTCCCACCCCCATTTCCTTTCCACCTCCCATTTCATTGCCCACCCCCATCCCATTAACTCTTCACCTCCCAGCTTCAAGACATCCCTCCCCCTGCAACCCATCTCTCACATGCCACCACCTAAAGCAGGGATAGTAGCCTGTCCTGGCTCCCCAGCCCTGTAGTGGCAACTCACAGCTGTAGCTCCCAGTTAGGCCTCTGCTGGCCAGCCCTTTAGTGGCAAGTTACAGGTGTGCAGGTAGAGGACAGTCAGAGAAGGTTTTTAGCCTTAAGGTGTGACTGCTGCAGGCTTGAGCTAGCACTAACACCAGTCAACATTTGAGTAACTCAAAGTGCAACATATAATAAGGCCCTAAGGCTGCAGTTGTTTTTGGTCTCCTTTAAACTTCAAAGGTCCCCCCAACAGCAGCAGATTTTCCCTCAGATTTTTCTAAGTTAAGGCCCTCCACCTTCAAACCACATCATGGCTAGATCCATTTACATAGCACTGAATTTTAAAGTGTAATAAGTAAGAAAAAATGCTAGGAGACCAACTTCTCACCCATCCAACTACCCACACACTTGCCAAAGACTGAGATTAGAATTTCATACATATCTACACTCTGCTTCTTCATAACCATTAAATTACTTCAACAAATTCCTTTGTTTGGGAATCTTCCAAAGTGACAGTGTAAATACATACAGTTGGAAACAATATACTCCCATTTTCAAACTGACTAGAAGTAAAGTTTGCTAGACAGTTGTTTCTGCTATACGCCTTCTTCAGTTCTAAATAAGCTGCCAATGCTGCAGCATTTCTAAATCAGATTCGCATAACTGGCAACTGCAGTGGAGTAAACAGAATGCCAATCATTACTTCCTAACTCATTTTGCTTTAGGGAGAAAGTTCATATTTCTTGTGTGGGTGGGTATGTAAGCCCAAATGCAGTGGAAACATGGTTGGTCAGCTAAGCCTGTGCATAGGCTACAATGGGGTACCTTCCTTGTGTCAGTTCCAGGCAGCAGAAAGTCAGCTTGCAGGTCAGGGAAAAGCTAGCAGTGTGGCTTATAGATTGCAGATTCACTTGCTGATAAAACCACACTAGAAGACCAAATGAGGAATAAATCAGTTCTGGAGTGGGTTATCTGTATTTCTCAAGAAGGGAAGAATTGCTTCATATGCTCAAACTAGATCCATTTACTTAGGTTTTCATTCTTAATAGCTACTCTCTGGAACTGCTCTCTATTGTGCTGATGGTAGAGTTAATAGAAGAATTTTTAAGAAAACATCATAAATTGATGTTACTTGTTTTGTTTTGAAAAATCACTCTTGCCACTGAGTGCTTACATATGAATGTAAACCAGGGGTGGGCAAAATGTGGCCCCTAAAAGAATCAGAAAGTTAATCTTTATCTGCACCTGGCTGCCTGTCACGCAGCCCTCGATAGCTTGCCAAAACTCAGTAAGCAGCCCTCCACTCAAAATAAATGCCCGCCCCTGATGTAAACCATAGAATCAGAGAAAATGGGGGTTGGAAGGGACCTCAGGAGGTCCTGTAGTCCAACCCCCAGCTCAAAGCAGGACTATCCCTAGCTATATCATCCCAAGGCTTTGTCTAGCCAGGCTTTGTCTAGCCAGGTCTCAAAAACTTGCAAGGATCAAGAGTTTACAACCTCTCTGGGTAACCTGTTCCAGTGTTTTACTACCTTCCTTGTAAGAAAGTTTTTCCTCATATTAAACCTAAACCTCCCTTGTTGCAACTTGAGACCAATGTTCCTTGTTCTGTCATCTGTCACCACTAAGAACAGTTTAGGTCTGGACTGCTGAAATTTAGTCAGTTTGAAAAATTTAGCCTTGTGGTGTGTTACTGCTCCAAACTTGGGGTTGCACTAACACTAATCAACATCTGAGCAGCTCAAAGTACAAGGTGCAATAAGGCCCTAAGGCTACATTTGTTTTCGGCTTCCTTTAAACTTTGAAAATGTTCCAAGAGCAGCAATTTTCTCTCAGATGTTTCTAAGTTAAAGCCCCTCCCCCACAAACTGACTGGTGAAAGAAATTAAAACCTGAAAAGGAGTTAGTAGCTAGAATACAATGTTACATTCTCAAACCTAATTTGTTACATTTTTAAACATAAGATGTTACATTCTCAGACCTAAATTACAGAGAAACAACACAAAACACAACACTTAAACAAAGCATAGATCAGGGTGGGCAATTATTTCAGCTGAAGGGCTGCTTAAAAAGGTTTGGTGAGCTGTCAAGGGCTGCAAGGGTAGTCCCACCCCTTGACAGGTGTCCCACTCCCTGGTCACTATCTTGGGACCAGAAGTCCCACCCCTAATCCCTGACCTCTGCCACCAAAAGCCACCTGGAAGTACTCCTTTTGAGGGGGTGTTTGCCATCTTGGAACCAGAAGAAAAAACAAATCATATACTGAAAACCAAAATTCTACTATAACATATTTCAAAAAATATTTCTGTCCTGATTTGTCTGTGTTTGTATAGTGTATATAGAAGCAATTGCATAATAGGTACAGATAAGGTCTTACTCTTGTATATTGTGTGTAGGGGATGGTTGGGGGTGTGCGGGGGGAAAGGGGGAAATGGAGGCAGAGCATGGTTCCTGCCGAGTCCCACGAGCTGCATATGGCGACCGGGAGCAGGGCCAGGCCAGGCCAGCTCCATCACACAGGGCTCCCCACAGCTCATGTGCAGCTCCCAGGACTTGGCTAGGAGCCGCATATGATGGCCTGCTGGGAGATGCACGTGCTGGAGCTAGAAGTCTGGCTCTGCTCCCTGTTGCCACGTGCACCTCCCAGGACTCCACATGGAGTGGAGGGGAGCCCTGGGCCAGCTCAGCCCTGTTCCCTGCCACCCTGGCCAAGTCCCAGCAGCTGCATGTGGCAGCAGGGAGTGGGACAGGCTGCCAGCTCCAGCACGCACAGTTCCCAGCTGAGTCTCAGGAGCTGCACACAGTTTGCAGGGAGCACCGCACAATGAAGTCAGGTTGGCCCCACACTCCTGCCAGCCCGACTCCATGCTCCTGCCATCCCACTCTGGCCCTGCACTCCCACCAGCCTTGGCCCTGGTATGGGTCCTGCGCTCTGTGCTCCCAATGGCCCTGGAGCTGGCCCCAAACTCTCACCCAGCTGCAGCTTCCCTGCTGCCCACTGCTGCTTCCCTACTGCCCAGAAAGCTGCAGCAGGGACAGAAAGAATTGCTGCTGAAGGCTGGGGGAGTTGAGTCATTCCCCAAGGGAGCTACAGCAGCAGCAGCTCCACCTAGAAGCTGTCACACTGACCAGGGCTCAGCCAGGGCCCTCCCATGGGCAAGGGTGGAAATACAGCATCCTGCCCCCATGGGAGCGGGCGGGGCTCAACCCCATGCAGAGCACAACAGGGGTAGCCACAGGCCAAGCCAGATACAATTAACTGGTGGGCATCCACCCATGGGCTGGATGAAATCTCCTGGCAGGCCAGATCCAGCCTATGGGCCATATTTTGCCCACCCCTGGAATAGACTGTACTATAAGCCACCAGAACTCGGAAAGCAATGGAAGTGTTGTTGTAGTCATAATGATGCAGGAAGCATATGAGAGGCAACGATTTTTTGATCTCTTTTTAATAGACCAACTGTAGAGATAAGAGAGCTGTTGAATGAGGCATCAAGTGTCCTTCCTCAAGTCACTCGTTAAAAGCTGAAGAGTTAAACTTGACACTCAAACCCAGCTTTATTATTGGTAGAAGCAGAGGCAAATCTACAGAAGTGGAACATGTGTCTTTCTCCCTTTCAGGAAACCTCCCTGCCTTCCCTTCTTAGTGCATCTCATAGAGTGCAGAACATTACACACTGACTTCAAACCTCTAATATCTAGACACAGCGAAACAATTACTAATCAAGTCTCAGCTTTAACTAGTTTCCTGGTTTTAACTAGTGTGTGTGTGTGTGTGTGTGCGTGTGTGTATTTTTACCTTTATTTAAGCATGATCTGTGTGCATGATGTATCTGTGTGTCTGATTTGGCTTTTTATTAAAATATAATGAAATAAATATTTTGCTGTATAAATGCATGAGAATGGACACAGTAGACTTTTGTCAGTCATAAAATACATATTTACTACTTTTGTAAACTGTACATTGTGTAAATGTGTGTTCAGGGATGGTTTGAAATGTGGATTATTTACAAAATGGATTATAATAGCCTCTTTAGAGACAATAGGATCTTTATGTAAACATGTAATGAGGTGTTTTTAAAACATGCCCTTTTTTGCCTAATATCTTTATAGAAAGGTGAAATGTTTCAGAAAATGAAACATCTCATCAGCAGGGACCCTGGTTTTCTCTGTTTAAAAATGGAAAATTCTCTGATAAAAAAGAATTGCAAATGCTCTGATTAAAAAACCCAAAAATCCATGGTTTTCCATGGTTAAAATGAAATGCCACTATATATATAGGTATCAGTTGAGCACAATGTGTTTTTGATATAGTTCTAATTTTAAGGCAGCTAGGAAGCCTGCCAGTACCTCAATCACTAAATAAAATAAAATAAGTTCTAAATACCTATAAATTTTGACATCTGATTTTGGGTTTTTTATCATGGAAAATCAGAGCTCCCCCTGCCCCCTGCACTCACCAGGACACAGGTTCCAGCTCGAGCTGTCCCTCCTCACTGCTTTGTCACGCCGAGCAGCCCTGATATGCCAATGCCCTGTCCATGCCATTGCCCCTCACTCCTGACCCACAGCCCCCCAGCTCTGCCTCTCACTCCCCACCCACCGCAGATGCCAGGCCTATGGCATCTGTCGCAGAGCACCTCGGAGCTCTGCTCCTAGGGAGTAGAAGCTGCCAGGGAGAGAGAGCCCTGGCAGGGCATAACGAGACCAGCTGCGGGTTACCGGGGCAGCTAAGGGGAGCCAGCTGCCTGTAGGAGGTGGGGCCTGGCCCTTATAAAGCCAAGGGCTAAGACCAGGCTGGCAGTTCCCTGCCAGCAACCGGAGAGGCAGGAGG
>NW_005841887.1:47800-53996 GCF_000455745.1 Alligator sinensis | reverse complement strand
GAGAATTAGAGGGTGCCTTGGGCCGGCCTGACACGGAGCGAGGGACCTTAAGGAGCACACGGCCCTCCGCGAGGACCCCGCCGTGACAGCATCTAAGTTTGCAGCCCCTCCCTCCCCGCAGCCCCTTCCAGGCTGGAACTCTGCCAGCCTGCAAGGGGAAACCCATCATTTCCCATGTTTTTTTCCTTTAAAGGAGAAAATCCAGGTTTTTCTCCTTAAAAAGAGAAAATCCAGGTTTTACTGCGTTTTTCCGTTGCAAATGTAAAACCCAGATCCCTGCTCATCAGCAAGGCAGTTCTGAGGTTCTGTTCTGTTCTAATCATCAACTCTAGCATCGGGGGCCAAATTCAGTGCTGGTATAGTCTACTGTAGTCAAGTTATTCCAGGACTAGTATCTTTTAACTTTGCAAAATACTGGCTAGGTGGGCTCTCCACTAAGGAATTCCAATGCAATCCTAAAGGGTTGTTCCCATCTGATGTTGTTCATTGCCCTAAAGTCCTACTGTGTAGCTGCCTTGATTTGGGGTTCAATTTTCAAAGGTACTCTCAAATAGCAGTTGTCACAGACTGTCCACTAGAAAACAAAGTGCCTCTGACCATAAAACTATAGCTAACCATTTAGTTCCTACCTCAGGGGAGCAATGACATTTGCACTTGGACTGTCAACCATGAATGTGAAGTTTACAGCTAAGTTTTAAACCCTGAAAAAGGAGGCTGCACTAGAGTTTCTACTCCAATTGCAAGTAACCAATGATAGAAGCAATCAACAATCATAATACATGTGCCCAAAAGTCTATGGGCCAGATTAAAAAAACTGACCTAAGGGGCAATTTAGGCACCTAAGTCTAACACTGTAATGTACCAAAAAACCCTGTCTCAACACTTAGTTTTTGCCAATAAAGATATTAAAGTGCCTAAAGCTCTGCTACTGTGCATGCCTACAGATAACACCTCCAATGGCTAAACAGAGCCCCTCAGCGCCATCTCACATCTACATCCTGTTGGCGACCCAGTTACTAGGAGTCCCTCTTGTGCCTAAGTGCCTGATCCAGTTGACACATTCTGAACATGCCTAACACACTTCAGCAGAACTGGATTCAGCCCAAAGCACAGCAGCTGTGGTCATCTTCCTTCAAAAACACAGCAGGAGGGGAAGGAACCCACTTTTTATATAACAACCTAGTGATTTCAGCTCTTATACAGGAAACAGGAGGCCTAGATTCAGTGACCTCTTCAAACTCAAACCTCCTACCTCCCATGAGTGTGCCTTAATCACCAGGCTATAAAGAAAAGATGAAGATTGGGAAGGGGCATTTTATCCAATGACTCTTTGATGCAAAATGCACAAACAGTGGTGATAAGAGAGGACTACATCCCAGACTCCTCCCTCCCAGTTGTGTCCTAACATTATTTAGTATCATAACGTGAGATGGGCAAGTGGGTCACATACTCTGGGCACCGCCTAAAGGGAGGGGTGCTAGAAGTGGGGGCAGGGCAGCAGACCTCAGTCTCCCCTTCCCTGCTTAACTATATTTTCTGGCTGCACCCTGAACAAGCAATGCATGTCACAGTGCAAGGCATTCTGGGAAACACAGTCTAGTAAAGTAGCAGTGGCATTTGCTGGCGCTGGGGGGAAAACTGACCTCATTTTTTTGCTGCCAAAATCTGCAGATTTTTTGCCTTCCTAGCATGGGCTTTGGTGGCAAAAAAATGGGGTGACCTGGCCCTCTCCCCCCCACCCCCCTAGAGCAGCAGCAAACTCTGCTGCCTCTCCACAGATCACTCCATGACACATTGCCCTCATGGCTGCTTGCTGCTGCTCCTGCATGCTGCCTAATAGAGGAAGGTGAGAGAGGATTGTCCTGGGCACATCCTTTTTACATTATGCTCCTGGCATTACTAACAGGGCTATAGAATGATGCTTTCTCGTGCTTACTCTCTTTGGCCACATAAATCTTACATTCTGATCTGCACAGTGGCACAGCTTCAACAGGAAGGATAGAGACTGTCCCTATCCAACCTCCCATATACTGTGATGCATAGGTGGATCTAGGATTTTGAAAAGGGAGGTGCAGGGTAAGCATCATCACATACAACACAACATTAATTTTACCTGAGTTAAAATGTAACTAGAAATGTTAATATGATAGGGGCCTAGGGCTATATTATTCAGTTTAAGAATGAAAAAAATACAAATGTGCATTAATTTGCTATATCATGTATTATGCATAACAAACCACAACTAGGCAAAAATAATCAAAAGATGTTTCTTTAGTTTGTTGTCATTAGAATTAAATATACATCTCATTCAGATTAATAAAACACAATCTACCTTTCTTGAGTATGTTGACATTGCAATGTTTCATGGAAAGTTATTTCCACACCTGAATTGATGTTCATTTGAGTTAATGTTTGTGCACCTAAGTTAATGTTTTTAGCTAGATTTAAAAACAGTCTGTAGGGCTGTGAAATAAAAGCTACAGTATCAGGGGCAGCTAACAGACAGCAGAATTGCAAAAGAAAGGATAGCTTGATGAGTGGAACATGAAGACCATTAAAAAGGGAGCGAGGTTCATTAACACCTATGGAATGAAGAGTTTAGAAAGAACCAGGTAGGTCACAATGAGCCGTGAAGTCAATTGACTTCCTCACTGCTGCCTGAATAGAAATGCTGCTGCCACTGCCAGCCAGTTAGCTTTAAACTTTGGGTGGAGCAGGAATTGAAAAGGAGTGTGACTGCACCACTGCATTGCCCCCCCTCCCCCAGATTCACCCCTACTGTGATGGTTAGGACACTCTTCTGGGAGGTAGGAAATGAACTTCCTTGGGGAAAGGATGTCCTAGAATCCAAGTCTGCCACACTGACACCAAATGTACTAGCCACTAGAATATTATGTTAACCATGAGTGGGTCCTCCTCCAGCCATGTTTTTAAAGAAAAGCATAAGCCAGTTGTACAGTCCCAAAAGGACAAAAAGACTTCTACATCCGGGATAGGGGTTAGCACTTTGAACCCCAGTTTCTTATGAGGTCCTAACACAGAGCTGCACTAGGGTGCTTAAGAACACAGGCACTCAGTAAACTTACCTTCCCTGCTAGCAACATGCTCATGAACACTATACTGCTCCTTAAGAGCTGTCTCCTACTTCCTACACTGGAAGCACTTTAGCTGCATCAGCACACGACTTTGGGCAGGGTGATTAACACTGGTGAGTGGCAAAGCCAATTTGCCTGTCCACAAACTAATTCAACTGCCTATTAACTGTGGATGTGGGCACACTATTTCTAGTTAATGACGTAGCCATGCGGATCAGTGCAGCATGCTTAAACATGCCACTGCTGGCCATGGCAGGAGAGACATGGGGTTTCAGATATACCCTTCCCTCCAATACAAAGGCAGGTAAAGTCTGGCCCACAGGCTGGATTGGGTCCATGGTGGACTCCATTTCCCAGCAGCCTCTGCCCACATCACTGTGGCTGGTTTCCATGGAGACCCCAGCAGTGGCCGAGCTGCGATAGTGTGGGGCTAGGGTTTCCATGAAGGCGACCCCAGCAGTGTTGGCAGGGTGGGCAGGATGCTGCTCCAGGGCGGAGGCTAGGATCTTACAGCAGTGACAGTGTGGTCCAGAGCCAGGGCAGAGCCATGACCCACTGCCTGCACACCCCTGCCTGGGCGTCATTTTGCCCACTCCTGCTCCAACGTATCCTATTATCTATCTTAGGCATTTACAGTTCAGCATGCTGGATGTTGTGAATCCTGTTTTCAGGCCCCTAAATCTCCCTATGCATTATACAGAGAACTTAGGCACCTAAGTCCAGTTTGTGGACTCCACTCCTGGAGCTGGGTGCTTAAAAGTTAAGTGTGACAACACTGAGCACCATCTTGCTTAAATCTCTTTGTAAATCTGGACCTACAGAACTCTCCTGCTTTGATTTTGTGAATACCATGTTTACAGCTGGCAGGGAATATTTTATAGCAAGTATCAGGTAATCCCACATGAGGTTTACTCAACAGATAACATGACTTTTTTTTAAATGGCACTAATTAGGATTAAAAATAACCTGAAAAATGAAGGTAAATATATATATTTCCAAAACATACATCAGACAGCTAGAAAGTACCAGGCAGGCAGGAGTGGAGGCTGAAGTACTCTACTTATTCACTTATGACATGACAGACTATAATGAATCAAGATAGAATCTAGAAGTAACACCTCTTAGCCCCAGAATGACTACTGGCTTCCCCACGCAGCTCTATCAAAGCATGGCAACTTTATTCTACATAAAAATCTTCTAGAGGTAAGTGGATAAATAATTCCCCAATGCACAGCCTCTCCCCGAACAAGCATACCAAAGTAGTATCAAGTGGTATGGGGCCATGAAATAGATACCACCCTGACAAGAACACAAATCATTAAAACTCTGTTAGATCATAATAATGTCAAGTCCATCTCTAGCCAACATTGACCTAAACAGGATAGGTTTCACATACTGTTACAAATTCTCATCCTGTTCATCCCTCTGTAACTAATTTGAAAGTTACAAGCCTCTTATGTCAATTCAGTGCCCATCTTTTATTTTCTATGGGCCAAATTTTCAAACCACAGTCGTCTTCAGTCTTTGTGGTTGAAGAACCTAGCATATACTATTTTTGTACGTTATAATGGCAGACAGAAGTTATATTTGTTGTGCGATTGGCCCCTTAAAAGAACTCTACAGTCATGCCCTTACAGAATGGCACAGCTGCAGAGAGCTTTAAAAGTGCCCAATTTCATGACAATCTGAACCCTCATTACATGAGGGTTCAGATTGTTGCACAAGTGCAGTACATGAAGGTTCAGATGAAGATGGTCCAAAGCACAGCACTTTCATTAATGTTATGCGGATTGCAGGACAGGCTCAAATCAAGCACAGGCTGGGCAATCCTACCCTCCAGCACAGACTGGGCAAATCCCAGATGAAAGTCCCTCCCCAGATGGAAGTCCCTCCTCTCCCTCCTCCCCCCCCCCCCCCCCCAATTCCAAAGACAGCACCAGAGCTACAGGGCAGGGAGCGGGGCTAGGAAGAGTGGCTGCAGACATGCAGCCACTCCAAATTGGAGCTCGATTCCCCAACCCCACCAGACTGAACAGTGAACGTCTGCTGAGTCGGGGGGGAACGCTGTAACTCATGGCGCTTCCTGCAAAGCACCATGAGTTACAGCGGGAAGCTACACATCTGTCAGTACCCTATGAGAAATGTTCATAGACAGCTGTCATTTCTACTAATGCTGCTTTCAGTATAGAAAGCACATATAAAGCACATGTACATTTCTAGTGGGGGGGTGCACTTCATTGTTCTGTTCAGTTACATGGTAATTCCCACAATGTGCAAGCGATCATAGGCCAGGCTGAGACGCAATTAAAAAAAAATCCCCTTTCATGAAATAAAATCAATCATGTGCCATCAACAGAGATCAGCTTAAGAGCCCGATTCCTAGCATATGTAATATCCTTGAAAGGTCAGACTGGCCAGGCAGATGGAACAAAATTAAATCCTCCTACCACTGTACTACAGTTTCTATTTAAATGCCTCAATGATACAGAAAAAAAATCTGCAGTTGTCCATAAATGTTAAAATTCCAGTTCTCAAACTCAACAGCCACTGCTAAAAACTAAGTAACTGAGAATTTTGCTTCAGCCATTGTCTCACACATACCCATAATATTATGTTTTCCTTGCCAGCTCAGGCTTGTGTGTCCAGGCAGAATATTGAAACTGATACACTTTCTCCTCTCTAAAAAGCAGGTAGAGCAAAAATCTTGTCAATTTAATTCCTCCATTTGCTCAAGGATGGCAGAAGCAAAAAGAAGAAAGGGACCCTGTAATATCCATGACAGCATCCCAGTAAGTCCAATATCCTACATGTGTCATTGGTGGGTCACTCAGCAAAGGGCCTTGAACTTTAACACTGCTTCCATTAAAGTCCTGAAGAAAGGGCTTCTTTTGTATCACAAGCACATTTCAATTTTTTAAAAATATAACTAAAAAATGGGATTGACCCCATCAACCATGACAGTGTCCCATTAACTCCTAAAGCAGGACAAGCAACTAAACACTGCCCACTCTCAGAGTTTCAATTATACTTTGTCTCGGGGGGGGGGGGGGGGGGGGGGCGCGCAAAAAAAAACACGTCGCTCTCTCGTTTTCTTCCAAAAA
>NW_005841887.1:38907-47621 GCF_000455745.1 Alligator sinensis | reverse complement strand
GGGGGGGCGGTCTGCAAAAAAAAATCAGGCTGTCCATCATGATGTCCTAATAAAATCAAAGACTCCCACAGGTTATGATTTTCAAATCTTATACGGGGACGCTCATCTCTTATGGGGGGGCTCAGCCCAAGCTCCACCATAATTCAAACCCTGCCTACTCTGTCACACCTTCTGAGTTAGAGGACAGGGTCCTGATAAAATCCAATTCCAGCACCAACCTCTCCAGCAAAAAGAACCAGTGGTGATCAACAAGGGGAGGCTGCCAATGAGCCCTACTCCCACTGTGGCACTTTGTTCCTAAGTCTGGAGAGCTCTCAACAAGAAAAAGGATTTACATTCAGGAGGTATTCAACACCCACAGACCCTGGCATATTTAGCAAGAGGTATCGTGATTCAGCGCACAGAAGATGGCTTAAAATAGTATCATTTGTAGCTGAATGGCCTCAACTGTGTCTCTTAAAACTGATGTGCTCAAAGCAAGCAAGTACTTCTGATGCTTGCAAACTGCCTGTACAACTGCAACTGAACGTGTATCTATAAAATACCATGATGCATATTCCAGGCATTAACACCAAAAGCCCAGGGAAAATTACTGTTATCCAAACCTCAAAACAAGCACGTGAAGATAGTTATTAAACAATACAGTTTACAATACAGGTTACAATACTCCATGGCATCAGAGCTTTCAAGAGGAATGAATGGAAGGAGGGGAAGAGAGAGAGGTTTGACACTGCATCGCAGACTACTGTCTTCTAAAGGTGGCAGGGAAGCTCAAACAGAAACAGAGATTGAATCCCCTTTCCATTACCTCCAATAATATGTTTGTTTTGGAATAAATCAGACATCCATAATCAATGCTGAAGGAATACTGAATTGTGCTTAATATACTGAAGAAACTGTTCAAGAAAACAGTTCATCCTTCTGTGAAGCTTACCCTTGTGAGACTGCCAAGGTCAGTGTCAGTCTGGGTTATCAGCCACTGTAAAGTGCTGGCTGAGTAAGCTAAAACTGCCTGAAGCAAGCCTGAAACTTACACACCAGACTTCTTTGAAAGACATTTAGGTCTTCCTTGGCCTAAGCCTGCTATTCCCTTATTTATGCAAGGCACATTCCCCCTTTCATTCCTTGTTCTTTGCCCTTTCCCCACTTTTTAATTCACATAAATCTTTCACATGCAGTAGAATGTAGCCTCATTATGGAGCACATGCTAACTATTACTCCATTAAGATTCTTGGTCATAGGTTTTCCATACAAACTGAATTCAAATTAGACTTACACAAGGCTAAGTATTTCCAGCAAAGGGGTTCTGTGTGCAAAAGCACTAGGCGGAACTGAAAAAAAATTATTGCTTTCCTGGATGCAGTGCTTTTGCTTCAGTTACCACAGTTTCTCACATACAACTCACACCTTTCCCCCAAAAATCAACCTGGGGAAATTGGGGTGTGCATTACATACAAAAACGGGCTCCCCACAGGTCCAAAAATTTGGTGGAGAGAATGCAGAAGATAGGGTGGTGGTAGTGTTCATTGCTGAGGGTCTGGGAGGAGTGGCAATTAATGCTGCCACTGCTCCCTTCTTAACCCCTCCCTGACACCAAATTTCAAGACCCAGGGTGAGCCCCTCTCCCCAAACACATGCCAGCTCAGGTCAGTGCAAAGAATTAGTCCTCAGTCATAGTACCATGTGCTGGCTTCAGAACCACGTGCAGGGGTGAACCCGCTGCACTAAGCCCAGGACTATGCAACCCAGAGCCAGACCCATGCCTGGCTCCTGTGCACGGCTTCAGAGCCAGCACAGGATCCCAGGCATTCCACATGGCTCTACTGTCAGCATCCTAGTGATGGGGCCACATGGTATGGCTCAATCCTGCTTGCCAGTGCTAGGATCACGTGGCAAGTCCCTTACCCCAGCACTGGCTCCAGACCAACTTGGCGCACAGGTTCAACTTGGCGCACAGCCCCAGAGACAACACACAATCCTGGACTTGGTGCACCTGGACCCAGGATGTGGCTGCACAGCCAGTCAAGGGTCCCAGATTTGCTACACAGCTGCAGCACTAGTGTGCTGGTCTGGGCCCTGCCATATGGCCCTAGCACCAGCATGCTGAACTGGAGTGGCACAGCAAGTCCAGGACCCTGCACTGGCTCTGGGCTGGGCATGCCAAGTCCAGGCCCCAGAGCCAGAGTAATATATATATATATATGGCATGAAAAGTATGGTACACTAATACCAAGTATTCACGGAGAAATTAGTAGCAAATTAGCTGCTTTCTCCTATAGTCTCAGAGCAGCTTGTAGTTGTACCTCTACTCAACAGGTTAAAGCATGTTGTAAAATTGGTTGTCAAGTCACATTGTGGTCAAGGAGATAAATCTCCACATGCTGTGGTGAGTATCTAAGAGATTATATTTAAGAAAGGAGATATCAACTGCTTCAAAACAACTTGCTTAATATATCTTAGTTTACTACTAATTTCACCAGCTCTGCAACCTTCTGGAGTGCCTTCCCAAAAGCAAGATACTTAAGATATATCGATGACATCTTCATCATTTGGACTGAAAACCTACAATCTCTGATTGAGTTCCATCAAAAATTCAACAATCACCATCCCTCCATCCAACTTTCTCTAGAATACTCCAGCACCAACATCTCCTTTTTAGACACGATGATCAGTATCCAGAATGATAAAATACAGACCACGTTATACAAGAAACCCACAGACCAACATACATATCTGCACAGAACCAGCAATCACCCTAAACACACCAAAAAAGCTGTGATATACAGCCAAGCCCTCAGATACCACCGAATTTGCACTGAAGAGAACACCCGGGATCGCAACCTCACCAATCTTAAAAAGGCTTTCACCCAACAAGGAAACTTTTCCAGAGAGAAAGATCGCACGTTTGAAAGAGCCATCCGGATACCATGTGAAGAACTGCTGCAGTACAGAAGAAAACCCCCCACAAATCGCATACTGCTGGTTATGACTTATCACCCCTCCCTTGAACCTGTATGAAAAATCCTCAAACAACTGCAACCCATACTAGAAAGAGACCCTATTCTTAAAAAGATCTTCCCAGAGCCACCCATCCTAGCCTTCAAACAAGCACCAAACCTCGCTAACCTCATCACCAGAAGCAAACTTCCTCAGGCCCAGAACACACCAAATGGATCCAGACCGTGCTATGACAGGAAATGCAAAACCTGCCAACACATCTCCACCACCCCCACTATTACTGCACCCCACAACAGAGCCATCAGCATTCTTGGATCTTACAGCTGCACCTCCAGAAATGTAATATACCTCATCCAATGCACCAAATGCCCTGATGGAAAATACGTAGGAGAGACCAAACAACAACTGCGCACCAGAATGAATGCACACCGGAAATCTATCAAAGACAGAAATACCCAAGTAACTGTGGGGGCACATTTCTCACAAGAAAACCACTCTTTCTCCAATCTCTCAGTCCTGATCCTCAAAGGAAACTTACACAACACTTCCCAGAGATGAGCCTATGAACTCCACTTCATCAACCTCCTGGATACTAAAAATCATGGACTAAACATAGACATTGGATTTATGACACATTATAACCTGCCTGACATCTGACTCCCCAGGTATCTCTCCACTTTCATCCCCCTTCTCTCTCTTCCCTGCCCCCTCCCCAGCCTCTCACCCATTGACTCCTCAATCTACATTTTCACTGACTACCTGTCTTGTATGCATACCAGCCCACCCTCTGGCTTCTTTACTTTTCATTCCATCCAGGAAGATCACACACCAACTGCTGAAACTTCCTTAGCCTGACGAAGAGTTTTTGAACCCGAAAGCTTGCTTAATAATTGCTTTACAACCATTTAAGTTGGTCTAATAAAAGATATCAGATTCACCCAAAGAACCTTGTCTGCCTATGTCCTTAGACCAACACGGCTACAACCTACACCCCTTCCCAAAAGCAAGGTTCTTAGATCAGAAGCTGAAAGCCTTCAGTCTAGGACCTGGTAAACATTCAGGTGCTTCTGCAAATTTCAACCAAAACTTACTATTTTCACCAAGTGACTTCAGTGATGATTTATGCACTTAAAAGCTGATGTCTCATTGAAAGTCAATAGGGATTCAGGTTACTTTAATTTAAGAGAAAAAAAAAGACAGCCTCCTGAGTGATTTAGACTTTTTTTTTTAATTTAAACCCTTAACCTCCATTCTAAGGAACTCTAATGGTTGGGCAAATGTCACCAGAAGAAGTAATGATGTGTGGTACAAATATTAATTCACATTGATTTTAAATAGCATGCAACTTCCCCAGGCTAAGAGAGCTTTTGAAGACTAGGAATTGTGCTTTTATTAAAAAAAGTCCTAACAGTATATAGTTTTCCAAACTCTAGTCCTCAAAATCAGTGGCCACAAAGAAACACAATCCCTCATTTCACCAGTACTACACAAATTTTGATTCATTAAATTAATCTTTGGGATTTAAGTAATAAACTTTTCAAATAACTGAGAAAAGAAATGATGCAAATACCGCAACCTATTTCATAGATTGCTATATATTGCTAGTTTAGATAATCTCTGCCTCTGCTACTCCAAACACAGCAGTAGCTCAACTTTCAGTAGTTGAGAAATAGTGAAAAAGAATAAGAAAAAAACCCCACTACACAAGAATAACAAGAGATCACCTTCAGCGATGCTTTAATAAAAAGAAATTGAACAGCTGCATTACATCTTGCAGAAGTCTGATTAAAGAAGGAAACATTGTCCTTAAGAAACCACAACTGGTGTGGCAAGACAAGTAAAGCCTTTCCACCAACTGTTTTCTCTTTGGAGCTAAAAATAATAGTGACTCATGTCAGCAGTACACTGCTGCTGTTTTAGCTTTGCAAATCTTGGACCACTGCTAGCTATGAAGAAATATGCAGTATGATAGTGGGCACACAAGCATTCAGAAAGGAGGTATCTATTGATGTATCAGTCAAAGGGTCAGCCCCCCAATTACAGAAGTGGAAAAACCTGGTACAATCTCTCATAGATGAGTCAGATAAAATAGATACACCCAGACTCACCCACCATGGGAAAAGTGAATCCGTTTCTACCATGAAGATAAATCTTTAATTTTACATCCTGTGACAGAGGGTCAGTCAATCATTCGTATTTCATGGCACTGGAAAGGCTTATGAAGAGATCTGTAAAATGCTTTAAAAAGAGGCTCAGCAAAAAACCCGTATCAAAGATCTGGGAAAGGCTGGTCTTGAATTTGGCAGCTCTGCTTTTCAAAGAGAGATAGCAAGTATAGTTAAAAGACCTTTGCAACCTCCCAGACCATCTCTGGAGGAAGGCAGTGACCCCAGCCATGTGTTAATTTTCAGATAACTACCCTGGAAAATGGAGGGACACAGCCCTAGATTGACAGGAATAAAGGAGGGGGAAGAAGAGAGGGAGCTCTCTGGGCACAAAAAGGCAGAGGCTGTAAATTTGACCCTGGGGTCTGGAAGGTCAGAAAAGAACTTGCTTTCTAGAAATATGACGTTTTCTTTCATCTCTATATCAAAACTAGAGGAAACCTGCTTCCACAGGGTTTTGTAAATTACCCAGCTGAGGGATGCTATACAAATCATTCTGTTTATTTTAATCTGATTTCTCCTATTCTTAATTTATCTTGTTGTTAAGAATACTTCTGACCTGTGGATGTTTCACACAGAGTGACTCTAAAGAAAGCAAAGATCTTCAGTCTCCAAAGAAGAGTAGGGAAATGCAAAATGGAGTTTCTGAAACCTAATCTCCCAGTGAGATGTGTTGCACAGGGCTTGACCAGGTGCAAAGACATCTACGGGCCTTCAAAGAAGATGTAAGTTGGTGAGGTATGTGGCATATGGTTTTTTTGAACTGCTTCTACTTATACTTAGGAACCAGCTGTGTTTGGGGACAATGCCCATAGAAAAATTCTTCTCTCAGCATGTGGACCTTACATATCACCTAACAGGCTTATTCACAATGTGTGATGACAAGCGCCAAGTACAGATAGTCAAAAAACCTGATTATAATCTAAACTGCAAAGATTGAACCAATAAGCAAATGAACAGACATTCACTTTTGATTCAGGAAATGCAGCCACATGTTTGCAGTGGCTGAAGCCAGCAGTCAGGGGGCATTAAAGCACAACTCTCTGACATGTAGCCAGAATGGGCTGTGTGTTCGCTTCGTCTTCCTATTGCCCCTGAGGTCTCTGGGATTTGCAGTCCAGAATCACAGCAGCAGGACTCTGCAGGATTGTTCATCGCTTCCTCTTCCTGCTTCCAGGTGCCTCTGGGAATTGTAGTCCACAGCTGCAGCCAGCACTAAGTAAGCAGGGCAGGGCAGCTCTGTACTGGGGAAAGGAAAGTTTAACACCCCCCTCCCTGGCCCCAGACCCCAGGCCCCAGCAGGGGTTTGCCTGGGGGGAGGACGGGCACTGAGACCAGTGAGCCAGCAGCCCTCATTGCTCCAGCTAGGGAGCTGAGGGGCAGGGCCAGCCCTGATCTCTGGAGGAGACAGCACAGCCCAGTCCAGGGCTACAAGGCATGCTGGGAGATTCTGATTTAACTTGAACCAGGATGGGCTCTGGGACAGAAGTTTCATAAACTGGTTTGACCTAACTCAGTTAAGTCTGATACTACATTCAACCAGGTTTATCTTAAACCAGTTTCAGCCATTTTGAAACTGGTTTATAAGATCACTAAACCAGTTTCCAATCACCAGGGATCCTGCTTTTTCCTGATAAAATATTACAAATTCTCTGATAAAAAACCCCCCAAATACGTGACTAAAATGAAAGGCCCCGCACAGTCCCCTGGCTCTTCTAGTGCCCCTCACCCCCTCCCCCCCCCCAGTCCTCCTGGTGCCTCTCACTCCCCCCCCCCCCCTGCTTCTGCCCCTCCCTCCCCCTGCTACAACCCTCCCAGCCCTGCTGGTGCCCCTTGCCCCCCCACCCACAGCTCCTGCTCCCCCAGCCCTGCCAGGAGGGGCTTTCAACTGTCAGGGCTACAGGGCCAGGGACCCAGGTCCACAGCCCCCTGCCTCTGGCAGAAGATGGCATCTGCTGCAGTGGAGCAGAGCCTGGATCCCCACCCACTGCCTGCCCACTGTTGGCTAGGGCAGGGAGGGGCTGCTCTCCACCACAGCATGCACTCCTGGAGAGCAGGGGGACCCATGCCCCCCACATCTGCATGCAGGGCGGAGGCTATGCACTGCTGTCTGTGGGCTCTCACCCTGCTGCCATCCTCCAGCACCTCCACAGCCCAGAGTGTGAGACCTGGCACTGCAAAGAATTGTGGAGCTGCGCAGGAAGCTGCCTGCTGCTACAAGCTCCATGCTGCGTTGGTGAGGTGTCCCCTGCCTGCACACCTGTAGTGGGGGTGGCAGTGTGGGGCTGCATGCAATGGATGTGGGCAGCGCAGAGGCTGCAGTGGCAGGCAGCTTCCTGAGCAGCTCTGCTGTTCTTTGAAATGCCAGGTTGCACTCATTGGGCTGTGGGAGGGCAGCAGAGCAGGGAGCACAAGCCTGAAGCAGGCAGCATGCTGCCCCTGCCCCATGCTCAGATCTGGGAAGGACAGGTCCCCCCTACCTCCCAGGAGTGCACACAGCAGCGGGGAGCAGCTCCCCGAGCCTGCAGCAGGCAATCCACCCCACCCCCGACCCACACTGATTTGGGGAGTGCAGGTCCCCCCATCCTCTGAGAATGTGCACAGTGGCTGGGAGCTGGCCCCACACTCCCCCGCCCCCCAGACACCCCACCCCCAGCCCCAACCCGCTCCCTGCCAGGGCCCTGTGGCTGCGTATTGTGGCCTCAGGCCCCAAGCCCCAGGCACTGCCCAGCTGGGAAGCACCCCAGCCCTGCTCAATCCCTACCTCCCCTCCCTCCACTTATCTCCAGGAGCTGTTCTCCAGGCTGCCTGGGGCCATGTGCATATACATCCACATGGCTTCCCGCGCCTGCCCCCCCTCCGCCTGCTCCCTCCCAACCCCTTGCAGGCTGGAACTCTGCCAGCCCACAGAGGAGTCATTGCAAAACTGCAAATACATGGGTTTCTCTGGTAACATGAGAAATCCGTATTTGCCTCCGGTAAACGGTAAAATCTGCAGTTCACTCTCTTTTTCCATGGGAAACAGAAAACCCAGATCCCTGCTGAGTGATCACTTCCAGTTAATGTGTAAATTCTGTCCCTAGCCAAGAAGGACAAAGAACAGGTTGGCAGATTTCATTTTGCTGTACAAAAGCAGTTCTTCAAGCTGCAAAACAACACTATAAAATCTGGGATTTACTAGAGTAAGGCATGGATTATGCAGTCCAAATATGCTGAGACAGGCAGACTTAGCATCGGTACATGAAAGGGGGAAGCAAGAGAACACCCTACTTAAGGATAACTGTGGGTTCAAAGCCCACCCCTAAGACCTGGCATCCCTGAATCACAATATCACTGTTCAATTTGTATTATAAATGTTTCACACAAGACCAAATCCTGTGGGACTTAAGCAAACCTCCTTCCCCCTAGATGTGACCCAAAGAATCAGGTCTTTGAACACTGTCATGTAGTCTTAGGAGACAGCATATAAGATGAAAAATTGTCCTTCCAGCAATAGCAGTAGTTCTGGTAATACTAGCTCTCTTGGCCTGAAGGAAGGGCTCTGTGTGGGAAAGAAAACTTGCAGGAGGAATGCAGAGATAATCAGCAGGA
>NW_005841887.1:23836-38890 GCF_000455745.1 Alligator sinensis | reverse complement strand
TAGAAGTGAAAGAAAACATTCAAAAACACTGCTTTACCCCAGCCAATATAACTGGTCCTAAATCTCCTGAAAGTTTTGTTTCAACTGCCTGAACTGCTTTAGTTTTGCACTTCAAAAGAATCTTGCAACTATATAGTTACCTAAATACAAAGCTAGAAAAAAAACTCCACATAAAGAACAAACATCCTTTTAATAATAAGTTTTACCAACAATAGCAAGAGGGTTTTCTGTCCTTCCTGTCCAAACAACTCTAAAAATTAAATAGAGAGTAAGTATCCTATAAAATATTACATACATAAGATGCAGGACTACTAACAACATCAGCCAGGCCTATTGCTGTAGTGTAGAGACTTCTTGGCATAAAAGATTACCAGGCTTTAAACTAGATTTAGATCACTTCTTACAAATGTGCTTTCTAATAACAGGTAGAAAAAACAACTTAAAAAGTCCAAAAGAGTAATTTCATCACTCATAGCTGAGATGTTAATGGACCATAGAAAAATCTTTTTGAGCTCCATTTTGGACAGTAAGCAGTGTTTGGGGATGGAGGGGGAAGGAATTGGAGTTTCTGGGTTTTGAGGAATCTTCTCTGTTGGTTATTGGTTTACTGGAAGCTTTGAGCCCTTTGGATAAAGTAGGTTATAAATCTAATACATAAACATTAATCTGGAGCTAATGTACATAATATATGTGTATATTTATCACTGTGCTCTTAATATATTTTTAAATTATTGCATTAATACTAAAATCTGATTGTATGTATATGTATAGAAAGATCATATCAATCAAATATAATAAAATTTTCACTCTGAATTATCAGGGAGCTCCCTGCTAAAGAATAAGCTCCCTGATCAGGCTGATTTATATTAACTTGTTAAACACCATAGATTTACTTGGTCTTTCTATAGGATTTTCCAGGGAGCCCATGGGGGGGACTGAGAAAACTTTCATACACACAGAATGTGGAGCAGGAAACTGCATGGATCAATAGCATCTAAGACAGACAGAGGTTACCCATCAAATCAAGTCTGCTGCATAAAGGTATCCTGTAGCCTGTTTTTGACAACATCCCCCTCCTTCCAGTGAACTTAAGTTATCTGATATATTTCTCTTTCAATGGTATCTATTTGAGAAAATTAAGTCTTCCACTTTATAAGTCACTGCATATTAAACAAAATTAAATGGAACCTAAATACACTTAGCCAAATGCTCCTCTCCAGCTACTACACAAAATATGAGCTAGCTCTCATAGATTTCATAGATATTACAGCTGGAAGGGACCTCGGAAGATCATCGAGTCCAGCCCCCTGTCCCAGGGGCAGGAAGTCAGCTGGGGTCACAGGATCCCAGCAAGATAAATGTCCAATTGATTCTTAAAGGAATCCAGAATAGGTGCTTGCACCACCTCTGGTGGCAGTCTGTTCCAGGTCTTGGGGCCTCGGACTGTAAAGAAGTTCTTCCTTATGTCCAGCCTGAAACAGTCTTGGCGGAAGCTTGTGACTGTTTGACCTTGTCATCCCATGGGGCGCTCTGGTGAACAGGCGTTCCCCCAGATCCTGATGTACACCCCTTATATACTTATAGGCAGCCAACAGGTCCCCCGAGCCTGCACTTTTCCAGGCTGAAGAGTCCCATAGCTCTCAGCCTCTCATCATAAGGCCTGTTTTCCTGCCCTCTGCTCATGCACATGGCTCTCCTCTGGACTCTCTCAAGCTTCTCCACATTCTTTTTGAATTCCATCACCCAAATGGAAACATTAGAGGCACTGCCCATTCATCACTACTGTGTAAGAAGCTGTGTTTACTTGATGATAACCTTGAAGTGACTGTTAATGAGAATCGTAAATTGTTTTCAGCTCCTTGTGTTTTTATCTTTTTTTGTCTGAAAACTTGGCATGTGTGTACGCGATTGCACCCACATAATATTCAGACTAACATGTACATCCAAACGTGTAAATGCACACAGACACAAACTATTAATACTGTTTCTATATCTAAGTCCTTCTAGTCTGCATGGCCATTTCTTCCAATTTTTCTCCTACTCCTCCATAACTAATATAAAGCAACATGTTCTGTGATAGAGAGCTCAGGTCCTGTGAGGCACTAAGCATGACAGAGTGAGAGCAGGTCTCTGTCAAACTGTGAATTCCATTTTGCTTTGTGAATGTCATTTTTATTGCAACTTTCATTGTGACCCCTGCTTTGGACTATAAACTCAATTTTGGATTAATATATTCCACTTGTGGTGAAAACTAGCCTGGCCAATATACTGTAGACACTTTGCAGCTCACATTGAACTGTGGGATTCACTGGAGAGAGCTAACAGTGAGAGAAAGCAGTCAAATACTATCAGAATTGAATGGCTCTCCTCTCCTGGGAAAAAAAGAAAAGGATACTTCCAGTAAAGCCAGTGACTGAGCTACCTTGCAGAGAGACAGGGATGGGGAGCAAAGGCATGAGGGACATGGATGGAGTTAGAAATCCCACCAGGTGAAGCAGAGAAAAGAAGAAAAATAGTGTTAAGGGATGGCTTTTTCTTTAAGGTCACATATAAGACAACTAAACTAAGCAGAAGGAAGCCAGTAGAAGGGTTGCGGAACCTAGAGAGACTGAGCATGTACAAGAAACACAAAAAGGGACTAGTTCAGACCAAAGGGGCTAGACCAGCACAGTTTTTGTTTTCCAAAGATATCCCACTCTCCAGGGTTTTCAAGAAATGACTGGGTTCTTTCTTTGTTGCCACTGTGCTACTGCAGGCACTGAGTGAGAAACTCAAACGAATTTCTGGTAACATGTGAATAAGCAGCCAGGAGGCCCAGGATGACTGAAGCATTGGTTCTGGGTGGCTGGGCAACAGAGGCCCTGGCCCTAGGAAGGGTGAAGACATAAGGCCTACTACATTAAGGAGTGTGCCTAAGAGATCAAGAGCAGCTAGGAGGGGGATCTGGCTCTGCTCCAACCTGGTCAGATTGTACACATAGGGGTTTTAGTGGCTGGGTCCACTCAGCACAGATTGATGTTTCTTCCAGAGTGAAACTAGGCAAGGCTGCAACACTGAGCACCATCCCTGGGGCTGCAAAAGCCCTGAGGTGGAGGGAGGATGTTCTGCAATTTGTGGTATCTGGCCAATAATTTGTTCTTTCACATATCTAGTCTTTTCCCATCATGCTAACTATTATCTCACTCCCCTTTTGGTTCCCAGGTTACCATGTTTAAGGTTAATAAAGCAATTAGTCTCAATTCAGCAATTTTTTAAATTCTAATTTGTGTGAGACCAAATCAATTACTATTTATTTTCCTTTTAGGGTGAATCATTGTGTTTGCTCTCAACAGCACAGGGTACCCACGATATCTTTAAAAATACTGTAGCGCTGTTTGTGTGCGTGATGTGATGCAGAGAAAAATATGCCTGTCTGTCTCATAATAAATACCCATGTTTCCTGAATACTGATTATTATTGCTAAAACATAGCTATAGCACTAAAAGTGTACACAGCATACACAAGAAGGTCAAGCACAGACAAGATGGGCTTCCAGCAGGCGGGCTGGGGGAACAGTTAGATTGGGCTGGGTGCAGCCTCCAAGCTGAGTCAGCACCTGGGCTACTAGCAGCCTGCCTGGGTGGCCGCAGGGTGTGCTGCCGCAGCTCAGGGGCCACTCAGCCCTCTGGCAGCTCACCTCCGGCTGCGGGAAAGGCCAGTAGGCTCCACTGAAAAAAGAAAGGATTGGGCCCCTCCCCACTTCTGCCTTCAGCAAGCACCTGCTGAAGGCAGAAGCAGTGAGGGGCCCAATCCTTTTGTCTGCAGAGCTTGCCTGCCTCTCCCAGGCCAGGGTGGGAGCTGACAGCTATATCGTTCCAATCTGCAAAGTTGCAAACTAAATTACATCTGGATATAGTTTAGTTTGCAACGATGCAAACTCATGTAAAACCCCCAAAACTGGTGCATGTGTAATGTGTGATGCCATTAAGCCACAGAATTGAATTTTTTCGTCACGTGTACATTGTGACGACCATCATGTGTAGAAGTGTCCTAGGATTTCTGAGCAACAGTAGGCTACACAGATAAGTTCTGGTTCTGCTACATAAGTGATTGATATAGTGGCCTTGCCCTCTGAGCAAGGAAAGCATGTGAATACCTTGGAATATAAATGCACCTGTTACCCTTACCTAAACTAGAACAACAGACATTCCACCACGTAGAACCATAATGACTCCTTCCTGCGTTAGCAACAAGTCTTGAACACAAACCTTTGGAACTAAAATACAGACCACTGCCACTTACACAAACATATGCATTGCCAGTGGGTTACACAACTATTTGTTCGACAGCTGTGAAATATTGCCTAACAGCTTTCTTTCCATTCCAGACTGAAAAGGGAGCATAATCTAGTGAGGAAGGATGGTCAACAATCTAAAGGGTCATAATGAGATGTAATGCCATATTAAAGCCCTGGATTCTATTGACAACTCTGTTAAAAATGCGCTTTTATGAAATGTACGTCTTTCACCTGCAAAATGGGGTCTTTGTTCAACAATCTATACAGTGCAAACAATCACTAATACAGAGGAAAATAGCATGGGTGGCCCAAGCATGCAGATCCCTGTTTGGAAGCAGTATGGCAGATAAATTACACCTAGAAAACTGATTGTATAGCTTCTTTAACACACACACAGAACTTGCTCACAATGAAGTGAATGGGATTTCTATCACTGACTTCAATGAGATGTGAAGCAAAACTAGAAAAATACATCAGAGGCTTATGCCATACAAACACATGGAGATCAAGACATTTCTACATACTTCCCCAAAGCCCTCCTTTTATAATTGCAATTTCAGTTTATTTTTTCTTCACACTGTCATGAAAAAAAATAACCATAATCGAGTCAACGCAGCACTAAGCTTGAATTCTGAAATTTATTTCCAGAGTTCTATTACTAGCCCTGTCACTGCCATAAAACATGATTTAAGTAATTCATTTCATTTTTGGTGCCTGTTTCCCCACCTATAAATAAGAGATAACAATACTTACCTATCTTTATAAACTGCTCTGAGCTTTATAAATAAGTACGATACTAAAGAGCTACAAATTATTATTATTATTATTGTTAGCATAAGAAAGGTAACAATTTTTGTGTGTTAGTGGTGATATTGCAGTCTAACTCCATGTATTATCTTTCTAAGATCTGTAACAGTGACAAAAGACAAAAAGAATGGTGGAACAGAGAAATTCTGTTAATACAGCCTTGAACTTCCCCACACAGTGAAAGCCTTGTATGATCCTGTAATATGCAAAAAAACAACAAATGTGAATATATTACAATATGACCAAATAAAGGAAAAGGTATTCAAGGGTTGCTCTTCATGACTGTTAAAGTATGTCTGACACATTTCATCAACATGTGCTTGGTATGCACAGATGGTATTAGCAAACGGTTCCAATATTTTCAACACATGAAAAAGAAACACCCCAATTTAGACAAATCATATGAGCAAACCAGCTGCTCACGAAAAGGCATGGAAAACTCCTTCTGCAAACACAGAGGACCAAATTTAATGCCAGCATAATGGGTTATATAAAAAGTGTTTTAAAAAATGTAATGTCATGGGAAAATACTGCCACTTTATCCAAATTAACATGCAGAGTGTATGCCAACCAGGTGAAACTTATATGCTTATTCCTTCCATGACAGGGCAAGTAACTAATTGGAAAATGGAAAATGACATAAGGAGTTTGCTTTATCTTGTACAGTAATGAGCTAAGTTTCTGGCAACTCAAATGCATTCAGCCTCCTCCATGCACAAGTCACACTTATTTTCACATGCACTAAGCCAGGAGTACTCCACTCCTGACCCAAGGGCCACATTTGGCATGGTCCACAGGGGTTCCACAGGGGTGCCCACAGGTCCAAAAATGTAGTGGCAGGAAAGCACCGGCAACAATTCCTGCTCCCCTGCTGCCAAATTTCTGGACCAGAGGGGAGCCCCATGGATCAGACAGCATGCGAGACTGGCACACAAAGGAGACCTGAGGTGTGATCTGGACACACAGGCTGGCTGGAGATGGTGCAGAGCCAAGGGAGGTGGCATGGGGTCCCAATCCAGGGGTGCAGACCCCACGGAGGCAGCAGGGGCCTCCAATCTGGCAGTGTACTCCCAGGGAGGCAGCACAAGAGTCCCATCTGGCAATGGGGGACTAAGGAATGTGACTCTGAACCACAATTAAGCAGCACAGGGCCCAGTCCTGTGGCACAGGGCTGACGGAGATGGTGCAGAGCCACATGAGGTGATGCAGGGCCCTGAGCTGGCAGCACAGGGGCCTGGGACCAAGGGAGATGACAAGCCTAATCCTGGTGTGAGGGGTCTGATCTAGCCCACAGACCAGCCTGTGCCACTCATTTGGCCCATGGCCCCAGAATGCTGAGAACCACTGCACTTAACAAATTTCTGCAATGACATCACTTCTCCTCTTCTACTTATTTTTGATCAACTTAGAGGTGATCTGCAGACTGCCTTCATCAATGAACTTGGCACAGTCTTTCATCTGTTACACTCAAGTACACTGGAAGTGAACTTGGGCCATATTTTGCATGCATGCACACCTGTACAACCCAACCACTATTACCGTAAGTTTATTTTGATATTTTAGTACAAAACAGGCTGATGTGATAGATACTTTAAAAAAATCAAAGTGCTTTAGACAAAATATCCATAAGAAAAGATGCTGAAGTCAACAAGAAGTCAGCCTCACCTCATTCCCTGGAAAATCATGGAGAAGGTCCTCAAGCAATCCATTTCTAAGCACTTGGAGGAGAAGAAGGTGATTAGGAACAGTCAGCATGGTTTGACCAAGGGTAAGTCATGCCTCACCCACCAAATTTCCTTCTCTGGCTGAGTGGATGTGGAGAGAACAGTGGACATGATATACTTTGAATTTAGCAAGGCTTTTGATACCATCTCCCACAGCATTCTTGCAATCAAGCTAAGGAGTACAGGTTCGATGAATGGACTGTAAGGTTGATAAAAAACTGGCTAGATCATCATGCTTGATGGGTAGAAATCAATGGCTCATTGTCTAGTTGGCAGCTGGTATCAGGTAGAGTGCCCCAGGGGCTGGTTCTGGGGCCAGTTTTATTCAATATCTTCATCAATGATCTGGAAGATGACAGAGTGCACCCTCAGCAAGTTTCCGGATGACACCAAGCTGGGGAGAGTAGTAGATACGCTGGAGAGTAGGGCTAGGATTCAGAGACCAACAGATTGGAGGACTGGCCCAAAAAAAAAGTCATGGGCCATGTCCAGATGAGCACAGATATTTGGTTCCCCAGGGGCAAGTAGCAGCAGCACACCTTGCACCACAGCTACCTGTTCCCAGGGAACACTTGTGCCACAGACGCTTTGACATGCAGCATGTTACCCCAGGGATGGTAGGGGAGGCTGCAGCCAGCACATTGCTATCTCCAGCAGCCTTACCTGGGGGCCTCCCAGGGGTGCAGCAGTGGTGATCCTGCCAGGCAAAGCCTGGCTGGCAGCCACAGTGTGGCTCTGGGCAGCCCAGCACCACTTTTCAGTGGTGCACACTGCCCATGCATGTGCTGCTCCAGGGTTTTTTTCTGCAAGGTTTTTTGACACCTAGATATCCAGGGGTCAAAAAAACCCAGGGGAAAAAAAATGGAGCAGCGCGTGCATGGACAGCATGCCCTTGCGGCATGGAGAACACTCGACTATGTGGTATGTGGCACTGCAGACATGTTTGTGGCCCCACATATCGCATAGCCACACTCATCTGGATGCATCCATGAGGTTTAACAAAGACAAGTGAAAAGTCCTGCACTTAGGACAGGACTAAATGCAGGACTTAGCCCCCTTAGCAGGTAAGTCTGAGGGGGAAAAGGGGGGAGGGGGAAGGGCGGCAGATTGAGGCCCCAAAGATGAGGGAGGGAGTGGGGCCCAGGCAGGACCCACTCCCGCAGCCCCTGCTGCTGCCTGGGCCCTGCTCCCTCCTTCACCGCTGGGCCTTGATCTACATCCCCCACCGTGGTGGTGAGGGAAGGAGTGGGGCTGGGGCTGGGGCAGGCCTTGCACAGCCAGGGCAGAGCTGTGAGTGGCTCATCTGGGGGTGCCTGGCACAGGGAGGGGGTGGCGGCTTCTGCTGCTGCACACACCCCAGGAGGGCATGGGGGCCATGTGCCCAGGATCTCTGCATGGAGTGAGGGTGGGCTGCAGGCTGGGGTCTTCTTGGTGGGGAGGCTGGGCCAGGCTGCACTCGGGGCACGCAGCAGCAGTGCTGGGAGAGAGGGATGGGGAGGCTACAGTGAATTTTGGGGTGGCTGCACCAAAACCACCCCCTCCCAGCACGGCCACTGCCCACCCCGAGCGCAGCCAAGCCCAGCCCAGCCCCACTGCCGGGAAAAGCACAGGCCAGCCCTAGCCCCAGCCCACAGTGGCAGCCTGCCCTCATCCAACGCAGATCCAGAGGCACACGCCCCCCATGCCTCCCAGGGTGCACGTAAGCAGCAGGAGCCACCCCCCCAGATGAGTCACTCACAGCTCACACACACCCCCCGCCCCAGCTGTGCAGCGCCTGCCCCAGCTCCAGCTCCAGCCCCACTCCCTCCCTCACCACTGTGCACGTGCCTCTCCCTATCCTGCTATAGCCACCAGAAGCCTGTGGCTGGGATGCCTTGCAGCCCTACTGCTGCCCAGCATTTGGGGGACCTAAGTCCCATTAGCCCCCCCTTCCACAGCCTATGGCTGGACGTGTACAAGTGCATGGGGTCAGATGTAATGCACCTGAGGCTGTTGAGGGAGTTGGCTGATGTGATTGCAGAGCTGCTGGCAATTATCTTTGAAAACTTGTGGCAATTGGGAGCAGTCCCAGATGATTGGAAAAAGGGCAAATATAGTGCCCATCAAGGTTCCCTCTAAGCTGTGCACATGCGCAGTCATGCACAATAAAAAATCTTGCTGCTCAGTAACTTTTTAATGCCGTACACCTGCCCGGAGAGGAGCTGGATGCAGCTTCCTGTAAACGTTGGGCGCGGAGTGCAGTGGAGGCACCAGGGCCGGCACGGGACACTTACCGGTGGTAAGTTACCGCTCGGCTGGACGGGGGCCACTCCGCTCCTCTGCTCCACTCCTCACTTGTCACCGTGCTGGCATCCCCAGCATATGAGTTGGATGAATGGACTGTAAGGTGAAAAGAAAGCTGGCTGGATCATTGGGCTCAATGGACAGTGAACAATGGCTCAATGTCTAGTTTGTGGCCGGTATCAGGTAGAGTACCCCAGGGGTCAGTCCTGGGGCCAGTTTTGTTCAATATCTTCATTAACAACCTGGAAGATGGGATGCAGTGCACCCTAAGCAAGTCTGTGGATGACATCAAGCTGTAGGGTGTAGTAGATATGCTGGAGGGTAGGTCTAGGATTCAGAGAGACCTCAACAAATTGGAGGGTTGGGCCAAAAGAAATCTTATGAGATTCAGCAAGGACAAGTGTAAAGTCCTGCACTTAGGACAGAAGAATCACATGCACCACTACAGGCTTGGGACCAACTGGCTAAGCAGCAGCTCTGCAGAAAAGGACCTGGAGGTTACAGTGGACAATAAGCTGAATATGAGTCAACAGTATGCCCTTGTTGCCAAGGTGGCTAACAACATACTGGGCTGCATTACTAGAAACGTTACCAGCATATTGAGATAAGTAATTATTCCCCTCGATTCTGCACTGGTGAGGCCACATCTGGAGTACTGTGTCCAGTTTTGGGCCCTCCACTACAGAAAAGAAGTGGACAAATTGGAAGGAGTCCAATGGAGGGCAATTAAAATGGTTAGGGGCCTGGGGCACATGATAATCACAGAAGAGGCCGAGGGAGCTGGGCTTATTTAGTCTGCAGAAATGAAGACTGAGGGGGGATTTGATAGCAGCCTTTAACTACCTGCAGGGTGGTTCCAAAGAGGATGGAGCTAGACTGTCTCAGTGGTGACAGATGACAGAACAAGATGACAGAACAGCAGGGGAAGTTTAGGTTGGATATTAGAAAAAAACTCTCTTACTAGGAGGGTGGTGAAGCACTGGAACAGGTTACCTAGAGACGTGGTAGAATCCCATCCTTGAAGGCTTTTAAGGCCCAGCTTGACAAAGCCCTACTTGGAATGATCTACTTGGGGACAGTCCTGCTTTGAGCAGGGGGCTGGACTAGATGACCTCCTCAAGTCCCTTCCTACCCTAGTTTTCTATGATTCTATGCAAAGAATCTGACTTATCCAGCTGAAACAATTCTATGGTCCTTAGCAACCTAAGAAAGATGCCCTCTGGAAACCATTGCATCCAGAATCAGGCACAGTCTAGGTTGCAGTACAATAAAACCACAAAGCAATAGAAAAAAAAATATAGACTAATTAGAGATGGCACTAATCAAAATGTGATTTGCATGATACCACTTGCTTTCAACACATTTGAGGACATCACAAAGAGCCAGACTTCAATAGCTTTATTTATGATAATAGTACTTTCCATTTTAAGTAGCCCCACTCAAGACAATGGAAACTATTTGTAGAATTTGGGTCTGCTCAATGTAAAGAAGGATATCATAATCTGATCCCAAAAACTACCACCTACCAAAAAACCCACAACAAATTGTGATTCAAATGCATCATGAACATACACCATCCTATTGCCGTTGCAATATTTCTTGGTCTATCCACAGAAGGACTAACATTCCTAAGTGCTAGAATATTTCTGATCTAACCTAGAAAATGCAGAAATTTGCCTATGCACCTGTCCTGCTGCATCAGCAAAATTTAAAACTCATGTCCTAACTCCAAAGCCAAAAATGGACAAATTTTAACATGATAATTTTTTGCCTATGCCCATGAGAAGAAGTCCAGGATTTCTTAATTTAATAGAGTTCCAGAAATCTGGAATGTTTGTGATAAATACACACTTTTTATCTTTCATTTGAATGACCCACATTCAACTGTGAAATCTGCAAAATGCTTGAGAGCCATAAATAACTCGCTTTCAGCTCCAACCAATCTGTGCTTTTTGCATCCCTGAGTGCTGGCTATTTGGTCATTTCTAGTACCAAAAAACTGCTTCCTTCATTATGGTATAACAGCAAAAAGCAAAAGAAGAAGAGATACCAGGTACCTAGAAGAAACTTACTGGCAAAGGCCAATAGGTTTTACTTTTTCCTTGGCCTAAGTAATTCCAGGGACAGTTTAGGCCCATTCAGCTTTGAGTAGTCTGATTATCTGAATTCCCTTCTGGAATAATTTGTTTGCTGATCTTTCCCAGATCCACTTTTGAGAAAGTAAAAACACCAAAGGCAGAGCTATTCTCTATAAAGTTACTGACAGGAGAAAATACAAAAGGGGTATAAGTAATATTGATTTGGGTGAAATGGCAGAATCCCGAAATCCATAAAACTTATAAAATAGTCAGATATAAAACAGAAGATAAACAAGGCATCACAAAATTATGATACGTGGTCAAATTCTGCCCTCAGGTAGGCAAGGGTAGAATCTTACAGATGCACAGTGAAAACCGGGAACACTTAATGTTTCCACGGGAAAAGCAAAGTTATCGTTTTTTGCCTTCTGAAAACATGTTAGATCATTTTTGTCTTATACCACATTAATATTACTGTATTCATATAGCTAAAGCCCTTCAAAGTAACAAATAGTAATACTCTCCAACCCTGTAGCATCTTAAATTAAGTCATCAGTGCTTTTTGCAGGCATGTGTGAGAAATGTATTACTTAACCTCTTTGTATCTTACTTTTCATTCTCTGTAAAATAGGGAAAGTGACAAAACTTCTAAAAACATTCACTAATTGTGTGCGCCTTAATACTGGTCTATGCAACTTAATATACTGTAGATGCAAAACTTATTATCTCTGGATTATCACCCAAGATCTGAAATAAGTGGCCTAAGTAGCTTGCCCAAGGACATAACATAGAACAGGAACTAGAGATGGCTCTAATTGCAAAACTCAACTGTTTTACCATTTTCATGTTTAGAAAAAACAAGGAGATATATTGTTTCTACCACATGAGAAATGTGTTCATTTAGTAAACAGTAAACACTACTCCATTCATCGATACACTGGTTGAAAAATAATACTGCTTAGAAATACAGCTTAGAAATTGCAATCAATATTTTTCACTGGTTCTTTTAATCAAATGCAAATGTTTAGTGTTTGAACTTTCAGGCTTGGGACAAGCATTTCTCTTGAAAGATCCAAGGTGCCTTAAACATGTAATTTGATACAGACCCTATATAAAGTTTCACTACTGAGGCAAAACACAGCAGCTGTTTCATATAACACACACCACCACACGAGAGCACATGCAGTGAGGAAAAATACTGTATTTCAGAGCCTCCCAAACTGCGGTGTGCATCGCCCCTCCCAGTAATCAACTAAATAAAATGTGGATAATCAAACAATAGGAGTGGGAGTTTGAGGGGTGGGGAGGATGTGGGTTCATGAAACTTCTCTTGTAAAGGGATTCACAGAAGGAAATTAGAGAACCCACATGAGCCAGCCCAATGGGAACACCGGTTAGCAGGATGTGATTACTGACATCTAGCGAGATCATCAAGGTGAACATTCTCCTCTTGTGAGAAATGCCACCAAAAGACATGAGTTATTTAATGATCACAGCAGTTAAAAACTTGCTTTGAGTCTTAACAGAGAGGCTACACTTTCAAATACATTTTTCAGCAAAAGATGCCTCACTGCAAAGTGAACTTAGCTGGGATAACCTGAACAACTTCCCAGGATTTTTATTGTAAAATACCTTTTCACTCTGGGAGGTGGAAGATAAACCTGTTTAAAACTGGATCACATCAATATTCATAGAAAGAGGGCCTGTGTATGAGCTGGTTGGCTGCCTTCTCAAGCCGTTTGCCAGCTAACATCAAACTTGACTGCCTAGAGTTAGGCTTCTAAACTTTTTTAAGGCACCTAAAATGCAGTCCTGGTAACCCATTGGTTGCTTGGAAGACAATGGGCGTGGCCAAGGCTCAGATCATGTCTATTTACTGGTAGATGCCTAACAATAATTTTAAAACCCAAGCAACCCTTTCACCAGAACCCCCTCTGCCAGAAAGGATGCGATCCCATCAGGGAAGGGCTTATTTTTCTGTATTCAATTATATAACACCCTCCCGGAGTAGCTTTCAAGCTGCTAATATTATTCCAGCTAAATTCACTTTGCAGTGCACCAGTTTACTGGAAGACTTTTTCTGTAATCCAGACCTGATTAGGGAATCAGTTTCAAACAATTAAATCTATCTGCTTAGAATACCTCAACGGCCTCAATAAAATAAAAAGATGAAATAAAACATATCAATGAAATATTAAAAAGGATCATTATAGGCAAACTGGGCATTTTTCAAAACAGATGGAACTGAACTGAGTTCCAACATTTTATTCTTTATTCTCAAGCCGTTTGCTTTCTCCCCACACACAGAAACTGTGTCCTTGACTCAGCAGCATAGACCACAGTTAAGAACTGCAAGCGAGCTATTTTATTTGCTCTTACCAAAGCCATACTGGGTTTCTTTTAATCAAGACCTACTGACAGCAAAAATTTTTACTACTGCCTCCCTCAGCCTAGTCTGCATTTGGGTGAGGGCCCTTCCTGTCTGCACTGAGGCGCACAAAGGCAGGTCTCCACCTCAGTATCTGCATAGGCATGTGGGGAGCTGCCCTGACAGCCTCCAGGGGGCATGTTGCCTTCCCTCACCAGCTGTATGCACATAAAGTTCAGGGGAGCCAGGTGTTTTGCTCCTGTCAATGGCCATGCATATAGGATTTTCCCCTCCAGTCAGGCCTATTTGATGTGCATTGGGAACATGGGCCAATGTTCATTAAGCAAAGATGCAAGGCCCCCTTAATATGGGGAGGTACTAAGTGCACATCAAGTGATTACTGGGGACAACTAAAGAAGAAAGGAAATGGAGGGGAGTGAAGGTCAAAAGTTCAGAGCAAGTGCTCCAAATAGGGACCCTGGACAGAGCACACGGGACAGCCCCCACAGGCCCTCGAACATGTCCAAGGAGCCAGTGGACACTGCCTGGTCAAACTCTGCCCAGAGACATGAAGGGACCAGGGACAGAAAAAGAGCCCCGCAGTCCCCAAGGGGCCTCCCAGCCAGAGCCTCCTTCCTGGTCAGGTAGATAGCAAGCTTGGGAGGGGATTGAGCAGGAGGTCCCGGCGCTTGCTGAGGCTGTGTCTGGGAAGTGCAGAAACAAAAACGTGTGGGGGGCAGCACAGCCAGACCCTCAGCAGGATGTTCTGGACTCCTCCCTGGGGGGAGCCTTGCCAGTGCGTGTAAGAGAAGTTTCTCTTCTTGCACGTGTGTGTATAGTTTCTGTGCATGTGTATAGTTTCTCCACACATGCACATATAGTTTCTCTGTAGGTGCGTGTATATAGTTTCTCCATGTGCATGTGTGTGTACTTTCTCCATATGCATGTGTAGTTTCTCCCCCTGCATGCGTGTGTGTGGTTTCTCCTTGTGCATGTGTGTGTGGTGTGTGTAGTTTTTCCCCATGTGTGCATGTAGTTTCTCATTGTGTATGTGTGTGCACACACGTGTGTAGTTTCTTCCCGTGTGTGGGTGGGGGTGTGTGTAGTTTCTGTGTGTGTGTGTGTGTGTGTGTGTGTGGATGGGTGCGTGCGTGTGTAGTTTCTCCCCGTGTGTGCATGTGTGTGTGTATAGTTTCTCCGTGTGTGTAGTTTCTCCGTGCGGGGGTGTCTGGGCACAGGGAAAGCCTCTCTTCAGTCAGCCTCTATGAGGTCGGTTTTGTGCCGAGCCAAGACAGCTGGGCCTGGGTGGCCAAGAGCCTGTGGGAGCCCATGACCTGTCCTGCCCGCGCTTGGGCTCGGCAGGGGCAGTAAAGAGGGGAAGAAGAAGCCGGTCTCCCTCAGCGCACTTGCCTGCGTGCCTGGGGCAGGGGCTGCCTCACCTCCCTGTGCTGGGCCGCGCGCAGGGGTGCCCTCAGGCAGCAAGGGGCGGGGGGGGCGCCCGCCCCGCGGGCGCCAGGG
>NW_005841887.1:20614-23600 GCF_000455745.1 Alligator sinensis | reverse complement strand
CCTCCCTCCCTCCCGCCCGCCTGCCCTCCAGCCCCGGGCGAGCCCCGCTCCCGCCGCCTCTGCAGCTCCCCGGGCTGCTGGGGGGAAGGGGAAGGGGAAGGGCTCGCGCGCACACGCACACACAAGCACAAAACAAACACACAAGCTGATACACACACACAACCTCAGGCACATACACACACAGACACACACGCACACAGGAGCACGAGACACACAAGCTAAGACATACACACATACATAAACGCACACACACACACGGAAGCACGGGACACACACAAGCTGAGACGCAGACACATGCATACACATACACACACACACACACGCACGCATGCACAGACACACAGTGCGCGCACACACGCGCGCGCACGCACCTCCCCCTACCTGCCGGGGGAGGGGGCCGGGGCACAGAGGAGGCCCCAGCCGGCTCCGGGCTCCGGCTCCTCTAGCAGCTGCGGCGCTGCCAATGGGAAGCCCGAGCGTGCACCTGCCTAGTGCACCACCAGCCTCCGTCCCCTCCCCGAGGAGGGAGCCCCGCGCTCACAGCGCCCTGTCTCCCGGCCAGGCAGCAGCAGGCATGGCGAGGAGCAGCCAGAGGCTGCTGCAAGCCCCCTTCCCCCGCCTGCCCGGGCAGCAGAGAAGCCGGGTGCCAACCCCCCCATGGCAGCAGTGGGCATACCTACTGCCATCCTTTCTATAACCCTCTTCCCGCCGACACACACACACACATAAACACACACACACACACACACACACACACACACACTGCTGCAGGCATGGCAGGAGCCAGCAGGAGCCTGCTGCAACTCTGCCAGTCTTCCTCATCCCCTGCGGTAGAGGGCAGGGTAGGGTGGCCCCTGAGAGATTCAAAGGTGCCAGCCTGCTTCCAAAGAGGCTACCGGGGCTCCAGATTTCTATATGCCATGCTTTGTTCATCCCAGGGCCCCGCCGTGAACGGTCCTGCACGCCTGGACTAATACTAGTTAAGGGCTGCGTAAGATGCGGCTCACAGAGCCACTTCCAAAGGCAGCTAAATATCCATTTCTTCTCTATAGCACTTTCTACCTGCTCAAGACTTCAGAGCCAGGCACATATATTGGTAGCATAGAGATCTTGCTATGATTGTTGTATGCTTGATCATCACGTTAGAGGTAACATCTGACAGGAGGCATGGGGTACTCATTATTCAGTCTCCCACATCTTTCACTGTTTCTGTTCTAACAGAGTACTTTATTCTGATCACCAGAGATCCTGGTTTTTGCTGATAAAAAAAAACTCCTCAATTTTCAGATTTAAAAAAAGTAACCCAAAATCCACATTTTTCTGTGAATAAAATGAAATGCCACTAATATAGATCAATAGATCGATCAATAGATATAGATATATCTATATGTAGATACTATCTATCGATCAATATTAGTGGCATTTCATTTTAATGATAGAGAAATGTAGATTTTGGGTTACTTATTTTAATCCCAAAATTGGGGATTTTTTTTATCAGAGAAAACCAGGATCCCTGCTGATCACTGCCACAGATGGGGAGAGAAGCAGTATTCAGGGCTGCCTGGTAAGGCAGTTTGCATATTAGGAAGCAGTCTCCAGCTGGCTTTCATCAGTCCGTGGAATTCGTCACCAGGGGAGATCACTGAACCAAGTACTGTGACTGGATTTAAATAAAGACTGGATAACTGCGTGTCTGCTGATGACATAACAATGTATTGAGGGCCTGTGCTCTACTGCCTTCAACTTAAACAGACCAACTATCCTCAGGGTTTGAATTAAGGGGGAGCTAAGAGATGAGAAGCCCCGCTGTAAGATTGGAAAGTTATAACCTGAGCGGTCTCTGATTTTATTAGGGTATCATGATGGGCAGCCCAATTTTTTTTTGCAGATCCCCTCCACCAAGAGTCAAAGTGTAATTTGAACCCTGACTACCCTGATTTTTCCAGAACAGTCCCAGATTTCAGGGGTGTAGCCCCATATCTGCAAAGACTCCCTGAAATGTGAATTTTGTTCTGAATCCAGGTTTCCCTTGATTTATGAGTGTTCTTTACATGAGAATTCGATGAGCGTATTTAGACCCATAAATTGTTATATGCGAGGTGAATTCGCTCTTATGGGATCAGCATAGATGTCCTGCCCCGCCCAAGCAGGTAAGTCTGTGTGGGGAGGGGAAAGGGTCATGGTCCCACTCCCCAAGCCTGGGTTGCAGCAGCCCCAGGCCGGCACCAGCAACCTGCAGCTGCTGGGCTGTGCTGTGCTCCACCTGTCCCCCTGCACCTGGGCTCCACTTGTCGCCACTCACCTCTGCTCCTGGGATGGGGAGGTTATGCTTAGGGGCAACCAACCTTTCATTAGAGGCAAGTCCTGTCAGACCAACCTGGTGGCCTTCTATTTCCGGGTCACAAAATCCTTGGACGCAGGTGTCGCAGTGGACGTAGTCTTTCTGGACTTTAGGAAGGCCTTCGACACTGTCTCTCACCCCATTCTCATTAAAAAACTAGGGGACTGTGGTGTCAATACCTCCACAGTCAAATGGGTCACTAGTTGGCTGGAGGGCCGCACCCAGAGAGTGGTGGACAGGTCTTATTCGACCTGGAGGGATGTGGGCAGTGGGGTCCCCCAGGGCTCAGTCCTCGGACCCGCACTGTTCAACATCTTCATCAGCGACTTGGATGAGGGGGTAGAAAGCACCTGTTCAAATTCGCAGATGACACTAAGATGTGAGGGGAAGTGGGCATGCTAGAAGGGAGGAATAGGCTGCAATCGGACCTAGACAGGTTACAGGGGTGGGCGGATGAGAACAGGATGGGTTTCAACACTGACAAGTGCAGGGTACTGCGCCTGGGGAGGAAGAACCAGCAGCATACCTACACGCTGGGGAACTCCCTTCTCGTCAGAGCAGAGGCAGAAAAGGATCTTGGAGTCATTACTGATGCCAAAATGAACATGGGCCGACAGTGTGGGGACGTGGTCAGGAAGGCTAACT
>NW_005841887.1:18650-20057 GCF_000455745.1 Alligator sinensis | reverse complement strand
ACCCTCCCAACTATGAACCTATGCCCTGGTACAGGCAGTTGGTGTCGTCTGCTCCTGGAGCCACTCCAGCATGGGCTGGGGCTAGTGCAGACAAGCAAAGCCCCGGGCAGCGCGTGGTGTGGCACTCATCCCAGTCCCAGCTGCAGTGGCCCCAGGAGCAGCTGGCACCAGCTGCCTGCAGCCACTGGGCTGCACTGTGCTTCACCTGTCCCCAGCCACCTCTGCTCCTGGGCTGTACCGTGCCCTTGTGTTGACAGCTAACATTGGCCACACCCGGGGCTGCTGCAGCCAGGGCTGGGGTGTGACACGCCCCATGCCACCAAGGGCTCTGCTCGTCCTCACTCACTCCAGCCCATGCTGGAGCGGCCCTGGGAGCAGCTGACACCAGCTGCTTGCACCAGGGCATGGTGCAGTCCAGGAGCAGAGGTGAGTGGGGACAGGCAGAACCCAGGTGCAGAGGACAGGCAGAACACGGTAGGCAGCTGACATTGGACACTCCTGGGGCCGCTGCAGCCAGGGCTGGAGTGACTGCCGCTCTGTTCCCTCTGCTTTTCTGCCTTGTGCAGCCCTGGGAGCAGCACCCGTCCCCCTGCCCCTTCCCTAGTCCCAGCCTCCCTCCCTCCCTCACTGCCATGGGAACCTATCTCTATTTGTTACATTATAAAGTGGGTTCGCTTTATGAGAATTCGATTTATGCACCGTTCTCCGGGAACACATGTACCGCATAAATTGAGGGAAACCTGTATGTATAAAACAATTGGTTATGTAATTGCTTGACTCCTCCTAACATTCCTGTGGCACTGGGCAGTGGCTGTGCTGCTTCCCCTAAACCAGAAGCAGCATAGTTACATTCACACATGCCCATGAGTTAATTACTCCTACCCCTGAACCTAGTTAATTAGCCCATGTGCAGTGATGCACTGAGGGGGCTGCATTGACCAGTGCCATAGCAACGAAGTTTGGTGCCTGGGGCAAAGCCTGCAGTGGCAGCCCACCCTCACCCCACGCACAGATCCAGAGGGCACACACTCCCCCATGCTTGCCTGGGAGTGCACACAGTGGTGGGAGCTGCCTTTCCCATGCCCTGCCCTGGCTGGGCAATTCCTGTTAGAGCCCCTTCGCTTCGGCACCCAGGGTGGCTGCCCCACTTGCCCATCCACCCCCCTTGGTACGGCACTGGTGCTGACTGGAACTGGAGTTGGTATGGACTACTTCCAGGCCCAGAGGTCTGTTATAGACCACAGATCTGTTGAGATCCTGGGCTGTGTCCCAGGTTGTGGTATCCTGAAGTTGGTGAACTGAGTGCCATAGGTCCTATAGGTCTAACAAAGAATGGAGTCAGGTAACTCAAGTGGTAAGAGGCCTGTGCTTCTGAAGCAAGCTAAGGTAAGGTGATAGGGTGTGTGT
>NW_005841887.1:11174-18550 GCF_000455745.1 Alligator sinensis | reverse complement strand
ACTTACCTACCTCTCCAGCAGGGAGGGGAGGGCAAGCTGCTAGGAGGCAGAGCAGTCTCCAGGCAGCACCCACCCACAGGCACCCAGCTCGGGTGGTCCCAGTGAGCACCACAGCTGTGGAGGGAAACACTGGGCCCCTGCGCACTTGGGCAGGCAGGCAGGCAGGCTTTGGGGGGCAGGGGAGGAGGAAGGATCAGGCTCACCACTTTTCTTGGGCAGAGCTGCTTTCTCAGGCTGCTGCCAGGCTGCCTGCAGGATTTCATGCAGAGCTGCACGGAGCCTGGTGCTTTGCTCCGTGGCTGTAGGGACAGCAAAATAAAGGAATTTTAGTCATTTAAGGCACATTACGCCACCGAATTTCCTACAGCAGCTGGAATTAATGTGCAATTTGCTGCCGAGGCATGCAAGCATCGACACCATTAGAGTGGTGCAAAAACATTTAGCCCGCTTTAAAGTGTTGTGCACACACGCCCTTCATTTCATATATAAGCAGGAGTTAAAGCCGATCAAATTAGAACTCACCATTTCTTGGGGCTCCTCACTCCAGTTGCTACTTAAATGGGTTCTTTATATTGACCTATAAAGGAGAGTGCATTGCGGGGTAGTGGGGGTTGGAAGAGAGGTGGTTGTTCTTCAGGTGATTCTGAGCTACTTGCTATAATTTCCTGCAAGTTAGATTTTAAGACATTCCAAAGAAAATTTCTGGCATATCAATGCATCATTTATCTGTCACGGAGGAGGGAAGGAAGGAATCTCTCTTTCTTTCCCCTCATGCCCTGGGGAAAGAAGAATCTTCCATTAGAAGAGGGGAAGAAAGTCACAGACAAGTTTTATTTTCTCAAGTTCTTCTGTTGCTCCTTCTACAAGCAGATGATCTACATGCAAAAAGCTCCTTCTCCAGGTACCAGTTCCTTCTAGTGCTCTCACTTTAGTTGTTACTCATTGCCAGATGGGACTCATTTAATCAGTGAGGACAGAGCTGTGGGCATGAATGGCTTTCCTAAACCAGAGAGAGCCTGGAGTATGTAATCTCTGGCACAAAGGGCTAATTTATATGAACAAGGTACCTCTTCTATAGCAACAAGCTAGTGACTACTACCAGTGGCAGAATTAAGCAGTGGTCTGATGCAATGTGGGAATTCCTGTTCTATATTCAGAAGGCCTTTATTTTTACATCAGTGATTCAGCAGCTTTAAATAATGCAAGTCAAAACAGACAAAACAGTTGTATTTAATAAGCTGGAAGTTGTGTCTGGCATCCATTTAAATTGCAAAAGCACACCTAAAATTCAGTACAGGTAGAGCAGGGGCCCTGAAAACACAGCTCCTTTCCCTATGGGGAAGAGAATAGAAGAGAACATCTGTTATTTAATCCTTCATGGCTGCAATGTGTTAATGTCCCAGTGAGCTCAGGTCTATACAGAATGCAGAGAACACAGCTTCCTGTCCCCAAGGGTTTGCAGTCTGAAGGTCTAAGCCTATGAAAAAGCCGAACACCCTCAATTTCTATTAAGAAGTCAAGGGGAACATTAAAGGTATGCACTAGGGCTGTGTGAAATTTCGCCCGGGGTTTCATTTTGAAGCTGTTCTGATGTGTTTCGAGCTCAAAACAGCAAAATCTAAATGAAATAAAAGCGTTTGAAACAGATTTGAAACGAAGCAAGGAAACTCAAAATGTTTCAAAACTTTTGAAATGGTTTTCATAGATTTCATAGACATTAAGGCTGGAAGTGACCTCAGGAGGTCATTGAGTCAAGCCCCCTGCCCCAGGGCAGGAAGTCAGCTGGGGTCAAAGGATCCCAGCAAGATAAACATCCAAATGTCTCTTAAAAGAGTCCAGAGTAGGTGCTTGTACAAATGACAGACCCACACCCAGGGCCCACACCCAGGGCCAGGAAGATCAGTGCTGCCACTGGACCCAGGCAGCAACACCCCGCTCCTGTCACCCGGCAGGCAAATCAGGGGCACGCACCCCCAGGAGGACTCTGGCACAGCCCCCACAGCCATCTCGGGGGTGCCGGTGGGCCCTCAATCTGCCGGCTGGCTGACAGGAGCCAGGTGCTGCTGCCGGGGGCCAGTGGGGCCAGGGCAGATCAGCTCAGACAGGGATCCGCCACCCTGATCCCGGGGTGGGGGAGTGTCCCTGCACCAGTTGATCTGCCCCAGACTTCCACCAGGAGCGGGTCCAGTAGGGGGCGGGACAGATCAGTTCAGGCAGGGACCTGCCACCCCAATCCTGGAGCTGGGAAGCATCCCCACACCAGCTGATCTGCCCTGGGCCGCCACCTGGTGTGAGCCCCTGATCTGCCTGCTAGATGAGAGGCTCTAGGTGGGGGCCCAGGGCAGATCACCTGGTGCAGGGACCCTCCCCCACCCCAGTCCCCACCCGAGCTGATCTGTCCCAGCCCCGCTGGCCCCAGGCAGCAGCACCTGCCTCCTGTCAGCCGGCAGACAGATCAAAGGCCCACCGGCACCCCCAGGGGGGCTGCGGGCTGTGCCAGAGTCCTCCTGGGGGTGCGTGCCCCCGATCTTCCTGCCGGGTGCTGCACCCTGGGGCCAGCAACAGTACCGATCTTCCCAGCGCTGGGTGCAGGCTGTGCCCAGCACCAGTCTGTCATCTGGCAGGCAGATTGGGGGCCCGAACCCCTGGGAGGACTCTGGCACTGCCCCCGCAGCCCTCCCGGGGGTGCAGGCAAGCCCCGAATCTGCCTGCCTGCTGCATTTTATGTTTCCCCATAATAACCTATGGGTGAAACATCAAAACAGCGTTGAAAGGGCAAAACAGTTTCGATGAAACAAAATGGAACAGTGCTTTTGAAATGAAACAAAACTTGAAACGAAACACTGTTCCATTCAATCGTTGAAATGGAAGTTGAATTGGAATGATGCTGTTTTGCACAGCCTTAGTATGCACACAAGGTCCCCGAATAAACATGCAGCCCCAGCAGCTCTGGGTCATTAGAAAGTGGATTTATCACATAGTGATAGAGCTATTTACTTTAAAATATTGTTAATAAATAAAAATGACAACTCCTTTGTTCGGCAGGATAACAGCACTAACTGGCCTCGTGGCACATGAATGCATGAAATTGGGACTGAATAGAGGAAAAGATGGCTGGATCATTAGGAAAATCTAATCAGGTCATTGATCACCCACCTAGTCCTGCACTGGATCCAAATAACAATCCTCCGTATCATTCTGGATGTACTTTTTATCAGTCATATCACCCTGTTATAGGTGAGAGGGCTCTTTAGAAATGTTGTGGGGGGGTCAACCACCCTGGTGCAGTCACCAGAGTCACATAAGGGTCAAGAGGGAGGTTAGGGGTACTCTCCATTACTCCAGCTGAAACATTGCACTTATGCATAGACGACTACAAGATTCATGGGCCTGGACATGTTCTGGGTTCTGGTCCCTGCTCCAAGGTCAATTTCCACTTTTAATTCTGGGATTATTTAATGTAAAAGGCATACATGATGTTGGGGTAGGGACTGGAACCCCAGGCTCTTCTCAGCTGAGTTCACTAACTGCTAGGCTACAAAGTCACACTTACTCATGTGCTTGCTCTTTCTGACCCCATGAATTCTGCAATGCCATCTGCACACTGGTATAGCTTCAAGAAGAAGCTTCTCCTCTTGCTCCTCAAAATTAGCCTAAAACCTAGTGTTTATGACATTTTCTTGAGAGCTGGGAGTTACAGGTTTGAACTTACTGCAGACAGGGGACTGCATTGAAGCATTCCCACTTTCTGGTTGATGCTCTGAGCACTAGGGACAGAATTCTATTTCCATTTGTGCATCTAAAATGCAGGTTTTTAGCCATCTACCTGGGCACTTTTGGCCCTGTCTTCATCCTGTGGCTGCCTTGGCTTGCACATGCAAACTGAGCATACATAGCAGGGCCAGGCACTGCCTAGGGACACACACAGCTACATGTATAGATGCTGAGTCTAAATCCAGGAAAGATGATGGGGGACCTCCCATATTTAGCCCCAATAGCAGAATGTCTGAGGGGCTCACCTGGAAAGCTAGAGACACACAGGTGCTGCACCACCCTGACACAAAGGAGGTTTGAACAGGCATTTCATGGACTTCCCAGCATACTACATGAACTATCACATCACAGATCAGACCCCTGTCCCATACTCCATTTGAGGCTGAGCTAGTGCCCCTTGTATTTAATAGTCATTGACTAAAATGGATGGAGAACAGAGCAGAAATTTCTCCACCAGTGGGCAAAAAAGCCCTAGAAAACAGGGCTCCCTCCTTTCCAGAAGGGCAGCCAACCCACTGTGCCACACATCCTCTGGTCTGGTCATTTCTTCCTGGCCTCACATATATCCCTCCATCAGTTGCCAAGAACAACAGCTTCAAAGGAAGTATCAGAGACAAGACAGGCTAATGTGTAACTGGTAATATGGTGGTTAGAGGACTGTACTGGGAAGTTAGAGAGGTAAAGGCTCATATCCCTATTGAAAGAGCAGTACATTCCCCTCTCTGAGGCAGAGCTGCTAACTGGCCAAACATATCAGAATCCTGGACACATGCGGAGCTTTCCCTTCCACACTGTACAGCATCTTGCAGTAACTCAGAAGGAACCACACACATCCTAGTATGTAGCTCATCCACCTCCATTCAGAACCAGGCTAGAAAGAGACAGCACCAAACCTGATTCCACCAAAAACAAGTTCCTGTTGTTTATGAACATGCACAATAAGGCTGAGGGAGATTCTTACTTAATTATGGCAAGTTGGGGGTGGTTCCATCTGGTAAGAGGCGGTTCTGGCTCCACTCCATATAGTTGAAAGGGGAGTTTTTCAGCTTGATTCCAGCTGGTGCATGCGGGAGACTTCTGGCTTGTTTTTAACAAGCAAAAGATGGGCATCCTGGAATGATTACAGCTATTTGTGGGGTCACAGCTTAACTCTGATTTGAAGGCTTGGTCTTCCTTGCCTGCTTCCATGTGGTTCATGTATAAGAGGATTCACTAACAGTCTGACCCAGTCTGACCAGTTCAGTACCTATCACCTGTTTAAGCCTGACCAGGACCCAGGAAGTAGGCATATACTTCAGCCTAAGTCCCTTGAAGGGGTTAGGCATGCTCAGAGCATAGCTAACACACACTCATAGGATCAAGCTCTTCACAAAATACATGGTGGTGGTGCCAACCACAAGTTAACCACTCTCTTTTCATATAATAAGCTTACAGCTACAGTACTCACTCGAAATTGGGAGACCAGAGCTTAATGCTCTCCTGAGGGACTTCAGACTCAAAATCTTCCATTTCCTAGGTGATTGTCCTAAGCACCAAAGTGTCAGATAACCTGGAGGCAAGCTCCACTTGAGTCTTGGCTACTGAACAAAAAGAAATACAAGATCCACTGGACTAAAGAGAAGAACTTGACTCTATAGTGGTTAAGACACTCATCTGCTCCTAAGGTTCTTTTTCTGTTTTGTTCAGTGACTGTTTAATATAAATGCCTAAAAGCCATCAAAGCAAGAACGGGAATCTAGGATTGTCCCCTGGGCAGCTGCCCTAACCACTAGACTACAGAGTCACATAATCATTTTCCATCACTGTCCCACAGTTCTCTCGCTGTTTCATCCTTTGTGGCACAGCAGCACAGCTTCAGCCACAGGGGGAAAGGCTGCCCCTACGTAAACTAGCTTATAGCCTAGTGGTTAGAGCACTCTCCCTGGAGGAGCGAGTTGTGGGACTGAAACTCCTCAGGCTAAGGGCAACCCAAAAACAGGTCTTCTCCTTACCTTAGTGAGTTCTATAAGCACCCGGCTATGAAAGAACAGGTGGGCACTGCCTCCTTCACCAGCTGCATTTCAGAAAATAATGAGCCCTGCTAAGTTCTTTGAAAGACCACTTGTACGTTCCTATGTTCGGGAGAGGGTATGTGGATCCCACAAGGACAGAGGCACTTCTCTGCAGCTCTAAGGGCACATCTACATGTCACCCTATGGCGATGTAGTGACACACTACATCGCCACATGGTGCTCTACAGTGACATAGAGATCATGTGTGTCTACATGTGATCATCAGCAACGTCGCCGTAGTGGTGCACTCTCCAGGTATTGTGCACTGTTACGGTAACGTAGCTGCGAAATTTAACCATGTGCCACATGCACAGCACAGTAACCACCAATACTAAAAGAAGTACTAAAGCATGGTGCCATAGCAACATCACCATAAAGCGACATGTAAATGCACCCTAAAGATACCTAAGCTCCAGAGGGAGCCAGGATTTCAGACATACTCCTGTGCTCAATATTTCCTACCAGCTACCTCTAGGCAGGTTCCTACCTAGCACTGGATGCTTTTCAATTCATTCTGAGGTGCCCTGTTTTCCTATGCACTGTTTGGGAAGCCTAAACATCACACTTATTCACAGGGTCAGGTATGTAAAAGTTAGATATTGCAGCATCTGACTTCTAGTCACCTAAATCTTAAGCCATTTATTGGATCTAGCCTGCAGTTCATGGGCAACGAGGCAAAAAAACTCTGGATGTCCCTTAATATATGGAGAAGCCCTTTATCTGATCAGTTATCAGCTCCTACTGAAGTTGGTGAATTTGTATGATACTAATTAAAGCAACCAGAAGCCCCTAGATGGGTGGGCATTCTAATCTAACTTGATTCTAATAGTGGAAAGGGTTTTCCACGATGGCTATAAAGCTAGCAAGGATAAGGGTTTGATTACTAAGGACTACTGTAAGCTAGTTTCAGTTGGGGGTGGATATGAGTGGATGGTTAATATAATGGGGAAAGAAAGGCTCTACTCAAAAGTAGTCTGAAATTAATTATTTTAAAATATAAAATAGCCATAACTATCAAAGGAATTTGATGGGCAGAAACACTGCTCTGAGATGTAATTATATTATCATTGTGAAATACCCTTCAGACCTTCCTAGTCACAAACCTCCTTCCTTTTTCACCAGCCATAAGAAAGTAACAAAAAAAAGAAGGAAGCAGAATGAAAAACAAATGCTAAATGGAAAAAATAGGGGCGGGGGAATTAATCCACAATATGTTTAAAATGTGATGATGTGAATCCTAAATGCTTTCTGAGATAGAAGTCCTGAGGCATCTTAATGACCTATAAAACCCGCCCTGTCATGTCCTTATGGCATGTAATCTGTAATGGCATGTGGTATTTTCTTATGTTCTCAACAGGGTGAGGCTTTCTGAACAAGCTTGTGGTCAGTTGCTGATTCTGACAGTTTAATTTAACCCATTTATAAGTCAGAGCAAATATTCCAAAAGAATCATTAGACCTGCAGAGTACTGCTTTTAAAGATTAATGATCCCAAATCACAGTAATGCAATTCTGTCCACATACTATAGGTGATGGATATTTTTTAAATCCA
>NW_005841887.1:6816-11143 GCF_000455745.1 Alligator sinensis | reverse complement strand
GGTTCAGGAAAGAGACTTATGTTTGAAGTGCTTCACACACCAATAGCATTGGGCCTCTCCTGAAAAAATTACACAGCTTCTTTCTTTTTCAAATGAATTGATAGAAGGTGCTTCAGCCCATCTTTTTTATGATACCCACGTGGTTACTGCACCAGGAAATAGAAGATCTGAGCTCAATGCCATCCTCAGCCTGAGGGAGGGTCAAAGCCAAGTTTCCCACCTCTAGGGAAAGTATCCTAACCATCAGTGTATCAGCAGGACTGGGGCTAAGGGGAAACACTGTCCACCCCTCCCATTGAGACTTTGTTACTCTGCACCAAGAGATGTAAATGCATAGAGGTAAGAACTGCATGAATCTAGCTATTGGTTAGACCAGTCTCCTAGGAGGGTGGAGCTCTGGGCTCTGGTCCCTGCTGCTAGGGCTCATTTTTGGTTTGGTTTCTTTTCTTTATCTAAGGACTGCTTAATGTAAAAGGCATAAACAGACTTTGGAGCAGGGACCAGAAATTAAGACTCCATCTTCCCACCTGCATGCCCTGCTCGCTAAACTACAAAGTCAGACTACCGGACTTTTTATTTCTGTCCTCTTGAGTTTTGCATGCCTTTCTGTACAGTGGTACAGCTTAAACAGGAGAGGGTAGAGTATCACATTCCAATACAGCCTATGGACTGCTTGGAAAGCGCCCTGAAACCAGGTCTCCCATTTTCTGGGTAACTGCAGTAGGTGGGCGGCATTGGGGACAGCAGCACCTCCTTTCCTCCAGCTACATCTTAAAAGAAAACAGTTCTTTGAAAGAACAGAGGTAGACTTCCACCCTAAGGAGAGCATTCTGGACTTTGAATCCCAAGTGAATGGAGATGCTTACCTGCAGCCCCAACTCATGAGCCCAAGCTCCACTGATGTATGGCATTTCATCCCTCCCTTCTGCTTAGCAAGCCTACTGGCTAGGTCTTGGAAACCAGTGCTGGATTTGTTGGATCATGCTTCTGAGAAGCCTGACTTTCCCAAGCCTAGTGGGAAGCCTAGACACCAATCTTCAGCCTTGGCATTCCACTCTGGGGGACAGGTACCTGAGCGTTAGCTGTTGCAGCACCAAAGTTGTAGCCACCTAGGTCCTTCATTGGACCTAGCCCAGCACACCATATACACAATTAACAACCAGCCATCATTTGAAAAGCTGATTTTGATTTCACTACCAAGCATGGGCTGTTCTTTCTCATTTCATTCTTCTTTGGAGAAGGTAATTGCTCCATAATTGCTGTGATTGCACAAAAGCAATTATTTCAAGCGGGATACTTAAAGTTGATTATTTAGAACAGGTACTTGCCTCAGGTTTCAAAGGACAGGTATGTAATTAACAAGACAATAATTTTTATTACAAATTTGAAATCATCCACAATTATTGCTCTCCAATTGCCAAACCTTGATCCAGCAGGCAAGACATGTTGGGTACCCTCAGCCTCTTCCAATTTCAAATGGGAGATGAGGGCATTCAGCTTCTTAAGGAAAGATCATCAAAATACACCTCCTCTTTCTTAACTATAATTCTTGTTCCCTGGGCCATGAATACACCATGTCCCCTAAAAGAAATGGATGGAAACATGGAAGCAAAGTTTTGCTTTCATCAGGGACCCTCAGAACTGGCAGACATAAAACCACATCTGGGACCAATACACAAGCATGGCATCAGTATAATTCCACCAATTATTAATCATTAAGCTTTATTAAAATGACTTATGGCAGAGAGAGCCTAAAACTGAACTCCTTCTCTTTTCTTTTTTCTTTCCTTTTGGGGGGGGGGGGGGGGGGGGGGGGTTGTTGTTTTGTTTTGTTTTGTTTTGTTTTGGCTAATGACCTATATAATTTATTTCTCTCTTTATTCCAAAAATCCTAATTCAGCAAAGCGGTGGCCTGGTAATGAAAGCATTCTTTATTCTCTTATTTCCTTCAATATGAACTTATTTTTTAATTTTGTCTAAAATGAAGCCTGGCCTGATTGCAGGATTTTAAAGTGACTGAGTAGTGCAGACTGGAAGCTCTGTTTCATAACCCAGATAAATAAAATATAGCCTTTTGCATTTTATTACTTAGAACCAAGTGCTGCTTACCTTACTCAGAGGAGTTGTTCCAGTAATGAAATTACTCTTGTGTGTAAGAACAGCAAAAGTTGGTCCTTCTTTTCCATTAGACAATTATTTCTGGCAGAAGTATCCATGCTAGAATGAACAATCAAATATAATTCCAAAACAATTCCAGGTACAAAAGCATTTTAAGAAGTTATTAATACCTACCTCTTGCATAGTCCCACAGGACAAGAAAAAGCTTTCCAGTACAGTTTGTGAGATTTTCAAAACACAGTATTGGATTTGCAATACCATTCTAAATGTGAAAGCCACCACCTTCATATTTGAATCCAGGAGTATTTTTTGTAGGTGTCATAGCAAATTTTAAAGGAGTGAATTCATGCATATTAGGATACCTCACCTGAGATATAAAAAATACAGTACTTCTTATCTTCAAGTCACAGTTTCTAGTTGATTAGCTACTAAATTTCATTACTAACTGAGGAATGTTCTGTGGCTTTTCTGAAATAAGTTGTCAGTCTTCATCAATTTTGCCACTGGACAAGTGTCAATGGCATTATTTCTGTGTTGGCACAGATGGCTAAGCACAGAATGGGCATATACTTCAAATTACACTTTCACTAATGTGGTGCTCCTTTACAACAGACAGCATTGTCTGGAGAATAGAGAGCTGAGGTGAAATCAAGACCCCACTGAAGTCAATGGGCGTTTTATCATTAACTTAATGGGGCCAGCATATTACCTTGGGGTTCCATTTTCATGAGCCTGTGATTGAGTCAATTAGGCCCAGATCCACAATGGACTTTAAAGAAATTGAGGTTCATCTTTGAACTTTGTCCATTTCTAAATTCCAGGACATTATTTATTTTCCATTTTCTTTCTTGCAGCTGTCAAAGGAAACAAATTAATCCACAGCCCAGTTGCAATGGAGTTGTGCCAATTATATCAGCTGTTCACTTGGCTGTAGGTATATATATATTATGCTTATTTAGCTTTTCTCCACATATGATCCTTTGTCTCTTATCTAAGAAGACCATGGTATCATAAAGTAAAAGGGTAATAATTCCATGGCCAACTAGAAACTTCATGATCACTGCACAGCTGCACACCTTTGACATGCCAAATGTGTAGCAATGTGATCTGCCTACTTCCAAAACACAACTGAACTAAAAGGGAATCTCCATTAGAAAATAAGGGTATGAGGTCAATGGCAACTGCAAACAGTTGAGTAGTTGTAATACCATCCTGGAGAGTAATCTGGTAAATTTACAGTTTAGTCAGGTCATTGTATTATGAAAACCCATTCCTACCAGAAGGAGGGGTAAGAAGTAGAGAGGTTAAGAAAGGAACTGTCATTCTCTAGAGTCTAGTATACAAAGATAGGAAGACAGTGGTCCAGTAGTGAGATTTGAGTGTGGCTTGAAGGGTTAAGAGCAGTAGTATTCCCTCCTGCATGGTTGTGGTAAGACACTTAGAGGACTGCTATCTTCACCTATTTTTGCTTCCCTTTTTGCTCCACATAAGACCTACTGTGCTCATTAATGAGCATATTGGCTTATGTTACTTTCTCCCTAGGGGTACATATAAACATTCGGGGGGTTAGATTGAGTTAAAAATGGTCACCTGATCTATAGTAAATTGGGATGGGGTCACTAATAAGGGAGCTTGGGGGAATCAGGGGGGCAAGCAGGGTCTGTAGGGAGGGTCAGGGGGGCTATCAGGATCCGCAGGAGGGCTTGAGGGGATAATCGGGGTCTGTGGAGGGGTTGGGGAGATTCAGGGGGCAATCAGGGTCTGCAGGTGTTTTGGAGGGCTAGCAGGGTCCGTGGTGGGGATTGGTGGGATCAGGCAGGGTTTGGCGGGATCAGGGGGGTGAACAGGGTCCGCGGGGTGGGGTGGGGAGGTTGGTTGGGTCTGGGAGGCTTTGGTGGGATCAGGGGGGCTATCAGCATCTGTGGGGGGGGGCGGTCTTTCCCTTCCCCCGGGACTAGGCGCTAACCTCCCCAAATGTCTGTATGTTCCCTAGGTTTCTATCAATGAATATAAGTCCCATGAGTATTCACTGGAATCCACATAACAATCCTTTGCTCCACAAATGAGCAATTTCTGGCTTTTCCTGGATGATACAATTTTCAGGTATTCAGATTTCCTCAGAAAAACATCCTCCTAATTTCCTATGCTTGCTAATGAAAAGTCGATCCTTCCAGTTCTAACTTTCACAAGTTAATTGTTAGGATGACAG
>NW_005841887.1:3893-6785 GCF_000455745.1 Alligator sinensis | reverse complement strand
TCCTGCTGTAATATTAATTTTCCCTTTTATTATGCTTAACGCCATTTTTAATGCTCCACTCTTCTTTGTAATTAGGTGCTATGATTATACCATTTATATTATAATGGAGTTTTACTTTAAATTAAGTGTTTCAATTGCAGCAGTAGTACACAAAATAAAAATTAAACACACATTTCCAACACACAAGTCAAATTTGGCATGGTTATTATGGTTGGAGATGGGACCAAAAAAAATTTTAAGATCACAAATTCATAAAGGTCAGACAGGATCAGTAGCTCCTAATCTAACCTTCTATATGTCCCACTCCATTAAGTTTCACTTTGTTTCCCTCTGTTGGGCACAATAGTTAGTGTATGACCGAAGCACAACCTGCATTTAGCTAAAGCACGTATTATAAAGAGGCACCTGATCTTGATAAGAAGACATCAAAAGGTGGAGGATATATCACCTCCCTTAGTAGCGTTTTTTCTAACAGTTAATCATCCTCACTGTTAAATAATCGTGCCTAGTTTTTGATTGGAATTTGTCTGACTTCAGCTTCTAGCCATTGGGTTTTGTTATGACTTACACAGTCAGATCAAAGTACTCAGTATTTTCTCCCTGTGAAGGTACTTCTACACAATAATCAAATTACTTCTCATACATTTTTTGATAAGCTAAACAGATTGAGCTCTAAATCTCCCAGAGTAGTGTATTTCTTTCCCTCCTTTTTGTATGAATAATTTTTTACATTTTTTTTTCTAAACCTGTTCAACCTTGTCCTATCCTTTCTAAAAACTGGATACTAGAACTGTATGCAGTTTTTCAGTATCTATCTCACCAACATTCTATATATAAGTAAAATCACCTTCCTCTCCTGCACACAATTCTCATTTATACATCAAAGAATCTAATTAGCCTTTTTTGCCACATCACACAGTGAGCTCAGATCAAATCCACTCTCATCTCTAGATCCTTATCAGAACCACTGCTTTCCCATGATACAGTTTCCCCATTCTGTAAAGAAAGCCTGCATTCCTTGTCCCATGATATATAACTTTGTATTTGGCAGTATTAAAGCACATTTTGGCCCAAATCCAGCTTCATGTTTTGATGGATAAATAGCACTTACTCACCATGCTTTACCACTCCACCAAATTTTGTTATCCATATTTTTAGTGATTTTTTAAAATTAATTCAAGGCAGGCCTAGGAACAAAAATTTGTAAGATTACTGGACATTAAAACCCAGCAACTGAACACAGACTTTGACTTTATGACTCACTATAATCTACCAATGATCCCTGCTAATCTCTCTGCACTGCACAGATAATGATACCTCTCTTCCCTCTTTAATGGTCTTTCCCTTCCACTAATCAGGCTATCCCTTCTACTGCATTTCTTTTGTGTTAGCTACTCCTGATAATGTCTCTTTTCTCCTATTTCACAGCTGCACTCCTTTTCTCTAAGCAAACTTTTTATTTAGATATGGAGTTTTACACATTGCTCTATCTACTACTTAGTTCAAGCTGTGTTTGCTTCTTTCACAGACCTAAGGATGAGGACTTTGTGCCCAAAAGCTTGTCTAAAATCTGTCCCAACTATGTAGTTGGTCTGATAAAAGATATCACCCACAAAAAGGTTTGCTTTTTGCATACTTTCTGGATTATTGTAGCTACAACATCACTCCAATGCTATTACTTACAGAAGTATACCGCATCTATGCAAAAACCAATCATACTTGTAATCTCATCAAAGAATGAAAACAGGCTTATTTAATAAGATCTGATTTCCATAAAACCAGGTTAGTTGGCATTAGTCATATTGCTATACTCTAATTCTTTTTCAGACAGTTTTTTATTTCTCTTGAGATTGATGTCAGGACAAGTGGTCTATAATTACCCAGGTCATCCTGATGGCCTTTTTTACCATTAGTAGTGTAATGAGTGTAATTACCCAGGGTAATGAAGCCAGGCCAGAACCCTGGACCCTGCTAGTCCCAAGCAAGAGATCAGCGTAAGTCATCCCCAAAACAAGCACAACCTGCAGCATGTGCAGAACAGTGCCCTGGTCACAGCTGGGCTCAGTGCAGTGATCAGGACAGCCAATCTTCTGAAGCCACACATAGCAGGCTTCATCTGCTCCAGTTCTTAAAAGCCAGGCCTAGTCCACAGCCACTTTGTCTGGGTTAAGGTGAAAGTTCTTGCTCCTGACTGTCCATGCACTTCTTTGCTGGCTTTCTGGTTTTGATTCCTGCCTCTGACTCTGGCTTCTGATTCTGATAAGACCCTTGGCATTCATTGATTCTGGCTCCCTGATCATGATTCTAGTTAGATCTTGGGCTCTGGCTTCTGATCCTAGTTAAACCTTGGCTTACCGTGTCTCTGGCTTTGGCTTTTGACCCCAACTCATCCTGACTTTGGCTACAAATTCTGAATCCAGTTCTGACACCAGACCTCAGCTCCTTGGAAAGCCAATCTGGACTATTCCTGTGTTGTCCCCAAAGGACAATGTGAGTTCGTGCCCGGTGCGCTTTCGCCAATAAACACACAGGGGTGGAGGATCCAACTTAATCTTTATTGTTTCAAGTCTGCGCAGAGAGGGGTGCTTGGCGATCGTTCGCAAAGCAAGCACCACCCCATTTGGCTTGCTTCAGCCTTATATAGCTTTCTCCCACTTAACATGCTGTACCGTTACTATTGGCTGCCTTTTCTTAGCCCATGCGCATATTACCTTAGCCACAGAACATGTCCATACTTGTCTAGGCTTGCCTACGTGGCATTTCTTTCCCAGCGGGCAAGCATTTCTTAACATACATATACCACACCCCTCCCAGCACCAGCAAGCTGCCTTAAGTATTCAGTTAGATATAATTTGCAAAAGCTAGATATACCATAAAAAAGATTACATCAAA
>NW_005841887.1:2694-3801 GCF_000455745.1 Alligator sinensis | reverse complement strand
GAAAATACATATACCTGCTACAATTAAAAGGAACATCTGCTTCAACCATGAAAAATTAGGAAGCCAAGAAGTGAGCCACGAAAAATCAAATCCATCATCTTGTTTGATATGTGACAGAATGTCCTGTAACTTCCGTACCTTTGACTCTATTAGCTCAGAATTATCTGGCAAATTGAAACAACACATCCCATCGAACTCTTCGCACCCATGGTTATGTCTCAGTAACAGGTAGTCTATGGCTGCCCTATTCTGCAGAGTAGCCCCCTGCAGTTCTTTCATTTCAGTGCTGAGGGCAGCTAGGGCCTGCGAGGTCGTGTTCAGGCTCTTTGCTAAGGCGCAGGCCACTTTGCTTATCTGACCATGGTTGCCTACCGCCAGGGCTGGTAAACCTACTATAGAGACTGCTAAAGACACTGCCTCGGCCTTACTGAGGAGGTTTATGTTACTATCACAGGACTCGTCTAGCTGGCTAGAACTTCTTCGGTGGTGCCTGTCGGAGGTTTTAGACATCTTTGGTAACCAGACAGTTAACCTGCCAAGAGTACAGGGTCACCCTGTTGCATTAGCTGGGATGTACGAATAAGCGGTTTTCCCACAAAGGAGGAACCATCCTGAGGGTAGTATGACATTACCAGTACCATAAGACACATTGGTTTTGTTCGAACAATTGAAAGTCCTTTCCTCTCAGGTCAGGTTTTCACAATCTTTGGTACAATTCACAAATTGAGCACAACTGGTGTTACTAGGTGAGGTCACGGTTAGCAAATCTATCGAAAAAGTACTAATGTTTCTCTTCTGAGTAATGGGTCCCCACTCATAGGCCGTATCCCAGAGATTAAACCCTGAAAGGTCAAAGTTTTTTAGTCAAATCTGACCTTGGAGCATTTCTAATGGAGTGGGCACCCCTATGAGGCACGAGGTAAACACATCTTGAACTGACGTTCCACCAGCCAAACAGAAATGAGTTGTGTTCACCACTTCTTTTGCCAAGTAAATCCACACATTTTGTTTTTTCTCAAACTTTCGATGTAACAATCCCTCCGACCCTAGAAACACTAGACTTAGGTAAAGAACTACTTTCCACATGGCTGACGTTTAAACAAGAAT
>NW_005841887.1:0-699 GCF_000455745.1 Alligator sinensis | reverse complement strand
TGGAGAAATAGGCCACCGGTCTCTTCCAGCTACCTAAGTGTTGGGTCAGCACTCCCGACGCGACCCCTTGGCGTTCATGAACGTAAAGTTGAAATGGTTTACTGAGGTCGGGCAGGCCCAGGGCCAGCGCCGTCCTGAGGGCCCGCTTGATGGTGTCGAAGCTCTTTCGGCATTCTGCTGTCCACTGCAGTTCTCCCTCACGGCCAGTGGTAGCCTCATAAAGAGCCTTGGCTATTAGCCCAAAGTTGGGGATCCAGATTCGGCAGAATCCTGCCATTCCCAAGAAGCCTCTTAACTGTCTCTTAGTCCGTGGAGCCGCCATTCGGCAGATAGCCTCTTTTCTCTCAGGGCCCAGTGCTCTCTGGCCTTGCGAGATATCAAATCCCAGGTACCATACCTTCTCCTGCTCTGTTTGGGCCTTCTTCCGGGATACTCGGTACCCCACTTGTCCCAGGAAGTTCAGCAAGCTCACGGTCAATTGATGGCACTCTTGTTTGGTGGCAGCTGCAAATAACAAGTCGTCGACGCACTGTAACAAGGTCCCTGATGGTCCCTTGTCCCACTTCTGGAGGTCAGTACTTAAGGCTGTACTAAAGATGGTGGGGCTGTTTTTGAAACCTTGTGGTAAGACAGTCCAGCACAATTGTGTTTTTCTCCTAGTATTCGGGTCTTCCCATTCAAATGCGAAGATTTCCTGGC
>NW_005841886.1:4447188-4453008 GCF_000455745.1 Alligator sinensis | reverse complement strand
TAGCAATGAAGTTTGGCACCCAGGGGAAAGCCCATAGCGGCAGCTCGCCTTTCTCCAGTGCACAGATCCAGGGGGCACATGCCCCGCCCCCCCATGCTTGCCCAAGAGTGCATGTAGCAGTGGGAGCCACCCTCCCCACGGCCCCCCTGCAAACAAGCAGCTCACGGCTCTGTTCCATGCCCTTCCCTGGCTGGGCACTGCCCCTTGGTGCCCCTTCGCTTTGGCGTCTGGGGTGGTTGCCCTGCTGGCTGCCCCCCTCCCTTTGCTATGACACTGGCTCTGGTCATTATAGAGTCAGGGGTTGCCTAAAACCTGAAGACTTTCGAAATTATCTTTCTACATTTTTTTGTCGGGAAGGGTATAGTAGCGTTGGGAACAGGGGCCAAGAGACTAAAGGAGGGCTGGGTGAGTGATGCTGAAGAGAGTGAGAGTCAAGGGAGTGGAGCAGACAATTCTGTTCTCCCATCCATTTGTTTCTGGCACTTTCCCTCAGGGGAAGATCCTCCACTAGGAAGATCAGAAGCCCTGTGCCTGTTTCCCACGTTGTGGCAAAGCAGCTTGTGTTTTGGGGTAGGAGGGAGAAGAGAGGTAAAACAGGGCAGATAAATAGAGGGAATCTGAAGTGAAGCAGATAGGAGTACAGGAAGAAGTGCCAGGTCCAAGGAAGCAGAAATGGAGAACACAAAGATGGAGCAGGAGAAGGAGATGAGAAGCCACTCCTGACACTGCTGCCCTGGGGAAGCAGCCCTGCCATCTATCCCACCAGAGACCAGAAACATGGAAAACCTCTGCAGGAGTGCAGACAGCATCAGGGTTCATGCATATGGATTTTTTGCAGGACTGTGTAGACAGGTTGGTCCCTCTTGTGAACATGAGATGCTGGGCTCTATCATTCAGCTTGCCAACAGAGCTCCTGTACACATGCATAGTGCCACAGGAAAATAGTGTTAGGATTGAGCGGATATGATTAGTAAGACTAAGGCTCTGCAATGATGCTTAAGGAAGAAAGTACTAATACCACAGACTTGCTTGGCCCTCGTGATTCCAGTGGTGTCCAATATGGCACAAGGCAGTATAGATGCGCACCTATATAGACTAACTAAATAAGATACATAGAGAAAGCACAAGCTTTCACAAACCCAAGTTCACTTCATTGGATGCTGTGACAGGACAGCAGAGAGCAGAATGACTGATTGGAGTACAAAAGGCAGGAGGGAGAGGGTGCGGGGAAGGGAAGGGGGGAGTGTTGTGAGAGGCATACAAGCAAAAGACCCAGAGGAGCAAAGGGGTCACAAAAGCTAATCCAGGTAATGAGATATGCCACAAGCAATAGGGTGATGAGCCCAGAAAACTTATTTCAATTTCCCTTCATTTTAATGCTGTACAACAGAGATAAGTAATATTCCTTAGGGCCCCTGTTAGTAATGATGCTGAAACAAAACTGACAGACAGAATAAACAGTATTCCTGAGTGCAAGAGTGGAAGACTTTAGACATGTCCTCTCAGGTATTCAAGACAGAGGAGGACACCCAGGGGCAAGGGAAGCTCTGAGTACTGATGGGCTGTCAGTCTGTTAACAAGTGGCTCCCACAAAAATCCTATTACTGTCCCTTAGATAAGCCCTGGACTCTCAGGGTGCAGAGGCAGTGCAAGGGGCCAAGGAGTCTGCCAATTTATTTGTCAGGTTAAATTAAAATTCTCCTGTAACCCAATCTAGAAGTGGCATCACTGGGCATCACACTGATCATATAGACATTCATGAAAAAGAATAGTTTCCTCCGAAATAGAGATGGGAAATAGGGATGACAGAGCATATCAATCAATTCAAATAGGTGGGAGCTGCAATGGAGTCCAGGACAAACTGGTCTATTATCAGCAGGTAGGTGGGCCTAAGAATGAACAACAGCAATAAACATCTGCAACTAATGGTATAACTGCCACCTGCATTTAACCAACCAAGAAACATGGAGAAGAGCAACCTGTGGTGTGCTGGTTGGACTTTTGCTGAATCCTCAAACTTGGTAGTCAGCTGTTGAGATCTCTCACTGAGTCTCTCTTCTGTTTGCTAAATGTAGAGCAGTTTTTTAAGCATATCCAAATGAGTGTTTTTGGATTCTCCAATGTACAACGTTTACAACACTAAGTACTGTCTAAAGTAAAACAGTTATCTGCGTTATACAACAGTGGTATGGAAGAAAGACAATAATTACCATCTTGGTTGTGATTTATTTTTTGACTGAGATGCTGCTGCAGATCTTTGGGAACAAACCTGTATAGGAAGAGGGGGAGAAAAAACCCCTGAAACAACAACTGCTAGGCATTTTTTCATTGTATTCTACTACCATAAATGCGTAAGAGACAGTGAGCTGTTGGTCATGAAATAAGGCTACACACCTCTTTTTGGGGTGCAACATGCTGCCTCTGCTATGCCTAACCATTTCTGCCAACTGGGGGCAAGGCCTGACCTCCTTTCCATTCCTTCCCCCTGCACAGGTATCTTGCTGTCCCCATGACAGGGAGTAGAAGGGAGTATTCCCCATACTCTGGAGACTGTAGGGACTGCCCTTGTGCATTCCAGGAATTTAGAAGACATTGCTTTTCTGCATCCCCTCATGTTTTGTACATGCAGTACAGCTGGACACAACCGGCTCTTAAAATATGGGACAGGGAACACACCCTCCTGGGATTGTCAGGTGCACACAACAGGATGATACTATCAGGACACATACTGGTGACACAGCCCTGATCCTGCAGTTTTTGCTCAAGCAAAAAAGTCCCACTGACTTTGACTAGCAATTTCTTGCACAGACCAATCTGCCCTACTTATGTGTATGGTATTTTTCTTTGTACATGGCCCTGTACTATCCAAATACCCACTAAAAAGAAAGACTCCACCCCCAGAGCATTAAAAGTATAAGCTGAGAAGCAAAAGGTGGTTGTGGTGCACGATTACAAGATAATAAAAAAATGCAAATATGTGGAAATTGGGTCTGATCCCTATCTGTAACCATTACCACTGTGTCCTTTTATTTAGTCCCTTACTACTGCCCTATCTATGGCCAGGCAGCAAGAACAGGGAGGAGCTACTTCTTTCTAAGAAGTAAGAAACCACACAGGCACAGATCAAATCACTGCATTTAATAGCTATACCCAAATCACCCAGGCCTACCTACCTACAGCTATCTGCTCTGATTGGCTTTTGGCAGCTTCTAAAACACAAAACATAATGAAAACCACAACAAGGCTCACAGACCATTTAAAGCAGGGGTGGGCAAAATGCGGCCCAGGGGCCGGGTGCGGCCTGCCAGGCCATTCTATCTGGGCTGTGGGACCCCTAAAAAATTTAGAAAATTAATATTTATCTGCCCTGGGCTGCCTGTCATGCGGCCCTTGATGGCTTGCCAAAACTTAGTAAGCGGCCCTCTGCCCAAAATAATTGCCCACCCCGGATTTAAAGGGATACTATACTATTCCTGTATACTACAGCTACCACTTATATAATAGACAAATGGATTTTTTGACTCACCTCAATGATACAAATCACTGCAATAACAGCCATTACCACAACAGTCACTGATATTGCCAACAGCAGCTTGTTACCATAGCCATATTTAGAAGAGTCCTTGGAAAGCTATTAAACAGAAACAAAATAGGAGAGAGTCACTTTCTCGACTGGCTGTTACTCAGAGGGAAACACTTCTCAGGTTATCTCATTGCTTACTTCCTCTGAAAGCTTCTTGCCTGCCACCTTCTGCTTTTCTCTCTCATCGGAAGAGCTGTCCACTTCCCAGAGATAGTGGCTCCACAAAGAGGAGCTTCCTTTGAGATCTTCCCTCTCGCTGAACAGTTTCATGAGCAGGCCTGTCTTAGAGATGAGCTTTGCACAGGCCAGCTGCACGCTGGGCTCAGCACAGTCCATTTTCAGGGTTCTAATCACGTGGGAGATGAGGTCCCTCACAGCTTTGTTTGGGATGAGGGTGCTCAATCGTCTATTGAGCTCCGCTTCAAATATGTCTCCTTGAATCGAGTAATTACTTGGAGGGGATGAATTTTTTATTTCAGATGGAAAATCAAATTCCTCTTTCTGATCCTTCCATTCCTCTTTCCGACGCTTCCAGCGCGTTTCATCAGTTTGTTGGATGTTAGGTAAGATTCCATCTAGCAAGCTTCTTCCATCTTCTGGTGGCTTTTCCAACACCATAGCTGTCCTGCTTGTGAAAACAGGATTTTTGTTGGGTAATAGATTATCCAGTTCATCATCTTTACTTTTCATCTTGTAGCGCTGCATACTTTCCTTCAGCATACGACTCATGTACGGACTCTGTCTGTGAAGTGTATTCTCTAGGAGATATTGATTTTTATTTCTCTCCTGGCTAGGTTGGTAGAAAACGGGAACATATTCTTTAACAGGTGGACGCTTCACCTTTTCAGTTTTATTGTGGTGTTTCAAGACAACGATGATATTACCTGTTAAGTCATGAGACTCGTTTTCAACCTTAAAGGAGCCGGTCAAGTGTGTTTCCTGTGTAGGGAGGTCTGAAAGGGAACGTTTCCTGAAGGAAGGAATAGATACTTTATGATGCCTAAGAACAGATAGTGTGCTGGAGGGATTTAAAGTCACAGCTAGCATTTCTTTGCTTCCTTTGATTTGCAGGACCTCTCTCTTTACCATCCTTAATTGGTTATCTCCCCCTTTACTTATACATCTCCACATATAATCAACACATTCCTTTATTTCTTCAGGAGTTTTCTTTGCAGCCATGTATCCAGTTAGTTTCTCATCACATTTCTGTGCAAGGTCCTTACAAATCTTTTTGGTTTTCAAGTGATTGTTTGGCGTTGTCAGGGACACATGTCTGGCTTCCTTTTTTGGCTTGTCTTTTTCAGCCTCATGTAGTTTTTCACGGAGCACCGTTGCTAGCAGATTTGCCAACAGATATAGTTTTTTCAGTTCACTTAAATTGGCCCAGTTCAGATTTGACTGATCTTTAGGAAGTTTTAAATGATTTGAGGCTTTTAGGTGTAAGTCAAATTTGAACAGTTTAAAAAATGGCAAGACTTCCAGCTCTGTGCTATTTTTGTCAGGTTTCTTGAAGAGATGCCTAGGGTAATTGTCATTTAACCCAGAAATAAGATCCTCAACAGCCATAGTAGTTCGATGCTGGAAAGTTGCAAGTGATAGGATGTCACTGTCACTCTTGGAGTGTAAAAATTTTTCAGACTTAAGATGTAACACCATGCTTATGTTCGGTTTCCTGGATTGTAGCACTTCTTTTAATTCTGTTTGCATCTTTTCTAAATGTTCTTTGGTTGCTGCTCAGAAAAGGAGATAGAGAGAAGATAGATATCCCCCTAAGTCAAGAAGACATTTCTGGCAAAATATAGAATCACAGATTTATGCCAGGCAACAGACACCCATTACTTAATATAATGGAACAACTCAATGGGAATGCATATTAAAGAAAATCCCACCTGAAATGTTTAGTAGATAAGCTAGAGAAAGGAAAAGTCCTGTTAAATCAATCAGTCCATCTTTTGGGGCCTGAACAGATTGATGTTTATACATCACATCTTTTCTATATCTCCTATGAAATTGTAGCATAATACAGTACTAGAGAGAGAAGGCTTCAAGGACATGACCAGGGGCCTACTGAATTCACAGCAGATGTGGGCTGCACAGCAGCTCCTTTAATTTTGCAGGTTCCCCCGCATGCGCCCTACCCCGAGTGGCAGAGGGGCTCAGCTGTTTGCTCCTGATCAGCAGGGAGGTGAAAACCGTGGTTTTAAATATAACACCGTTTTTGCCTCCTGGCTGGTTAG
>NW_005841886.1:4441485-4447157 GCF_000455745.1 Alligator sinensis | reverse complement strand
GGGGCAGAGGGGGTGTATGGGGGAAACTGCAAGATTAAAGGAGCTGCTGCACAGCCCCGCTTCAGCCGGTAGGTCCCTAGACATGATGGATACTTCCTCATCAAATATCTGAAACGGATGAATAGCTTGACAAGGAGCAGTAGAATTCAGGACATACATTTTCAGCTGTGAGTCTAGGGTATTATAAAGCTGGTTTGAAGGGATGGCTGCAGATGCAACACAAAGCCTGAAATTTTATTGGTATGGAAATAAATGTGCTGGTTGGAATCAGTGACACTTATTTAATTGAACAAACCAGTCTCTTCCAAGATGATATTTGACATTTTCCGTTTTTAATTACAAGTAACCTTCAGCTGTTATTTCTTTAAGATCACTTTCTGAAAGGAAAATCTATAGGCTTTCCATGCTCTGCTGGGAATAGACAAGACTTACAAAGATTTATAAAGGCTGTGCTCAGCTGACTTTCAGGGTGTTTAAATGGCCCCACACTTACAGTGGCATTACAAGTGCCAGTGCTAATGTAGCCCTAGTACCACTGCAGCAGAGATGCCCCTGAAATTGACTGAAAAGTACCAGGCTGACCACCCCATCGATCACGGCAGCCCAAGGTAGTAACAACTTTTGCTGGGGTTGCAGACTTGCACAAGACTTCTATAGAGTCTACTTTGAAAATGGTGTTTGGTAACTGCACACCTACCACAAAGAGAGGAGTTGGTGACACATGAATCCACACAGTGTAACTTGATCATCTTGTATGACATTTCAATATCCTTTTGTATTTTGCAGAGGCAGCACATCATGCTGTCAGGCAGTACACTGCAGACAAAAAAAAATATTGAACACAATATCCACCATTCCATGCTTTGCATTTTACTACATATTGTGTAAGTACAAAAGAGCCCCGAACAATACATTTTTCTTTGCATTTGAATGGAACCGCCTGAATACTTTTTTCCACAGTAACATTTTGAATGACATGTTCTTGCCCAGATGCCTGTTAAAATTGTGTGAATCTTCTGTGTGAAAATTTAAAACAAAGCAACATTTTCTTATTGAATAATCTTTAAATTTTTGTTTTATTTCTGAAAACTGAGCTGAACCAACCCCCCTCCCTGCAATTTGGAGGAAAAAAAAAAAAAAAGGAACATCTTTATTTGGTTTGGAAATTTCTAAGGAAAAAACTGAAACATCTCATTAGAAACAACATTTCTGACCATTTTTTCAGTGCACAATTTATTGTTTAAATTTTTTATCATCTCTTGCATTTTCTTCTTATATCTTTATAATTATTATTATTTAGTATGGTAGTATCTAGGATCTCTAGGCCCAGACGAAGAACTCCATTATTCTTGGTTCAATATAAACAGAGAACTAGAAAAAGAGCCTAAGTGATCTAAATATGCGTTTCCTTATAAATCTGATAGCAAAGGACAAAAATATTAAGCTGGTTGCCTTTTTATTTTTAATGATATATAAATAATACCTAATGACTTTGCTAAAAAAATTAAGGAAGGTTATTTATGCAAGTAACTTTTCTGTTTTGAATATACTGACTGTAATCCCAGGATTTTGCATGGTACCTTCGTATTGCTTGATTATTAGATACAAACCAATCTGGCTCTACGTTCAAGACTCATACAAATATGTTATGGAATTAGAGTATTTAAAAACAAAACCCTATGGGGCTTGAGTATGGATAAATCATCAGAGAGGTGTACTAGATACAAATGGGGAAAAAACGTGTTCTGTGTTTCAAGTTTATAGTGTTTCCAAGGCAAAGAAAACAAGGTGACAGACTGGCATCTTGATGGGGCAGAGTTAAGGTAGTTTAGTGGTTTTAAGTGTACTATTTGATAGTTGATAGTTATTGTTGTTATGGGCTGAAAGGGACCTTACAGATCATCAGGTCCAACCCCCCTGCACTTGGACAGGAAAGACTGCTGTGATCAGATGACCCCAGCAAGATGGGCGTCAAGACGCTTTTTGAAGATCACCAGGGTGTATGACTGTACTACCTCTGGGGGGAGCCTGTTCTAAACCCTCGACACTTGACTTGCAAATAAGTTTTTCCTTATGGATAGCCTGAAGCAATCCTCAATCAGCTTGTTCCCATTATTTCTTGTCCTCCCTGGTGGGCCTTGGTGAATAGATGCTCCCCCAGGCCCTGATGTATGCCTTTGATATACTCATAGGCTGCCTCCAAGTCCCCTCTGAATCTTCTCTTCTCCAGACTGAACAGTCCCAAGTTTTTTAGCCTCTCCTTGTATGACCTGGTCTCTAGGCTTCTAATCACGTGTGTGGCCCTCCTTTGGACTCTCTCGAGCTTCTTCACATCCTGAAGTGCAGCACCCAGAACTGGATGCAGTACTCCAGCTGCAGTCTCACCAGGGCTGAGTAGAGAGGGAGGATGACACCCTTAGCCTTGCTTGAGATGCCTTGGTAGATGCATGCCAGTGTTTGATGAGCTCTGCCAGTTACAGCATTGCATTGGTGGCTCATGTTCATTGTGTTGTTTATTGTGACACCCAGGTCTCGTTCATATGCGGTGCTAGCAAGCGTAGTGCTGCTGAGCCTCTAAGTATGTTGTAAATTACTTCTCCCCAGATGGAGCAATTCACATTTCTCCATATTAAACAGCATCTGGGTTGAGGTCTGCCCACCTCAAAAGACTGTCCAGGTTGGCCTGTATTGCCAGTCTGTCTTTGAGTGTGACCACACTCCCCCATAGTTTTGGTGTCATCAGAGAACTTTGCTAGTTCACTTTTAATGCCCAAATGCAAATTGTTGATGAACGTGTTGAAAAGCACTGATCTGAGTACAGAACCCTGAGGGATGCCACTGGTCATCCTCTGCCATGATGACTTGGTTCCATCAATCAATACTCTCTGAGTCTTACCACGGAGCCAGTTACCTAGCCACTGGACTGTAAAGTAGTCGAGGCCACATTTTCCCAATTTTTTTCATGAGGACTTTGTGTGAGATCAGGTCAAAGGCCTTTTTGAAGTCCAGGTATATGACATCAACTTCATATCCCCCATCCAGGTGGCAAGTAATCTGATCACAGAAGGAAATGAGGTTGGTCTGGCATGGCCTGCCTGTAATGAAGCCATGTTGGCTATCTGTCAGATACTGCCTTCTGCTAGCCTGTCTGTAATGGATTCTTTGATAATTTTCTCCAGGATTTTATCAGGGATTGAGGTCAAACTGACTGCTCTGTAATTCCCCAGGTCCTCCTTTCTCTCTTAAAGATAGGCACCACATTGGCCTTCTTCCAATCTTCTGGGACCTCTCCCAAGCGCCACGAGTCTTCAAATAACTTTGCCATTGGTTGCGCAATGACTTTGGCCATTTCTTTTAGCACCCTTGGGTGTAGTTCATCTGGTCCTGCTGACTTGTAGATATTTAGCCTTTGTAGGTGCTCCCCCACAACATCTACACCACCTATGGGGGGGTGGTCACCCCCACCATGATCATCCTGTATCATATCAAGCAGGCTAACACCCTTGGACTGATGGAATACAAATGTGAAGTATTCACTAAGGAGTTCAGTTTTGTCCTGAGTGTCAGTTATCAGCCATCCCATTTCATTCATCAGGGGTCCTATGCTTCCCTTATTTTTCTCCAAGTTCCTACATATCTAAAGAAGGACTTTTTGTTGTCTTTGATTCTGGTTGCTAATCTGTATTTTATTTGTGCTTTTGCTGTCCTGACCTGCTCCCTACGGGTGCAGGCTGTTGCCGAGTACTCCTCTTTGGTAGGTATTCTTGACTTCCATCCTTTGTAGGCTTCTTGTTTAAATTTCAGGACATCCACAACTTCCCTGTTGAGCCAAGGGGGTCTCCCAGCCCTTTTGCTGCCTCTCTTACAAAAGGGAATGGAATTTCTTTGAGCTTTTAGGATTGATTCTTCGAGGAACGATCACTCTTCTTGTAGCCCCTTCCTCATTGGACTATGGTCCCACCATCTCAACTACCAATCCCCTAAGCTTGTGGAAGTCAACTTTCCTAAAATCAAGGATTTCTACTTTACAGACTTATGGTGGATGGAGAAAGAGATCATCTCATGGTTACTGTCGTCCAGTTTCCCTTCAATTCTCAGGCTGCTCACTAGATCGTCTCCTTTGGCCAGAACCAAGTCTAGGAGTGTCTTGCCCCTGGTTGGCCCATAGACTTCTTGTGTTAGATAGAGTAGGGTTTCTCAACTGGTGGGATGGACTTGGGTCGCAGCGGCAAAACTGGAAGTGCCACGGTGGGACTTCCGATTTTGCTTTTGCACACTTCAATTGGCCACTGGGGAGCCCCCCCTGCTCTTTGACTGACCTCTGGGCCCCCCCGCTCATTGATCGGTGAGTGCTCATCTATCTGAGTGCTCATCCCATAAGATGTCTGGGTAGTTGAAGTCACCCATGATGACCATGCTCCGAGAGTGTGCAGCCTCTGCCAGTTCTCCAGAGGATTCCTGGTCGAGCTGTTCCTCTTGGTTTGGAGATCTGTAATAAACTCTTATGGTCAAATCTTCTTCCCCATGCGCTCCCTGTATCTTGCCGCATAGAGTCTCAAGTTGCCCTTCTTTGTTTCCAATCTTTGCTTTTAGGGAGGTGTAATGTTCCTTCACATAGAGAGTAACTCCACTGCCCTTCTTCCCAACACGATCCCTCCTATACAGGATATACAGGGTGTATCCTCCTATGCCTGTGGGACAGTCATAGGCGGAGTGCTATTGGAGTCTTATAAATTCGTACTTCAAAGTCCTGGGGGACCTTACTTTTTTCAGCTCATGTACTTGAAAGATAAAAGGTACTCACACTGGACACACATGATTACAAACTTAAATTCAGTTTACCAAAGATTTGGTGTGGGAATAGCTAGATAGATAAAGAAAGTCTCTGCCTACCAAGGAAGGCTCTGTGGCAATGGTGCTCAGCATTTTGGCCCTGTGGGCTGGAGGAGTGGTATGAGGCCAGTCAGCAGGCTGGATTGGTCTCCACATGCCAGGATTGGGTCTCATGCTGCCTCTGCCAGCCCTCACCCATCTCTCTGCTGTCATGCAGCATGCATGGCAGTTCTTGGGGCTTCCACAGGTCTGGAAATTTGGCAGCAGGGGAGAGGTGCCAGTGCTCCCTCACTGCCAAGTTTTCTGACCCAGGGAGATCCTTGCAAGCCAGATGTCATGACTTTGGGGGTGGATCTGGACCCTGGGCTGTAGGTTGAACACTCCTACTCTATGGGGATAGGAGAGCTAATAATGTCATGTCATCATAAGACACAGGAAAATGAAAGTGAAGCAATTGTGAAGGAAAGGGATTTTTAGTAAAGCTGTTTAAAACTCTTTCAGTCTGTTTCACCAATCTCTTTCTCAATTTTTATGCCAGTGAAGCTCTCCTGAAGTCAATGGATTTGCACTACATACTCTTTTACATGCTGTGAATGTTAGGCCTGTGCAAAGCGGCTAGTATTTGTTTTAGATTCGGCTGATTTGAGGGACAGTGATTTGATTCGGTGATTCGAATCACTGTCCTGATTCGATTCAGTCGAATTTGATTCGGAAATTTGGTACCAGCCGAATCCCTGAATCAGCCAGGCCAGGCTCCCCTGCCCCCTCCTCCCCTGTCCCAGCCCAGCAATGGCAGCCCTGCCTGCCCCAGCTCCTAGCACTTGGGGGAAAAAAAGCAC
>NW_005841886.1:4440957-4441475 GCF_000455745.1 Alligator sinensis | reverse complement strand
GCTGCTGGGTGGGGGGCAATCCCTGCTGCCCTCTGTTGCCCCATGCTGCATGGGAGGGGGCTCGGCAGAAGCCCCTAAACCTCCCCCCTCCGCTCCACCAGCCTGCCCCGCACCCTCACGGGTGCCCCGCATGGGCCAGCTCCGGCCCTTTAAGAAAAGAAACCTGAAGAAACCCTGGGACTCACTGCTGCTGCCAGCAGGGGGCGGTCCCCGCTGCCCCACACCATGTGTGGGGCTCTGCAGGAGCCCCCGAAGTCCCGAGGCTGCACCAGGAGCGGTGAGTCTCAGGGCTTTTCTCCGTTTTTCTTTTTTCTTAAAGGGCCAGATCCCTGGCAGGCAGGGCAGCCATGGGGGGGCCGGGGAAGCAGAGGGGTGTCGAGGGGGCTCGTGTAGAGCCCCCCATTCAGCATGGGGCAATGGGGATTGCCCCCTGCCTGGCAGCACCCGGTGAGTACCAGGGCTTTTCTTTAAAGTGCCAGGAGCTGGAGCGGGCAGGGCAGGCTGGGGGAGAGGGCAGG
>NW_005841886.1:4436186-4440883 GCF_000455745.1 Alligator sinensis | reverse complement strand
GCAGCTCCCTGCTGCAGCCACCGGGGACTGCCCGAATCATCAACACCGTCCAAATCTTTGCCGAAGATTCGGACAGCTTTGAATCAATTCAGACCTTTAAATTGGTCCTCTGATTCGAGGACCTGGAGATTTGGCCACTGAATCGAGCCGAATCTCCTCCAAATCGAATTACTACCTGATTTCACACAGCCCTAGTGAACGTGCTGTGTTCCCATGCTGTTCCTTCCTCCCCATTTACAAAATGGGCCAGGCCCTGAGCACTCAATCCACCCTTTGCACTACTCATGTGGCAGCCAACAGTTCCCCAGATGCAGGGTTTTCCTGGTTGATGTAGAATTGGACTGAGTCTACCTCACTCTATTGTGGCTTCTTCCATTCCAGCAAAGAAAATCACAACCATGGCGGGGAGGCAGGGGCAGGCAGGCTGGGATTCTTGGGACAAAAAGACACATTTATTGTCCATATCTTTCCCCAGTTGGCCAGGTCAAAGTATCTTGACTCAGTATGGTTTAGTGCAGAACTTGGCCTGTTTCTGAATTTGTCTTTTCCTTTATTATTCAGCCTTAGACACTTAACATAAGTAACAAATCCCTGAAACAGGACTGTACTCACAAACAGTTTTCCATTGCCCAAGTTTCTTTCCAGATTGTTTTCATCTCACATCTTCCTATCTGAGGGCCACTCAGTCTGAGATGGTTGTCCAGAGACCTCCCTGATTTCCTTAACATGTGAGTCTTCTGAAGGGTTTTCAGACCTGATATCCCGTCTCAGGTGCTCACAGGCCATTAAACAAGACTTATGCATTGTTCAATCCAATTTTTTTATTAGAAATATTTAGAGTTTGGGGAAACTAATTTTATTACTGGGCCTTTATCTCAGCAACAGATAAAAGCTATTGTTTTATTACTGGTAGGAATGTTGCAATTTTTTTTTAATTAAAGGATTAATTTTAACCTTGTGTGTTACAAAATGCAGCTTCAGTGATGCATTGTGATACATATACCTCTTCCCCTCACAACTGCGTTCTGCAGTGCTGATAAGCTACAAAAGGCCACAATTAATATGACTATTTATCAAGTGGCCAGAAACACTGTGTCCTAACCCTGATACTGTTTTTTCCCCAAATTGTTAAAATAATAAATGTTCACAAAGAGATGGTGGTAGCAGCTTGCCTTTTACCTTGCCCCCAATTTAAACATGTCAGAGACAAAACAAAAATGTTTTGTGTGCATCTCTTATTTAAGACATCCCATTAATTACACTCTTAGAAAATGGCATTGATAGTTTATCTACAGACAGCAGTAGATACCATGCTTCATCTGACCATGGCTTGTTGGCCAGAATAGACTCTCACAAAGACAATCATCACTGCAGGAGTTTTTCAGATATCATATATTTCAGCTGATATACTGTTGCTCATGTCAGTAATTCTCAAGAAGAGATACTTGTAATCCTTCCAAGACTATTACAGAAAAATCAATGATTCTACACAAGTTGAAGTCAGGGTTTAAAGGCATTACTTTTATGTTGCATTTGGTACCTTTCGCTTTTCAAGGAGATAATTTATTTTTACCTAGTGCAATATGCAATGAATAACATCAAAGTTCATTGTACTTACAGGGTTTCTAAGTGTAGTGATACAACGAGAAGAGTGTGAAGTATCTGTTGAGTCACTTGTGTTGCACCTAAATCTCTGAAAGAGTTAAAAAAAGACATTTCAGGCCTGATTATTGGAAACTTGCTTTGTGGACAAGCCGATCTTGATAGTTACTAAATATGAAAAGATAGCTTGCATTTTATCTAAAATACTGTATAAGAGTTGAAAAAGATCATAACATTACTAATCCTCGTCTCATAATTCAGATTCTGGCAATATAAAATTCTCCCAGATAATATTAAAGGTAAAATAAAGGCAAATAATTACAATACAGGACATCATGCAGCGTCAGGAGTGCTGAACATGATAGGTGGCAAGCATTGGTTTGCCTCTGCTTTTAGAAGCAAAGGTGAGATCCTCAGACGATGTAAACAGGTATAGCATCACTGACTTTAGTGAAGCTATGCCTGGGTAGAACAGCTGAGAATCCATTCCAGTATGATGATTTGACTAAACCTGTGCGAGATTCGTAACCAAAGGCCTGACTTTGAATTAGTAGGATGAGGTGAAAAATAATGATTATCTGACCTGTCTTGCAAACAATACTAAGTTCTGTGTGGATTTAGGAATTCCCAAAGGAACAAAGAAGGACCCTATTCCACTCCACCCACGTGGGTTTGAAAATACCTTGAGTGCAGAGTCCAGTGGCTGGACGCATTACATGTAGGAATGAAATAGAACAGAGTAAAATGAAAATCTGAATCACATAAATGGACTATGAAAAGAAAAGCTCAAGGTGGAAGAAAGCAAAGTTTCCTACAGAAAAGGGATATGATGATTCTGTTTCTAGTGTAGGAGAACACACGCATCCGACAAAGAAGTGGATAATATGTACTTTTGGGAAAGTCCCTGCCATGAATAAAAAGGAGAGGCTGGTGGGTTAGGGTCCTGGTTTAGCTTCAGCTTCTTGTTCTGACATAGAATATACAAGTGACTATAAGCAGGTCATTTTCTCTTTGTGTCTTGGTGCCTCATCTGTACAATGGTGGTAATAGCACTCCCCTACCTTGCAGGGATATTGTAAGGGTAAATGCATTAGAGATGGTGAAGCTCAGAAGCATTTTAGTAATGGGAGGCACTTAAGTATTATAGATCGCCTGCCAAGAAGCTAAGAGGTGAGATCATGCTTTTTATTAATGCCACTATATAGGCTTTTCCCAAAAGCCCTGTGTACAACGTCTGATTCATGTTTCAGACAGTGAGAGCAGAAAACTGGTACAATGCCATCCCTCAAGAACTGCACCAAAATGGCAGCCATTGAAAGGGAAAATGCACTAAGGAAAAAGCCACGGTCCTTTGGGGCCATGTGGGGTGGCTTGAATGTGGATTTTCCAGAGGAAAACGGACTTCCTCAAACAACATTGATGAATTCCTGCAGGTGAAAGGTCATGTGAGCTAAAGTAAGAGCTCAGAGCTGCTCGTTATAATAATCACAGGAGGTGATATGATAGCAGCTGGGGCTCTGAGCCCGTCCTGCAATGTGGGTTTGATGAGGATGGCCATGATTACTAGAACCCCTAGCAAAAAGTGCAGGTTCCAGGGGTGCCATGACAAATGCAGTCCCGGAGCACAGACACAGCCAACCCAGAACGCCAAAGGCACCAAACCCGATATCTATGTTAACCAGGTGGAAACATGGCATAAATCAGCTCCCAGAATCTTTGCTTTCTACACTTCAGTCAAATCAATGTTTTCTACACTCAGTGCTTTCTACACTTAAGCAAAAAGCAGCATCTCCATCTTCAGAGGCTCCCTGTCCCTTCCAGAGTCCAGTGGCAAGGTACTTTCCCAGTCTCCAAGGCTAAGTACAGACAGTCAAAAAGCTGGAGGCTGAATCGATTCAAACTAGGCAGCTTCCTCTAAGCTGTGTAGGTTGCATGGGTAACCAACTGAACTGACATTCAGTTTTCTATTGGGAAAGGCAGGGGGATGCCTGCACTGACTCAGCCCAGTGGGGGGTGCTAGAGCACATCTCCCAGCCTGCTGGCTATTGCCAGCCTAGCCAAGTGTCCCCTATTGGCTCCCCAGTATATATTCCCAACCTCCTGTCTGGGTGCTGCCCACCTTGGGGGAGCCTAACCTTTAGTGGGGTTTCCCCAGCCCAGGCAGCCACATGGAGCTGAGGCCAATTCCTCCCTCCGCTTTCCCAGCTGCTGATTGCTTCGGCCACTGCCCCAGGAGGGAGGGAGAAGTCCTCCGGCCAGGTGCCTGCCCATGCAGCCCTGCATGGTAGCACTGGGGAGCCCCTGCTTTATGGGGCTTCCCCCCAACCCAGCCTAGGGTCCACCAGCTTGGGGCAACCCCAGGGAGCGGAGGGGATTTCTTCCCTGCCTGAATGCCGGAGTTGCTTGCCTGAACTGCTGCAAATCTTAGAGGGAGCCTGGGGCGGCTTTAGGGAGTGGAGGGAAATTCCTCCCCCCCGCAATAAATAAATAAATAAATAAAAAAGTTTTGTCTCAGATTCCCAGCAGCTCTGGCAAAATGGGCTGTGGAGGAACAGGATTCTCTAGGCAGCATTATCTTCAGCCACCACCACCAGTTCACCTTTGGGCCAGCCCATGCCATTTGCAATCTGGCCTGTGTTAAGCATGGAGTGAACGGCTCTGCTCTTTTCTTTTTCTGTTCCCGTTGGGGTTACTTGTACTATATTAGCTGCTCTAAAAGCAGCAAGCAGTGAGTTCAGCACACTGTAGGCTCTGCTAAGGGGTTGTCACTTGCAGATGCAAAGACATACCTTACATATGCTGGTTAAAGTCAAGCCGAGTTTATACTTACAGGTACTTCAAGGATGGCAATTGAAGAAAAGCTTTGTCAACAATGGCCGACAGTGGATTACGGCTTAGGACTCTGGAAAAAAACAAATCAAACAGCACTGTGAACAAATGCGCTAGAAAGGCATGTGATCGCTGACAATGTTTGTAGTGCTCACTCCTGCAGAATCCTGAAATACATACTGCCTTGGTTGTAATCAGCTAACGAGGTAAAACACAGAAGTGCCTCTCTTGGAAAATATATCTCCCTTAACATTTCCCTCAGGTCA
>NW_005841886.1:4370289-4436155 GCF_000455745.1 Alligator sinensis | reverse complement strand
ATTTGCTTCCATCACTCATGATTCTGGTGTCATTTTGACTCTGAACTTTTCCTGACTGCTCACCCCACATGGCCCCATGCCTTGATTAATAATACTCATGAACATCAGAAGCTGGAATTGCCATTCATAGATTTCATAGACATTCAGGCTGGAAGGGACCTGGAAGGGTCATCAAGTCCAGCCCCCTGCCCCAGGGGCAGGAAATCATCAGGAATCATAGGATCCCAGCAAGATAAACATCCAAATGGGTCTTGAAGGCGTTCAAAGTAGGTGCTTGAACCACCTCTGGTGGCAGTCTATTCCAGACCTTGGGGGCTCAGACAGTAAAGAAGTTCTTCCTTATGTCCAGCCTGAATTGGTCACAGTGGAGTTTGTGACTGTTCGATCTTGTCATCCCTTGGGTGCTCTGGTGAACAGACGTTCCCCCAGATCCTGGTGAACACCCCGATAAACTTAGAGGTGGCCACCAGATCGCCCCTGAGTGTGCACTTTTCCAGGCTGAAGAGTCCCACGGCTCTCAGCCTCTCATCATAAGGTCTGTTTTCCTGACCTCTGATGTGGAAGAATGACATCCCGGGATTTGCTTGAGAAGCAGCTATGGATGCAAGCCAGTGTTTTGCTTGCTTTACTAGCCACAGCATCACATTGCAGGCTCATGTTCATCTTGTGGTCGGTCATGACCCCCAAGTCCCTTACATCTGTAGTGCTAACTAGCCTATAAGGATGCTGTGGGTTTTTCCTCCCAAGGTGGAGAACCTTGCACTTTTCGGTGTTAAACACAATCAGGTTCTTGTCCGCCCATTTCCTGAGCCTGTAAGGTCAGCCTGGATCACCCTCCAGTCCTCAGGTGTGGTTGCTTTACCCCAGAGTTTGGTGTTGTCGGCAAACTTGGCCAGCCCGCTTCTGACATCGATGTCTACATCATTGATGAAGATGTTAAGAAGTATAGGCCCTAGGACAGAGCCTTGAGGGACCCAACTGGTCACAGCACACCACAATGATTGACTTCCATCAACCACCACCCTCTGGGTCCTGCCGTGGAGCCAATTTCCCAGCCGGTAAATTGTGGTGAGGTCGAGGCCAAGAGGTGATCATGGGATACCAGATTGAAGGCTTTTTTAAAGTCAAGATATATGACACCAATCTTTTCCCCCTTGTCCAGGTGATAGGTCACCTGGTCGTAAAAGGAAATGAGATTGGTCAACAAATCCGTGCTGGGTATCCATCAGGATATTGCTGTCAGCTAGTCTGTTAAGGATGGCCTCTTTAATAACCTTTTCCAAGACCTTCCCCAGGATAGAGGTCAGGCTGATGGGCCTGTAGTTTGCTGGATCTACTTTCCTCCCTTTCTTGAAGATAGGCACCACTTTGGCCTTTTTCCAGTCTTCAGGCACTTCACCAGAGCACCAGGAGTTCTCAAAGATCTGTGCCAAGCACTGAGCTATGATGCTTGCCAGCTTCTTGAGTACCCTTGGGTATAAACCATCAGGGCTGGCTGACTTGAAGGTATCCAGCCTGTCAAGGTGTTCCTTCATGAGGTCAGCTTTGATTGAGGGTAAGGAATCTCCCTCACCCGGGCCTCCCCAATCCACAGTGTGCAGGGGCGTCCCATGGGACTGGTGAAAAACTGACGCGAAGTACCCATTTAGCAAGTTTGCTTTTTCCTGGGCATCAGTTGTCAGTTGTCTCATCTGGTTTAGCAGGAGTCCAATGTTACCCTTGCTTTTCCTCCGGCTCCCCACATATCTAAAAAAGGACTTTTTATTGTTCTTGATATTTGTAGCTAGCTAGAGTTCAGTTGCAGCCTTGGCTTTCCTGGTTTGCTCTCTGCAGGTCCGGACCAGAGCAGAGTGTTGCTCCTTGGTGGTGGATCTAGTCCTCCATCCTTTGTAGGTCTTCCTTTTAAGATGCAGGAGGTCTGCCAGTTCCCTGGAGAGCCAAGGGGGCTGCTGTGCCCTTTTGCTGCCTTTCCTCCGAGATGGGATAGACTTTGCTTGCACATCCAGGATCGCTCCCTTGAGGAGCAACCACTCATCTTGAACTCCCCTCCCTTTTGGGTTGTGGCTGTTCAGATCTTCCTTTCTTCCATCTGTATTTATGGTATTTTACTGCCAAAATCCAATGAAATCCAAAAGCTTTTGGTATCACCTTGTAGGTATGAACCTTGGTCACATCCCCCTTCATGTTCAAAATCTACCAGTTCCTTATTCATTCCTGGCTCCAGTACCTAACTGTCTCTTTTGCTTCTAAAATGCTTGTAGTCTGGGCTTGAAAACTGGTTGGGTGGGGGCGGGGGTGGTGGGGATTTCCATGGAAACTTATGACAAAAACAAAATTAATATATTTTTGTTTACCTTTTCTGTGGGAATTTTTTACTTTTTATTGAAAAAAATAACCCCCCCCCAGAAAAGTGAGGTTTTTTTGGCTAAAAACTACTTCATTTTCAGCCAAAATTGTTGGCCTTCTGATAACAAATGGAAATATTGGAGGAGAGCAGACAGCTTCCATGAAAATTCTTGTGCGGTCGAAGACCCAGTTTCCTGTAGGAAAAGAGTTTGGGTAGAACATTTTCAGGCAGCCCTGCTCACTTGATTTACTTAAACCTCTTGCTTCTCTTTCCATTCCCTCCTGCTCCTTTCACTCAGGCAGCCTGCAGCACTATACCTAGACTCCTGGAGGCCCTGGGCGAACTTTTAGTATTGGGCCCCACTTTGCCAGAGATGATGATAATAATAAAAAAATTACCATTTTTGGGCCCCCTTTTTGTCTGCACCCCTCAGTCGCCCAGTTCACCCATGCCTGCATCCAGTCCTGGCAGCATGGGACCTCTGGATCACATCCCACAGCCAGCCTTGGTGCTCTTTGAGAGCTGCTGTTTGGTAGCTCTTGGTGGGATCAAATGCTCTATCTCCTTCCTGGCTGATTTTCCAAATTCACAATCAGCTTCTTCCCTGTCCATCTCCCTTCGTTCCTCTTTCCTCCTCTGTTAGTGTTTGACATTTGAAGGATTTCACAGGGGGCATGAACGCCACCTGCCCCCGGAGGTTGTGGGGGGGACAGCGAGTTTCCGCAGGCAGGGGCAGCGCTAAGTGGGGAGCTCCTGCAGGCAGCCGTAGCGCTATCAGTGGTGGTGGGGTGGTGAACACTGACCGGCGGTTGGCAACCACCTGCAGACGACACCGGCAGTGGCGGCGGCAGCCAGCAGCGATTTCAGACTGCCTGCAGATGCCTCCAGCGGTGTCAGCGGCAACAGTGCGGGGTGGCAAGCGGTGACTGCCTTCAGGCGCCACCGGCAGTGTCTCCTTTTCGCAGGGGGTGCACTGCCACGCTCAGGGGGTGCACATGCACCCCTCATGCATTGCCAGTGACGGGGGGTGTGATAGCCATTATAAAGAATAGAAATGCTCTGCACTGCACTAATGTTTTTTGTGCAAAATGAACTAAATAACTGGATTTTGGGGTTTTAGCCATCCTCAGCTATTGAGAGCACGATATACCATATTTACTTGAATATAAGATGATTCTGAATATAAGACCACTCCTAATAACTAGATTCTATATATGGAACATTTATACATTTTCTCCTTCCCTGCTTTACCTTTTGTTTTTTCTAATTTCTACCTATTTATATTTTCACTGACATCCTGTCACACTTTTAGCTTCTCTCATTCCTGTTATCCTGATCTCAAACTAGCTCCTTTTTCACAGGCAGCCTCTTTTCTACCTTGTATTCGATCCCTTTGGCCTTTTCCCCCTGCTTTCTTCCCCCTCCCTTACCTACTTTACCTTTTGTCTTTCTAATTTCTACCTATTTACATTCTCACTGACATCCTGCCACACTTTTAGCTTCTCTCATTCCTTGGAGTCTCATCATCAGACAAGCAGAAACTCCCTGTGCTTGAAGAAGGGTGACTGTGCCCGAAAGCTTGTCAAGAACTTTTTTCCAACTACTCAGCTGGTCTAATAAAAAGATATCACATCTACTCAAAGAACCTTGCCTGCCTGTAATTTTCCAGGTGTTTTTCTGTTGTTTCTTTGACTTATGCTTGAAATTGCAAATTGTTGTGCTCAAAAAATGCTCTCTTTAGAGAATGGACTATTCTTGTCCAAACATTTTCATGACTTCAGTGCCAACACCTAAAGTCTAATATTAAAGTCCAGTAACACTAACCTAGCTTTGTGGTAGATTCCCATCATTGTGTTTGCCCAATGTGGCCCAGGTGTTTTATGGGCATGCTCAGCATGAGCTTCATTCAATCAATTTCTTAGTTGGTTTCCATGACTGAGCACATACTGTTTCTAGCAGCAGCTTAAAGATAGACAATATTTTTAATGGGGGGAGGGGTTTTGCTGGTATATGAAGATATGGGACATTTTTTTCCCCCATGCTGATTGGGGAAAAAATCCCCTACTTGTACTTGAGTAAATATGGTAAATGGTTTGAGACCAACACCTCTTCAGTGGGTTCATCTATATGTATGCATTACTGCGGAGCTGAGTAATTAGCTCCACAGTAAAGCATCACCGTCTACTCGTGCACCCATATTAGGGCTTAGTAAATTAATTAACTCTGCTGTAGGTCCGGAACAAGTACTATCTTATAGCAAAGTAGTTGCACATGCTGAAACGCATGTGCAGACAATGACCAGGGCTGGCTGGGGCATGCGGGTGCTATAGTGCAGGGGCTGCCAACTGGCTATTCCACAATGTAGACCCTTGTGCCCCAGCCAGCCCCTCCACAGCATGTTGAGCCACGGCGAAGCAGCTCCAGGCTGGCAGGCTGACCCCCTGGATCCCCTGTCAGCTGGGGATGCTCCGTCTCAGTTCAATGTGCTGCAGTCCTAGGCACTTGTGTAAAATGCTGCACCCAGGAACAGTAAACTCCAGCACAAACTGTGCCAGAGTTTATTGCTACTTGTTAATTGCATGTGTAGATGCACCCAGTGGGCTCATCTACACATGTAGTTGATCTGGGATCAGTTTACTCACAAGTAAACTCTAATGCTCCTAGGCAGGCATTTACACATACAGGGAAGCAGGAGCAGATTTGCTGCTAATGGCAGAGGCAGGGGCAGAGGCAAGGGCAAGGACAGGGGCTGGCAGGTTATGGGATGGAACTGTGGGCGGCTCATTTAGGGATGTAGGGGGGGCTTCGGCCAGAAGAGGCATAGGGGGCATGTGCCCCCTGGATTTGTGCACAGGGTGGAGGCAATTTGTGCATGGGGCATTGCCTTGGGAGCTGTGTGCTGGCTGAGCTGTGTCCCCTGGCTCCCAGGGTGCAGAGCCCAGTGTGCACTAGCAGCCCACCTCAACCCTGTGCACAAATCCGGGGGGCACATGCCCCCCAAGCCCCCCACCCTGCACCCCTGGACAACCTGCCTGCAGCTCTGTCCCATGACCCACCCAGCCCTGGGGCCCCATTCACCCCAGCCCCTGTCCCACTCCCTCCCTCAACGTGGGGGCGTCGATCTGCCCCCGACCCTTTCCCTGCTGCATGCCCCTTCTCCCACACACTTACCAGCTGGGCAGTGTGTGCATACGTGTGCATGTGTGTGTGTCCCTCACTCCCAAGCCGCAGCCCTGCTGCTGCCCCTCCTGACCCACAGTACCCCACATCCTTCCAGAGAATGCAGGAACCCCCCTCCCTGGGCTCCAAACCCCACACACATACCCACAGCCACCCACACCTTCAAAAATTCCCCACTCCCCAACTGTACAAAGTACCCGCAAATTTTGCCTGAGTTTTTCTGAGCATAATTTTGAGTTTTTAGCTGTGCAATTAAAATCATGATTAATTGCGACTAATTTTTTTAAATTGTGCAACCAATTGCGATCAATTTTTTAAATAATTTGACAGCCCTAGTTTCAACTTTACACCTGAATAGATTTTGTTGCACTTACATCTTCTGCAAAAACTGCATCCCATGCCATGTCACGAATGTCCCATAACTAATTTCTGCAAGGAGATTTCCACGAAGATTTCTGGGAAAAGAGACAGTTGTAGAACTAAATCCATCCTGTTGCACAGGAAGTTGGTCATAAGCAATTTTGACTCATTCGAAATATACAAATCCAAGATGGAGGGGTGAGGAAATTCTGTTACTTTCTGCATTTGTTTAACCTGTCAAGTAGGGGAAGTGAAATGCATGCGTGGTTAAACTTTTTCTATTCCAGGATATAGCAAGCCTTTAGGCAGCATCCTCTACAATATCTATGTGTGGACAGCCACACACTGGGGGCAGACAGCGTGCTGTCATTGATCATCCAGAGATCTCTACTGATCTCCCTAGCTACATATCATCTAGTGTTCTGGTATAGTCATACTTCTATAAATAATGGTAGCAAAGTACTGAATTGATTCTACCACCAGACAGGTTACAGAAGTGTAGACAGACTTCTACAGTATCATTCACTACACATTACATAAAATCATCTGGACAACTTACAGAAACTGCAAAAAAGGAAGAGGCTCAAATGCACGCTTCTCAATAGTCAGGATTTTATTGCAGGACAAGTCCCTGTTAAAATTAAGAGCATGAAATATTAATTGTTTCTGAACTGTAACATTTCCTTTCATTCCCTTTGACATATACAGAAATGACTGTAAGTAGTTATGATTGAATTTGGCATATCTATTCAATATCAGCTTGTTTGTATGCATAATTTATAACCACTCTGGTGACTTAAAATAAAAAGGCCCAACCAGCTCTTTAAGGACTTTTTCACCACTGTTTCATATTTGTGATGTCCATTTTGCTCTGATCCAAATCCTTCAATGGTGTCCAAGCCACTAATGAGTTAAGGCTGGATTTTTTTCAATAAAAAGAGAATGGAGTCTATAGAGGAACACAGATTAGCAGTTATGGAAGGTGGGCCTTGATAACTGCTATACCAGTAGGCTTCAGGTGACTCTTGGCAATCAAGAGGACTGGAGTTAAATCAAGAGACTCCAGCTACCTTAGTCAAGTGGGGCCTTTTTTCCGTTTTTATTGATATCAACCATAATATCAGGAACAGTATCTCCTCACACAGGCTCAGGGGACTCACATGGGAGGTTATTACTATTCTATCAGCAACAGATTACATGACATTTGTTGATGTTGGAGAGCTTCAGTTTTGAAAGTTATGACAGAGTAGTCTGTTTCTTTATGGTTATTTCTCACAACTTCGTCCAGGTTAGTATCAAAACTGTATCTCACATCGCATACTATATGTCATTGAGATCAAGCAGCCAGGTTACTTATAATAAAAACCCGTGTGTTCCATTCAGGGTAAAAGGAAATAGAAAATTTGCCTCTCAATGGAAAAAAATAATCAACCATAATGAGCCTAAACTCAATACAGATTACAGATTACTTTAAGTAACAGCGTGCGAATCTGAGCCCCAAACTCCAAACCAGGGCAATCAGGGTTACTACCCCCCTCTTTGGAGCTTTCTTTTCTTTTTCTTCCTTTATATGCCTCACAGCATGGACAGATGGCATCACACCTCTATAAAAAGCAGTTGACAGACAGTGCAAACTATTAAATCGGGGTAAATTCACTCAAACCAGTGGAGAATTATCTCTGGAACAACCAGGGTTAAACTCCACCAATGTAAGTTACACTGGTTTAGGGGTCATCTATTTGCGTTCATCCTGGGGTAGCTATTTGTTCAAGGCAAGCAGGCTTTTACTTGCTCCCTTGCCACTTATTGACAAAGTGCAGTAATAGCAGCCTACTGTGTGCAGCTACTCCAGGATGGCAGCTCCTTGGACCAGTCCTGATCCTGGTGTAATCTACATGTGCATACAAATCCAGGTACCCTCATATCTGTCAGTACCCCCAGCTTTCTCTTTGCTAAACTGTTGCCCTTGTTCCTCCAAAACCACTTGACTAATCTGGCTCTTTTGGTCATTTGCCATCCAAGATTTAATCATCATAGTCGCTTTTCTAGAGAAGTATGTATTGCCTATTTGGTCTTTTTTTGGGAAGGATAAAAGAGAATGCTACAGTAATTAACCAACAGAAGACAGAGAACAAAAGAAGACATTGCTATTTTTACACTTCATTTGTATCAAATTAACTCTTACACTCCTACACCACAACACAGGAAAACCCAGAACAAGAAAAAACTGATTCTCAAGGGAAAAGTAAAATATTATTTGTGGGTTGGGGCGTTAAAGAGACAGGCCATTTTTCACAAATTATCATGTCCTTTTAACACTTGTAAGCATGAATGTGAGAGGGCAAAGGCTTAGGCTTTTTGGCTTTTTTTTTTTAAACAGGGACAAATTAATATAGTACATTCACTATTTGCCAAGAAACCACAAGAGTCTTCAAAACATATCAAGGATCATCTACATAATTACACATTCCATTGATAGGGAACGGCCTGCTATAAAATCCTAATTTCCCAGTTCCCAGCTTGTCAGGTTTGAGATGGAAAAGCCATGTCCCTTCAAACAGGACAAAGTATGGACTCTTATTTCCAAAGTTTTGCCATGCAGGATGGGACAATGCAGATCCCTGCCTGTGACTTTACATCTGGTTGCTGTGGAACTAATTCAGGATTTCATACATTCAGAGGAAGGTAATAAAACAGCTGAAAGGTATGGCTATGCTGGACAGAATGCACCTGATCTTGGAAGTAGGAGGGGAGACTGCCTTGAGGTCCCAGGGTGTATAGGAGTCATGGCTGAACACTTGGCAAACAGTAAACGAAAGCAATCAAATGAATGACAAACTTCATTCGATCCCATTGCTGCTGCTGAATTGATCAAAGGGAATAAAAGGTGGGGGGGAAGGGAAGGAAGGAGGCGATGAACAAAGAATTAGCCAAGATTCTGACCTCAGATTTTGTCCTCACTGCAAACCTGCTCTCTTGATAACAGCTAGTGGAGACAAGGGGCAAGTATTTTTATCGTGATGTAGCTATCTGAGGTCAGCCCTATGCCTCCAATCGGTGTTGTCTTCCGCTAGCTACAGTGAAGGAAAAGCAACAGTGTGTCTCCACTATATTTTGCACTGAAGGCATTCTCACACTTGGGGTATGCCTATACTGCTCAATTATGGCACTAGGCAATGCTATGGTGAGACGGTATCAACTTCACACATGTTAATCCCAAACTAAAAGTAGTGTTACAAGTGTTCATGAGGGTGGTGTCCATGCCAGTTAGCTTTACCACTCAGCAGAGCTTATCAGTACACATGTAGTGCTGCACTACGGGCACTATATTACTTCTGGTTCAGAAAGTAATGTGTGTGGGAGAGCACAGCACGTCTCAGCACAGTGCTGTAATTTAGCAGTACAGACATACCCATAAAAACACATCTGTTTCTGCAATGATGATACAGACTAGGACAAATGACCAAAAATAGCGTGAGCAATAACATAGTATGAAGTGAAACAAATCTTGTTAAAAATAGCATTGCTTTTGTTCCAAGTTCTCCCCAAGGCACCAACTTTAAAATTAATTGCTTTGAAACAGCCCAGATGATAGTAGCTCACTATCGCCAACAGGAGGAAAGGGATTCAAGAGCATATATCTTTTGTCTAGTACAATGCTTGAGTGAGGAATCCTGCAAATAAAGTACTCCCCCAAATACACACGTACAGGTGCTTCAGTGACAGCAAGCCCTCAAAAGAATCTTTCTGCAGTTTGCTCACACCATTGCCCCTGAGGAGTCTGAAAACACAAATAAAAGAGGTTTTACTTTGCTGTATCAAAATAGAAGTAAGATATATATACAGAGCACAAACTTTTGTGAACCCAAGTACACTTAATCAGATAATGTGATGTGGATCAAAATAATCATTTTATGTTTTGCAAAAGAGAAATAAATACTTTTTTCAAAGGAACCATGTTAAAATGACATCTATTCTTAACACCTTGACATTCAGAACTGTATTTCTCAGAAGCTGTGGAGTCATTTTCATAGGGAGGATGAAGAAGGCACCGGGAAACATGGGTCCCCTGCAAAATACGCTGGGCAATCTGGTGGTTGCGCCAGAGGAGAAAGCAGACCTCTTTAACAAATTCTTCACCTCCATTTTCTTGTGCAGCGACCGGGACCCCCCCACCGTGATTCAAGACAGACTCGAGGGGAACGCCTGCAGACCTAAGGTTGAGGAGGACTGGGTTAGAGTGCTTCTGGAGGGGCTGGACATGTTCAAATCAGCAGGTCCAGATGCTCTCTGCCCCAGGGCGTTGAGGGAGCTAGCAGGGGTTACCGCAGGGCCCTTGGCACGGCTTTACAAGCGCTTGTGGTGCTCAGGCCAGGTGCCAGATGATTCGAAGATAGCCAATGTGGTCCCCATCTTTAAAAAAGGGAGGAGAGAGGGCCCAGGCAACTACAGGCCCGTCAGTCTTACCTCAATCCTGGGGAAACTCTTTGAGAAGATCATCAAGGAACACATCTGTGATGGGCCGGCATCGGAGATGATGCTCAAGGGCAACCAGCACGGTTTCATTAGGGGCAGGTCATGTCAGACCAACCTGATTGCCTTTTATGATCAGGTCACAAAAGCACTGGATGCAGGTGTCACCATGGATGTAATCTTTCTGGACTTCAGCAAGGCCTTTGACACTGTCTCCCATCCCATCCTCATTAAAAAACTAGGCAACTGTGGCATTGATGCCTACACAGTCAGATGGATTGCGAATTGGCTGAAGGGTCGTACTCAGAGGGTGGTGGTGGATGGGTCATATTCGACCTGGGGGGAAGCGGGCAGCGGAGTCCCCCAGGGCTCGGTCCTTGGGCCCGCACTGTTCAATTTCTTTATCAGCGATTTGGACGACGGGGTGAAAAGCAACCTGTTCAAATTTGCTGATCATACCAAAATTCGGGGTGAGGTGGGCACGCTAGTAGGGAGGGAAAGACTGCAGCAAGACCTGGATGGGTTGCAGGGGTGGACTAACAAAAACAGGATGCGTTTCAATATGGACAAGTGCAGGGTGCTGCACTTGGGCAGTAGTAACCAGCAGCACACTTATAAGATGGGAAACTCCCTTCTTAAAAGCAGGGAGGCAGAAAGGGATCTTGGAGTCATCATTGACTCCAAGATGAACATGGGCTGACAATGCGAGGTCACGGTCGGCAGGGCTAACCGGACCCTATCGTGCATCCACAGGTGCATCTCAAGTAGGGCCAAGGAGGTGATCCTGGCAGACCCTACAATGAGAGGCTACGGGACCTGAACCTGTTTAGCCTTCACAAGAGAAGGCTGAGGGGGGACTTGGTGACTGTCTATAAACTCACTAGGGGGGACCAGAAGGGTTTGGGGGAGACCTTGTTTCCCCTAGCGCCCCCTGGGATAACAAGGAATAACGGCCACAAGTTGTTGGAGAGTAGGTTTAGATTAGACATCCATAAGAACTACTTCACAGTTAGGGTGGCTAGGATCTGGAACCAACTTCCAAGGGACGTGGTGCTGGCTCCTATCCTGGGGGTCTTTAGGAGGAAGCTCAATGTTTACTTGGCTGGGGTCATTTGAGCCCAGCTTTTCTCCTGCCCAGGGAGGGGGTTGGACTTGAAGATCTACAAGGTCCCTTCCGACCCTACTTCTATGATTCTATGATTTTATATTTCCTCTTCTAATTAGTCCAATAAAAGCTTCACACTTGCTGACTCATGGGCTCACAAGATAAGTATGACTCCAACTTACCTCCTGTTTATCAGACGGAAACAATGGAGGAAAGATGAATGCTGAGCTAGAAGGTTTCCAACCTATTTCTGCATCTAACCAGGAGTGGGCAATTATTTGGCTTCATGGGGCACAGAGGGCGTTTTGGTGAGCTGTCAGGGGCCAGGTTGACACCCCCTCTCCCCCTGTGCAACAGCTCACCAAAATTCCCTCTGTGGGATGGGGCTGCGGGTGGGCAGGGAGCGGTGTTTGGGAATGGGATGGGCAGGTGAGGCCAGGATCACAGGGAGCCATCACAGGGTGATGGCAGCACAGGGCCATGCTGTCACTGACCCATGATCCTGGACCTGGATGCAGCTCACTGCTTGCCCCCATCCCATCCGCTTGGCTGTGCACCCTGCCCATGGAGGTCCCAACCAGTCTCCATGGAGACCCTGGGATCACCAGGCAGTGATAGGGCAGAGCCAGGGCCAGGACAGAACCACCATCTGCTCCCCACACACCCTTGCCTGCAGAACCAATGCCTGTTGCAGGGGTGTGCAGGCAGCAGACTGCTGCTCTGCTCTGGCCCTGGCCCTGAACTATCCTCACCCTGTGATCCCAAGGTCTCCATGAAGACCATCTGGGACCTGTGCAGACAGGTTATGCAGCCAAACAGATGGGATGGGCCTGCAGGCAGAGAGCTGTATCTGGGGTTGGGTCCAGGATCATGGGATGGCAACACTGAAGGGCTGGGGCCTAGGACAGAGCCATGATCCACATCCTGCACACCCCTGCCTGTGGAGCCCACACCCATTGCAGGGCAGCGCAGGAAGTAGATTGCAGCTCTACCTGTTCCTGGCCCCAGGCCTGGTCCCACACTGTCACTGCCCTAAGATCCCAGGGTCTCCCTGGCCCCGCCTGCCCTTTTTGCTCCCTGCTGGCCTGCAACGCATCCCAGCCAAGTGCCCTGGTGGCAGGGGTTCTGGCCTCGGCAGTGGGTGCGGGGTGGATGGGCTGGTGGGCCTTTGTGAGACTGAAAATTAGCATCTTCCACAAAGTCGTTTGTTCGCTGTTAGAATAGTGGGGTAGTGGAATAGACTGTCTAGGGAAGTCAACTCTCCATCACTGGAGGTGTTCAAGAAGATGTTAGAGAGCCACTGGTCAGGCATGATCTAGACATACCTATGCCAATGCTCTGCCATGGGTCTTCTCCATGCTTCTGGGCTTTGCTGGTTACCCCCGCTCCTCCTTTCTGCTATGTATGTCAGGGCGTTTTTAAGCCTCCCTCAGAGGCATTGGGAGTTGGCTACAGCCGAGGCTAGGGACTTTGACTGGGGTGTGCCAATGCTCCTGCTGGGACCAAATGCTTCCTGCTGGTAGGGACTGCGGAGATCTATGCCTTCTTCTGTAGCAGGGGCACGGCCTTCTACCCAGGACCTCTTGAGCATATATTGACAACATTTCATAGAAGCAGGACTTTGGCCATGGTCCCCCTGCTTTCCCTGTGGCAGGTTAGGGTGTTAGGTCTGTGTTGTATCAGGGTTGATAGTAGTCTTATGTAGAATTTAGATTATATGGCTTGTATGGGTTGGTTTGGATAGGAAGGATCCTGCTGCAGGAAGGGGTTTGGACTAGATGACCTCTGGAGGTCCCTTCCAGCCCTACTTTTCTGTGATTCTGTTTCTAAGTCAGCCATTTCTGCCTAATCTAAACTGCATAATGATGAACACACAATTGTAAAATGATTTAAAATCTCTTTATGAAAAAACTTTAACAACCAGCTCCTGTGAACTATTTAACTAAGGACATAGGCAGAAATAAAATAAGAAAATATATTGGAAAACAAAGTATGGAAAACAAAAGAAGGAAAGAATATTGGAAAACAAAAGAAGATCTTTGGTAGCTCTTTGGTAACCTCTATTGCAGCATTCAGTTCCATGAGGTGGATATATGAATGGCCCCAGTAGATAACACCTGTATCTTCTTCAAAGACTTATCCTGATAACTAGCAAGTTTCAAAGGATGGAAACCTGCAGAGGTTGCCCAGCATGGATTGTTATGTTTCTTAAGCATGTCTGTTTAGTCGCATCTGTATTGCATGGTGCAGGGATAGTCAACTGCATCACAAACCTAAGCAGCTTATCTTCTTCATTATAACAGAGCCAATCCAACTATGCTACAATAATGCATGCCATTTTTATCATAAGCCTATCTGCATTAAGCCACAAACATACATTAAAAACAACTGGTTTATTCACAATGGGAAACCACCCAGGTAAATTTTTAAAATCTTTGTTAAGAATAACATATTTTAAGCAAAAACAAAACCAAACCCCTCTCTGTGGACTTCCCTTGTTCACTGTTAGATTTTCTATAATGTTAAGATGAAAACTGGCAGAACAGAGCCAATTTTAGCTTCAGGTGCTGCTGCTAAACCTTTTTTGAGGCGTCTCTGTCTTCAGAATGGGCCCATTAAACCTAGCACGACTTTCAGCTTTCATTCTCTGAAAAGATATACTTTAAACCAGAGAACTGATTATTGCTCAATATTATTACCCATTTCTTTATCATCCTTCAACTGCTCAACCCTAAATGTGAGTGGAAATTAAATGCATATGCTCTTAATTTTCTGAAGGCAACTGGCTCAAAAATGGAATCAAATATATGGAAAATACCTTAGCTCTGGGGTGTAAAATGTCAAAAAATACTCACAAATACTCAGCCCAAGGATATCCTCTCCATGCTGATTTCTCAATGGAAGAAATTGAGTTCCCATTGAAATCTCTGTGGAGAAAGAAATATTATCATCTTTAGAAAGCTGGTTTAAACCAGGGTGCTGCACTTGGGTAGTAGGAACCAGCAGCACACTTATACGATGGGGAGCTCCCTACTTGAGAGCACGGAGGCGGAAAGGGATCTTGGTGTCATTATTGACTCCAAGATGAACATGGGCCGACAATGCGAGGTCATGGTTGGCAGGGCTAACCGGACCTTGTCGTGCATCCACAGGTGCATCTCGAGTAGAGCCAGGGAGGTGATCCTCCCCCTCTATGCGACGCGGGTCAGGCCGCAGCTGGAGTATTGTGTCCAGTTCTGTGCGCCCCATTTCAGGAGGGATGTGGACAACATGGAGAGGGTCCAGAGGAGGGCCACCCGCATGATCCGGGGACAACAGGGCAGACCCTACAGTGAGAGACTGCGGGACTTGAACCTATTCAGCCTCCACAAGAGAAGGCTGAGGGGGGACCTGGTGACCGTCTATAAACTCACTAGGGGGAACCAGAAGGGTTTGGGGGAGACGCTGTTTCCCCTAGCCCCTGCTGGCATAACAAGGAATAATGGGCACAAGTTGATGGAGAGGAGGTACAGATTGGACATCCGAAAAAACTACTTCACAGTCAGGGCGGCTAGGAGCTGGAACCAACTTCCAAGGGAGGAGGTGCTGGCCCCTACCCTGGGGATCTTTAAGAAGAGGCTGGATACTTACCTGGCTGGACTCATTTGAGTCCCGGTTTTGTTTTTAGGGTGAGTGGTTTTGTTTGTGTTTTTTGGGTTGTTCTCCCGCCCTGGCGGGGGGGCGGGCTAGATCTATTAGGTCCCTTCCGACCCTGAAACTATGAAACTATGAAACTATGAAAAGTGGATAATATTACGCAGCAGTGCTTGTAAACCAAATACTTTGCAAACAGTCCCTCTGTTTTCTATTTCTCAAGGCCAGCGTTTAGTCACAAAAGGGATCGATCGTGTTCCCAACTGCAAACTTCTGTTGATTTTGATGGAGCAGGATCAAGCCCTAGAACTTTTTCATGCAACCTAAGTCCTCTCCCTGGCTGATTCTGGTTGAAAGAAACTGTAGCAACTAAAAAACTTATTTCCTGCAAAATCAGTTATTACTGATAGAAGAAGAAAACTGGCTTTTAGGACTTTGATATTAATTCACCTTCATTTACTGTTGTTTTTTTCTGACAGATAAATCTTTTGCATTTGTAGTTTCCAATCTAAGCCCTCTTAGACAGTACCCTCCTTTGGTGGGCCCTCTACCTGCTTAAACCTTGCCATTTTATTTAATTCCCAGGCAATCCTCTTTGTTTTAACCACTTTCTCAAGCTGCTGTATGTGTCACTTCATAGGCAGGTGATGCAGCAGCCATGCAGATGTTTCATAGAAATAGGAGGCTGCCCCACAAACTTAAGCTTATGTTTTATTTCCACCCCCACTGCTGGATGAAAAGTTTTGGCTCTCTGTAGGGCTGCTGCTCTCCCATTGTCGAGATATCTTCAGCACCCCCATAGTGTATTTAAGGGGGAATTCATCCCTGTATGGATGCAGAGCCCTATGCAGGGCTTTCCTGTTTTGTACTCCAAATAAAATGGTCCATACAGGTTAGTGAGCTCAAGTCACCCTCACTCTCACCTTGGAATGAATTCAGCATACATACTTTGCCCTGAGCTCCTGTCAGAGATGGCATATTGCAGTATGCTAGCTTGGCTCCAGGGAATCTTAATACAATACACCTATGAAATAACCACCTGTGTGCTTGATAACAGTCCAACAGAAGTCAATGGAAACCCCCCCCATTGATTCCAATAGGAGAGACATAACTTATATTTTATAACATTCTTTCTGGCATCAGCCCCAAAATGTTACTCTGTAAAGTGGTCCAGACACAGGGGAAATGAGTCACTAGTTCCTGCTGCAGAAACCGCCTCCAATTCCTCCAGTGATAAGCCACAAATCTTCTCTTGGATGCCAACCATGCTACCCACTTCTCCATTTCATTAACTAGACCATATCTATCTCTACCTTCTAGCCATAAAAGTCCTTTTGAGGTGTCTGACATCAACAGCACTCTCACAATTTGAAGAATCCTTCCTGTTTTTTGGTTGAATAAGACTAATGTACTACACTTTTCTTAAAATCCCCTTACCAATAATGATGCCTAGAATCACAGAATCATAGAATAGAAAGTTAGGGTTGGAAGGGACCTCAGGAGGTCATCTAGTTCAAACCCCTGCTCAAAGCAGGACCATCCCCAACTAGATCATCCCAGCCAAAGCTTTATCTAGCTGGGTACTGAAAACCTCAAAGGATGGAGCTTCCACCACCTCTCTGGGTAACCTGTTCCAGTGTTTTACTACCCTCCCAGTGAGAAAATTCTTCCTAATATCTAAACTTCCCTTGCTGCAACTTGAGACCATTGATCCTTGTTCCGCCATCTGCCACCACTGAGTCCAGTCTAGCTCCATCCTCTTCTGAACCCTGCTTCAGGTAGTTGAAAGCTGCTATTAAATCCCCCCTCAGTCTTCTCTTCTTTAAATTAAATAAGCCCAGTTCTCTCAGCCTTTCTTCAGAAGTCATGTCCTCCAGCCCTGTCACCATTCTTGTTGCCCTCCACTGGACTCTTTCCAATTTGTCCACATCCTTTCTGTAGTGGGGGGCCCAAAACTAAACACAGTACTCCAGATGTGGCATCACCAGTGCTGAATAAAGGGGAACACACATACCAATGACCTACTGGTAACAGCTACCAATGCAGCCCAGTATGTCGTTTGCCTTCTTGGCAATAAGGGCACACTGCTGGCTCCTATTCAGCTTACTGTCCACTATAACCCCTAGGTCCTTTTCTACAGAGCTGCTGCCCAGCCAGTCCAGTCAGCCCCAGCCTGAACCAGTGCATGGGATTGTTCTGTCCTAAGTGCAGCACTTTGCACTTGTCCTTGTTGAACCTCATGAGATTTCTTTTGACCCAATCCTCCAATTTGTCTAAGTCACTGAATCCTAGCCCTACCCTCCAATGTATCTACTGCTCCCCCCAGCTTGGTGTCATCTACAGACTTGCTGAGGGTGCACACTCTTTGCCATCTTCCAGGTTGTTGATTAAGACATTGAACAAAACTGGCCCCAGGACTGACTTCTGGGGCACTCCATTTGATACCAGCTGCCAACTAGACGTTGAGCCATTGATTACTACTCTCTGAGCCCAGTGCTCTAGCTAGTTTTCTATCCACCTTACAGTCCATTCATCCAGCCCATACTTCCTTAGCTTGCCTGTGAGAATGCTGTGGGAGATCGTATCAAAAGCCTTGCTAAAATCTAGGTACACCATGTCCACCGGTCCTCCCACATCCACAGAGCCAGTCACCTCATCATAGACGGCAATCAGGTTGGTCAGGCATGACTTGCCCCTGGTGAATCCATACTGACTGTTCCTAATCATTTTTTCTCCTCCAAGTGGTTAGAAATGGATTCCTTGAGGACCTGCTCCATGATTTTTCTGGGGACTAAGGTGAGGCTGACTGGTCTGTAGTTCACCGGATCCTCCTTCCCTTTCTTAAATATGGCCACTATGTTTGCCCTTTTCCAATCATCCAGACCTCTCCTGATCGCCATGAGTTTTCAAAGATGATGGCCAATGGCTTTGCAATCACATCAGCCAACTTCCTCAGCACCCATGGGTGCATCTCATCCAGCCCTGTGGACTTTTAAGGATCATGCCTAGACAGGGTCCTTTGGAGCTCCCTGAAGGAGGGAGGAAAACTTGCATGTAAGGCCCTGAAAATCACAAGGGAATTTTGACACAAAACCCCCAAACAAACAAAAAAACCCAAGACAGAATTGCTCTAAATCAGTGAGAACTCATCAACTAAAAGCTCAAGAAATTCTACTGAACAAGCCCCAAATCTCCTCAAGGTAAGGTCTAAGTAAGTTTTATTCTTTTTTTTTTTTTGTTTAATTTGTGTGCTTGTCCCTTGCTTCAATTTTTTTCTTCTTAATAGAAAATATTTTCTGGATATAGCTCAGCCCACAGACAGAGTGACTATAGAGCAGTGCAAAAACTGAGAGGTTTTTGCATCATAGTGGGGAAAGCATCTCCCTCCCATTCTCAAACCCAACAGAATTGTTTCTGTTCAGATTTTTTTTTTTTAATTATTTTTTTCAAAATTACCTTTGGCAGAGATCAGACTTGAAACATTTCAGCTCAAAAGATGAATGTATCAGAAAGATGTGAGTGACTAAAAGTGGGAATTAAAATGGCAAGTTACAAAACTTCCCCCTTGGGGTTGCAACCACTAGCCATGCACAACAGAGTGAGGAATAGAGATTAATGGGGACAAAATCATAAAGCATCAGATGCTATAAGGCTGCTAGAAAGGAGAAGCATCACTCAGTGCTTTCTGTGGGAATATGAATAGGTGGATGGAAGGAGAAAATGAAGGATGAAAATCACAGAAAATCTCACATAGGTGACAAACCTACTTGCTTTTCCTAGATGGAAAACCCTACATGGAGTGTCCTACTTCTACCTGTAACAATCCCTCCCTTCCCACATTTATCATGTATTTACTCTTTATCATGGATTCACCCCCTGTATTTGAATCATTTCCTTTCCATCTAGGGTCTCCTGCCGGACTATTGCCAGTGTTGTTGCTACTCATTCAAATCTGTGTACTGCTTACTGACAGCCAAAAACCTTATCTTACTCCTGCAGACACATACAGTAGTTCAACCTCCAACTCAGACCAGAGACCTGTACTCACTGCATCTGGTTTCTCAGGGTTAATTTCTGGTATTCCTATTGCTGCCATAAAGCTCTAACCTTCTCTGGGTTACTCTGGTCTGTAGCCAAGACTTTGCCCTTTTTCTAGATCCTCACATCCAAGCTCTTCTTAAATTTTGCTACTTCTTCCTCCACAATGTCTGTAAGGTGTAGCCTTTCCATCCACACAGCTAAGATTCTCACCCTGGCCTTCATTATGTCCCACCTTGACTACTGCAAACATCAGCCCTTGGTATCTGACATACCCCATCTTCCTCACTTATACTCACTTAAAACAATGCTGCTGCAGAGGTCACTCTCCTTGCTCAGTGCTTTTTCAGCCAGCCCCCCTTTTCATGCTCCATCAGGTCCCACTCCTCTACTCATTACAGTCAAGATCCCTGCCCTACCTACCTGGGGTATCTAGATGTTGTAATGAACTAATCAACAATATTATTTATTATAAGATTGGATCCCTGCTTCTCATCACTCACAAGAAGAAGAAGGACTTGTTGCGGGCAGCTGGTCTTGGCCATGGTAAGTGCTGGAGTTTGGTGGAGTGGGCAGCCTGGCTGCAGTTGAGCACCCCCTCGGAGCAGAGGCACGGCTCTGGGCAGTATTTCCTATTCTTCTCTGTAAAGGCAGAAGCAGCAGCTGCCAGCAGCATCAGCATCAGGAGTTGAAGGCAGTGATAAAGATGGGGACAGGAGTGGATCCGGGCTGGGGCAGGGCCCATACTGGTGCGCAGATCTCAGGCCTGGGTCCGTCTCATTCATTTGGTCCCAAAGATGCTGGTGAGATGGTGGCAACTCTGCGTGGTTACGAAGCAAGCACCCCCAGGTGCTCCGGTCCGGAGGCCACGCGTGAGGCACCACACAACCCACTCAGGGCTTCACAGGCCACCGGGCATCCCCATGACCGCCTGGCCCCCTCGCCACCAACCCCATCAACAGACGTGACCTCTGTGACCTATGACCCCTTCCGAGTAGTGACATCACAGGCATTCTAAGGACTTCTCTGAGCTCAACATAACCAAGGCGTGGCCCATCCAAGCTCGTCACTGAAACGAACCACGTTAATCCCACCACCGGTAGCACTGCTGGGGGTGGGGGGGACAGCACCATGGCAAGGCAGCTCGGGACCCTACTTAAGAGCACACAGGAAATAGGTCCTTCACCATAACTGCCTGCTGGATGTCCCCGTAGCAGCCATGTGGGATGCCCCTTTCTCCAAAAGAAAGGCACGCATACCTACAGTCCCCTGGAAAAGGGGGAAGGGAGCCTCAGGAACTGGTGCGCAAGGGCAGTGGGAAGGGGGACAATCCTCCCTTTAGAGTTGGGGTAAGAAATAATAGACCCTGCTGGATGTTGTGGGATATTGGCCACCACGTGAAGTGTCTGTCTTGTGTCCCATCCCTCCCCTGACCAAGAAGAGGTGCTGACAAGTGTTGTGGATGGGGCCGAGGCACCCGTGGGGACATTGCACCTATCAGAATCGCACGTACACTTGAATTAAAACCCCCAAAACCAAAACACCAGGGATGTCATACTATGTGCATTTTCTGCTGTTTATATATTTCCCCCTTTATAGATTCATCTGCTTATCAGACTCAAAATTTTAAACTATAATTCTGAGTACACGCATTTATTCTGCCGGCTGCTAAAAATCAAGTCCACCTTAATTCACTGTGGGTGTGTCTACACTTGTTGCTATGGTGACGTTGTTACTGCATCCTCCTTTAGTACTTCCTTTTGAAAGTACTGAAAGGCGGCACAGTAACAGCCTGTACTGCACCATGTGCACTGCACATGGTTATTTTTAGGCACTACGTCGCCATAGCAACACTCTATAACAAGTTAGCACGTCGCTATGGCAACATAGCTGCAGTGTCACAGTTCTTGCCCATGGATGGTATGTCGCTGTAGTGCATTCCTGTGGCGACGCAGCATCACATGTAGATGCACCTTGCATGCATGCACGCGCGCGTGTGCACATGTACATACTCACTATACACCTACGGTTGCTATGCAACGACTGGTGATTATCAAGCAAGATCTATCATGAGGTCAACCAGCAAACAAGCAAAAATACATCAGGCTCTCAGACAAACTCCATTGAAAAAGTAACCACCAGCTGGGAAAATTGTGAAAGAGAAGCAGCAGCAACAAAGCTGGATATATTGCAATCAACTCCCAACAGATTTTAAACCTAAAAGGTAGGCTTGAGTCTGCTGACTTGGGGACCTCAGTGCCCACCATAAACACAGGAGGGTGGGGAAAAATAAAACTGAAGGGCACTCTTGCTTTGGTTCACCTGCACACAAGTGCATAACACACAAATCAACAGCCAGAGCTTTGTTGAGAAGGCAATACGTCTGGCCACAAAACTTGGGAATAATGATTTCAAACCCCCTGATGTGTTGTAGCTGAGTAGCTGGAAGGAAAGACACAGCATCACACTGAAAAAGGTGCACAGTAAAAAGCAGCATACCAATGGCAGAAAGATGGGTATCTATTGCAGTTTATGCCTAACTAACTGCAAGTATATTCCACTGTCAATATTTTCAAATAGATGAAACTGACTTTTTCTTCTGAACAATGTCTAATCAGATCCTTACTTTTAAGCATACACCTCTCTATGCTGCAAAGAAGCAGAAAGACTACATTATGGTGCTTCTGATTTGCAACATCAGGCAGTGAAGAAACTCTTTTTTTAAGTTCCTGGGAAGAGCAGAAGTGAACAATGTCTTTGTGGGATCAAGACTGCCAGATGTCTTCAGAGCAAATAAAAAGGCATAGAAGACCAGCTCAATATTTTAAAACTTCCTAAGTGGATGAAACCATGACCTGCCAAAAAAAAAAAAAAAAAATGGTAGGGAGTAGGGTTGTCTAAATCCAAATCCCTATTCAATTCGGATTTGGATATGGCCTGAAATTACGGACAATGATTTGATTCATTGATTCAGATCACTGTCCCCGATCCGATTCGGTTGAATCGGAATCTGAAGATTCGATGCCGATTTGCACAATCAATGATTTGGACATAGATCCAGCTTTGTGCGTCTAAAAAAAAATATGTTTTCTACATACCTTGAGGTACCACGTGTGGCTTGTGAATGCTGCGATTCTGGGGCAGATGGAGCATCCCACAGGAGTGCACCCCCCCATGTGCTCACCAGCAAACCCAGAAGTGGACCAAAAGTACTTCCGGTCCACTTCCGGGTACACCAGGGAACGTGCTGGGATACTCTCCCCCCTCTCCTGGCTCAAGATGGAGCATCCCACAGGAGTGCACCCCCCCATGTGCTCACCAGCAAACCCAGAAGTGGACCAAAAGTACTTCCGGTCCACTTCCGGGTACACCAGGGAACGTGCTGGGATACTCTCCCCCCTCTCCTGGCTCAGCGATTAGCCACAGGGGGACCCTGGGTGCCCCCCCAGACCCAGGAGGCACCAGTCACCGATCCAAGGTGGGGGAAGGCTTGCAGGGGGGCTCCAAGCACATTCCCTGGTGAACGGAAGTACTTCTGGGTCTGCTGCCGACAGCGCAGGGGAGCCCCGCCATACTCCTGTGGGACGCTCCATCCGCCCCAGCATTACAACACTCACGAGCCACCTGCTACCTAGAGGTATGTAGAAAAAACATTTAAAGCTGTCTCTATGACTGAATCGCCGAATCTCTCTAGATTCAGAGGATTCCGATTTGATTCAGAGAGATTAAAGGGTGCTCCGATTCGATTCGGAGATTCGGCCACCGGATCGGGCCATATCGAATCAGGGACCGAAACTTCGCACAGCCCTAGTAGGAAGGTTGTTTTGTTATTGTACAATTCTTCTCTGCATCTGCCACATGTTGCATTGAAGAATATCAAATTAATACATTTTCCTAAAATCATGCAGCCTCTTCACTATAACAATAAAATATGTGTGGCAAAATCACTGTAGGAATAGACAAAACTAAAGATCCTGCCAGTGCCACTGCCAATCGAGTGATTCTTCCAGGTGCTCTATATAAAGAGTCTTTTGTGAGATTGTTAAAGCTTCCATTAGGGTAGAATTCCCAACACACCTTGCACAGAAGGTAAGGAAATTGAAAACAATTCTCCATCAAAGGAATCTTGCTTCAAACTTTTGAATAGGTGGCCATTAACAATGGACCACTGCAATAAGACATTTGTAGAACGAATTCAAGAACAGCACAAGCCAGAAGAAATATCTCCAAGATGAAGAATGTCACAAAACTGAAGCACAACCATACACTTCCTGTGTTGACATGTGAATCCATTTCAGCTTTCCAGTGGGCATTGCACTGAAGTGACAGTACAACAGAGGAGTTATAAAAATGTTATACTTTGGGGGAAAAAAAGTATTAAGGTTCCTGGAAAAATGAATCAGCAGATGTCTGTAGAGGAGTATTCTAAGGAGTACATGTAGATTTTAGGTTTATTGTTTAAGGCTTGTTGTAAAAAATGAACAAAATACGAAGTAATATCAAAACTGTACAGAGTTTCTTGATGGGATTTTGAAAATGCTTTTTATTTTGCACACTTTACTTTTCTGCCGTTTACCTAGATTCAACTCTTTCGCTTAATGTGATGTCTGGCAGACACTATTTCACATTTCGTTTTTTCTCCTTGGTTGGCTGGTGCTTCATGCACATGAAACACATAGGGAGAAAGCCTGTCTGGATGAATGGGAGTACAAGGGCTGAGAATTGGGGTATTCCTATGCATGTTTGTAAATGGATGTTAGGAAATGTTAGAGGGAGAGGAGGAAAATGAACTCAGAGCTGAATTTCCTGAGTTTTTAATTTCCTTCTGAATTCAGAGCTCAAGCCAGGTTTGCAAGCTTCTTTACAACTATAAGGGCTAGAAATATTCTTTTTAACAAATGACAGCTCAGATTCTCATATGCATCTGCATTTAAAAATAAAAGCAATCAATATTGCAAGAGGTGCCTCCATTGCTGTCCTCTAATGAAAGGTCATACCATAAGAAGGCTGGCAGCCTTCAAAATCATTTTATTCTATTTAGACTTAGCAAATACATTTCCCAGACCAAAAGTGACTGAGCAGGAATTTAATAGTTAGCAGAACTCTGGAGACCCTCATAGTTTCAAATGTAAATGAAGGAGAATTTGAACACCAAATGATCCTAAAGTGCAACTGAACACTCTCTGACATAGGAAGAATGGCTCAAGCATAGGGAAGCAGGAGTTCTACCAACTCCTTGTGTTAAAAAACAGGCAGTGCTTATAAAGAAGGCCTTAAACGAGGAAGGAAATGGAGTGAAACTACACCTTATATTCTCCCCAATACCACAGTATTTCCAACATGAATAACATGAAAGAGGAACTTTTAAATGAACTACAATCTCTCCTGTAGAAAGGCATCTCATCTTCATTTAAAGACTCCAAGTAGTGAAGAATTTACCACGTCCTCTAGGAAGTTTGTTAAAATGGTTAATTGCTGCCAGTTTTTAAAAGTTGCATTTTATTTTCAATTTGAATTTTTCTAACTTCAAATTCCAGCCTTCGGCTCCTGCGATGCCTTTACCTGCCAGATTAAAGAGCAGGCCGATGCCAGGCATTTTCTTGTTCATCTGCCATGATGGTTAGGATTAAGTTTCTTCTCCATTATTTCTCTAGCTCCTTAAATCCTGAATGTGGCGAGATATGCATTCCACACTTCAAATACATTTTTAAGACTGCTCTGAACCTCCTTCAATTTTTCAACAACCTTTTTCAAGTGTGGTTGTCAAAGGTATCTGACAGAGGGTTTACAATGAACGTATGATTCTAGGCTTTTGGAGTACTTGCAACAACATTGAACAAAGGCTAATTTATGTCACATGGGAAGCCTCACTGTGCAATTTAACACAAAACTTATGCTTTCTAAATAAAAAAACAATCTTTCTTGTACATTATTAGAATGTTAGGTTTATTAGAAGAGGGAACGACCACAAAGAAATAGTTTTTACATTGCAACTGCCTGGTTTGCGAGATTGGTTTAGGGTTGGGAGTATTTTGTTACGCCATGTTTGTTTTAATGGGATTTTTCTTTTTGGGTAAGTAAATTCTGCAACTATTTTGTTTAGCAGGGCATCCAGTATTTGCTGAAAACTGTAGCTAAGCTATGCAGTCAATAAATCTGAGAAGGATCACGTCTTTTATTTTTCAGTAAGTGCTATGAAAATCTGTAATGTTGTCTAAATAATAATGTTGCATCTTGGCTGAGTTGGACATAGAGTTGACCCTGGAAGTTGGCAGCGAGATGTTTGTCTTCCCCAAGAGCAACATACATTTGTCTGCCATTATTTCAACAATATATTTATTGCCCATTACCACCAGTGGAAATTCAGATAAAAAAAATAAAGCATTGCATACATGTGGTATGTGCTCTTCCAGAGCTTTATACTTACATTCCTGAGCAGAAATCTGGAATAGTACAACAGAGGTTGGCAACTTGTGGGCTGGATCCAGCCTACAAAGTGATTGGATCCAACTTGTGGCAGCATGGGAGATCAGTGGCACACAGCTTGGTCCAGGGCATACTATTTCTTGGCCTTGCACCATGCTGCTGATCCTCTCCACAGTGAAACCCTCTGCCTATAGGCACTGCTGTAAGGCACTGTTTACAGTCACCACTGAATTAAGCCCTTCCCACTGCTGCTGAGGACAGGAAACAGTAGCTCATGGCAAAGATAGCAACAGGCGGGTGGGACATAGTTGAGGGGAGTGGTGGTCTGTGGTGGTTGTAGGGAGTAGCAGCCCATGATGAAGGTTGGGTTTTAAGTAGCTAGTCTGCCACTTTAAAAAGTTGCCAACACCTGCTCTAAACTTTCCAGAATATTCATAAAGATGGAGCTGCATTGATTAATTGGCATCTCCCTTAGAGTAGGTGTGCTTCATCTAAACTGAGATCACACGCAAATTCTTCATCCTCTTCATGGTTAAAATGTTCCAAGGACAAGTCATTGACCTGAGAAGACGTCAAAGAGTCCATTGGTTATCCTGGCCCATATTTTACTTTCTTAATCATATCCTGGATATACAAAATATGGTAAATTATTTTAAATACATAGAAGAAAAAACTGCTCTAGCCTGTAACTGTATCAGTGCAGGAACTTGTCTATTTGTACATTATGACAACAATCAACTCCACTGGTCTGGGTAGGTAGTACTGCTGTTCATTTCTGAGACTGACTACATCCATAAGCCGTACTGTGATAGGTAAAGCTAACCGCACTCTGTCATGCATTAGCAGGTGCATCACAAGCAAATCTAAGGAGGTGATACTTCCCCTCTATGCGGCATTGGTGAGGCCGCACCTGGAGTACTGCATCCAGTTTTGGGCACCACATTTCAAGAGGGATGTGGATAAGTTTGAGAGGGTCCAGAGGAGGGCCACTTGTACGGTTAAGGGCCTGCAGGTAAGGTCCTAAGAGGAGAGACTGAGGGACCTTGATCTCTTCAGCCTCTGCAAGACAAGACTGAGAGGTGATCTTGTGGCTGTCTATAAATTCATGGTGGGGGTGGAGGTGGTGGGAAGGGAGGGAGGAGGGGGCAGCAAGGAATAGGAGATATTCTGTTTACCAGAGTGCCCCTTGGGGTAACTAGAAACAATGGCCACAAACTGACAGACAGCAGATTTAGATTAGATATCAGGAAGAACTTATTTATGGTAAGGGTGACCAGAATATGAAATGGGCTCCCGAGGGAGGTGGTGCTCTCCCCCACCTTGGAGGTCTTTAAGAGGAGACTGGACAAGCACCTGGCTGGGCTCACCTGACCTCAGCGCTCTTTCCTGCTCACGGCAGGGGGTGGGACTCTACTGAGGTCCCTTCCAGCCCTAAAAATCTATGAAAACAAAGATGCTCTCAACAAAATCTCTCTTGTTCCAAATTACCCATTTGTCACTTGTCAGTTATCTTTATTAACTGACTTACTGGCCTTAGTGATATACGTCTTCTTGTGCGAGTGACAATTTGTTGGTTTAAATCCTGCACCATTGCTAAAAGAACAAGATGTCTAATGGGAGAGAGGGGAAAAAGGTGGTTTCATGATTAAATACATAACTGGGAGAGATTCGGTTCCTGTCTTTACCACCAACTTTTTTATGACCTTAAAGTCAACTTAAAAACTGTGAACTTAAGAACAATTAGGAAAAGAAAAAACAAGAATCTACAAAGCACAAGAAATATTTTCTTTCCTTAACGAACTGATAAAACAAAAAACAAGGTAATTCTGCAGCAGCAGGCTCTATAAATACATTAGTCATCTCACACATAACCCCCCCCCACATTTGAATGCTGTCATTATGAAAGAAGAATGTCTGCCTCTGTGACTCAAAATCAGCAAGTGGTCTAATGTATCAGGAGGCCCACACACACATGCTGTGCAATACTTAAACATGTTGTGAGATAAACACTTATCAACAGATCTCACGCCTTGCAAAGAATAACACTGCCCTGAGAGCAGCTTTCCTTACCAAGGATGTTCAAAATGAGCAAGGTGACTCAATCCTTATCAAGGGTAAGATAAATACAAAATTGTGGGTTTAAAAATCCAGCTGTTTGAGTCCAAGGATAGAAAAAAAGTCAGGATGTTTTTTTAAACTTTTTTTTTTTTTTTTTTTACTTTCAAACTTATAAAACTCACAAGAAATTAAGGAGGTTTCAGTCAATCTTTTACAAGTAGCCACCTTTTTGCATTTTGAATTAAAAGACTTTACTGATATGAACTAGAGTTTTCAATCCAATGTAATCTTACAGGACTTGAGGGTCTGAGCTCTGTTACGTTATATTTCTGAGGATCCTGATAATATGGTTGAGAACAAGTCCTTTAATTCCCTCTCTCCCATGCTCCCTGTACTATTTAAAATAAACACATAAAGATATCCAAAGCAAATGAAGTTTTAAAATCTCAGCATACTGTAATGCTAGGCACTGACTGCTACCTGTTAAATCATGCACAACCGCATTGTAGGACTTGGCAACAGCATAAATGAAAATGACAAAGGCTTAGGAGTAAGAAATGCACCAGGAAGATCTATCTGGCATTTATAAAAAAAATACTTCATAAAGCAAAACAGCCTCCCTGTTTACCTGAATAAGTCCCTTCAGCTCTTCTTCTGTTAAAGAGTCAATGGATTCCTCTTGGCCAGAAATATACTCCACAGCCACCTTGCCATTCTCTGAAACAAATATGCAATGCGAAAACTAGGAAAGTTAATACTGACATTAATACTCCATGCAATGAATGTATGGTGCTTCCAGACTCTCTGTATTATTCTATTTCATAACTGCATGCAGAGCAAAGTGTTTAGGTCAAATGGAATGATTATGATGGAGTTGGTAGTAATGTTATTATTTTCACAATTGTCCAGGGAGACATGAGGTTTATAATTCATCCCTGTATGACCTTGAGCAAGTTGCTTACAGCAAAGATTTAAACAGTGATTCAAAAGACTAAATTTCCCTCTGAAAAAAATGTATCCACAGTCTCTCTGGCCCAGACTTTTAAAGATATTTAGAAACCTAAACATGGAAGCAGATGTGTAAACGCATTTGAAAAATATCTCACTAGCTGCCCAAGTACATCTTCAGACACGTTGTTATGTTTAAAACAACAAGAGGCATCTACGAACCTATGATGGAAACCTCAAGAGCTTTGAGAACTAGAGAGCAGGTATCAGCAACTTCTATCTAAACAAGGAGCAAGGTTTTGTAATTGCAACTATAAAAGAAGCTCAAGAGATTAAGAGCCCTGGGTAACAAATGGTACAATATTGAATAAAAGTCATGCACAGACCAGACACAACAGCAATTTAACCAGCAAAAAAAACCCCACACACCAGAATGTGAGTGAGTCAACATTGCTATTAGAACCTTTTCTTGTTCCATTCTTTCGTATGTTCAGATTTACAATTTTAACAATGCATTAGTATCAACTGTTGCTCTTTAGAGATTTCATGTTTTTCAACATTTGGCTGCTTCAGTTTCTCCATTTATACACAAAACCTATTTTTTTTCTTTAAAACAGACAACATATTTTCTTTTCATTCGACTAGCTTGAATGATTGGACAATTTGGTTCCAACTTTGTGCGCACAAACACAAATTTAACTTGGGGCTGAGACCAAACAAGGAAATATTCAACCTTATGCAATGGTTGAGAGAATAATTTATAACACAAGTTGATACCCACTAACGTAACAGCTGAAACAGAAACGTACTTGGACAACCCCCCCCGATATTTTGTAAACATATGAAAAAGGGCTCACCTAAAACAATGAGAAGTAACTTCTGAAATGCACTAGACAAAGCTTTCCCAACTGCAAGTTTCTGAACTCTTCCTGTTTTCGTGACAAACTCGAGAGAATCTAAAACCAGCAAAGTAGTGTATTAAAAGTGTAGTGTATTGTTTAAAAGATTACAGACTACACACCTGCAAGTAAAATAGACACATAATACAATCAAGAGTTACCTGCACAATTACATTCAAACTGGGTTAGCAGAAGGAATGATCCTGCCTTTAGCAGGGGACTGGACTGGACTAAACGATCTTCTAAAGTCCTCTCCAGCCCTACTTTCTGATGACCATATGAGCACATGCACGCTTTTAAAAGCACCTGGTGCTGCGTCACATGCATTTGTATAAACGGTGAAATGCATGTCAGTGCTAAGAAAATGGGGGTGATGCGCTTTTGAACTAAAACACATGGAAGGTATTTTAGTTTCAAAGTGCACCGCCACCATTCTCTTAGCCCTGACGCGTATTTCATCGTTTATACAAATGTATGCTGGGCATGTCAGTTCATATGCTTTGCAGACTTGATTAATCGAGTCTGCTCCGACGTACTGGATTTCCGGCATGTTGGAGCACATAAACATACATGTATAAATGCCCTATGATCTCTTCTGCTAACCCAGTGGTTTCAAACTCTTCCACCCCCATGGGCTGAGTGAATGGCAGGACCAATATGCCTGCTGGCTCTGGAACTTGAAGCTACGTCATCTGGTCCAGGTACTGGAATTTGATGGCAGCAGTCTTAATTACTATAGCTCCCAGAGCTGCAGCAGCCATGGCTCCGCCCACCACCAAATTTCTGGCCCCTTGGGCCAGATGACATGGCTGTGTGCCACAGACCTAGCCCACAGGGCTCTCCATTGGTCCAGAAATTTGGCAACAGGACAAGCATCAGCAGCCTTAATGGCTGTAGCTCTGGGAGAAACAAGAAACATGCATGAAGAAAAACAGGGAGGAGAGAGTGGGGCGGAAAAGCAGGGAGGGAAAAAGAAAGTGGCAGCAGTCTCATAATCATGATACCATGCTGTTTTTGCTAGGAATATGTAGTTATGCAAGAGGGTTGCTGAGATAGCCACAATGGAGACTCCTGAATTAATTAAAAAAAAAAATTCAAATAACCTTGCAGAATCTGAATGCCTTTACAATTACAGCAGAGAAGCCAAAGTAAATGATTACTGCTAACAGTGACCAAACTGCATATGAAAACGTACCTTGGCTGTTTTCTAACTGAGCTTCAGCCAGACCAATTCCTCTGGTACAAATCCCATAGTTGGGCAGCGTTACTTCTAAAGCACACAAGTATTTCAGGCATTGCCTTTGAGACAACCCTCCCAGCTCCTCATACTCTTCATCAAAGCCAGAAATATTTTGCAGCTGTTAGGATAGGAGTTTACAGATTGTTACAGATGGAACTCGATGCAATTTTTGGCATGTTTATCAACACTTAGAAAGTCCTCAGCCATCTTTGTGATGGGTGCAGTAGTGATGGAGAAGGTAACTGTGGAGTGTGTTGGGCTAAGGAGCGGTTCTTTTATAGAGAGGTGTTATGATCAATGTTAAAATGCACAACAGACAGTGCAACAGAATTCTCTTTCTACAGTAATCAGTTGTTCAGAGAGTTGGAAAGAGATATGGAGCATAGGAAATTGGTTTGCTCTGCAGAAGAGATGTGGTTTATAAAGTGAGACATGGTGAGGATCAGTATAAGTGAGAAAAAAGAAGAGATTCAGAGATTTTTAAGGATGATCATTATCACTATTCTCACAATTCCAGCGCAGGGGCTCCTGCAGTGGAGGAAATAATTCTTCCCTACAGTGGGAGTAAGTATTATCAAGCTAAGTGACCTGTGTGGAACCTGAACAAGGGTGTCCACCCTCTTTATGTTATTTCAAAATGATCCTGTGATCACCATCTCTGTCTACCAGGTTAGCAATATCAGAGTTGCCTTTGACTTTCCATGTCACATCCAGCCTGTCACTAAATCTTTGTGCTTCATCCTTCAAAGCAGTCTGAAAGTCTGATGCCCATGTGTTCTGTGGCAGAAACCAAACTTTGCATTGACAGCAATCTCCTCCTCTTTGGCTTTCCCAAAATCATATAACACTTAGGTATTTTGTCCAAAATGCAACTGCTGAGGTTATTTTTACAGCTTGACGATCACTATCCTATTCTGAATCTACCAAGATCAAGAACAAAGGACACAAACAGGAGAAAGGGGAGAACCAAAGAATGCAAGAAGGGCTTCTTACCGTAATAATCCTACTGGACCAGCCATTAAAGCCAAGGTAGTAATTGGCCAATTCCTGGCACTTGTGGCTACTCAGAGCAAAAACTTGTTGCTGAAATACTCTCTGTTTGGTGCAAATGAAAACCTGTCCAGAGGAGAAGAGCCTGAGGTGAGACTGACTTTGTAAGCAGGGAGCTGTAAGTATTCACTTGAGGAAATGCCTTTCAGGTTCCAAATAACCAAGGTCTGTAAGAATCCAGTATCCCATTGCAAAAATAGCGCTGGTGACTCCGGGACTAAAAAGCTCATGATATTTCTCTCCGTGTCCCACATTCACTGAGGGCAATGGTGATCTGGAAAGTGGCTTATTAGCTAAGGTTCCAGGAGACAGAGGTCCAAGGTGCTCCACTTGGAGAAAGCAATGGCTCCAGGTGGGGAGGAAGTGACACCTGTTTAACAAATGCTCAAGTATCCTGGCAGGAAACCCTCTAGAACAGTGGCGCTCAACCTTCTTTCCTGGGAGACCAGATAGGCAGTGCCTGGTCTGCCTGTGGGCCAGATCTCACTTGTAGTCTCGATCTGACTGTCAGGGCGAGTGCAGCAGGCACTATCTGGCAGCACAGAGGGGGACGGGGGCAGCCCAACCTTGCCTAGGGATGGCAGCATGGCCTGGCCTCAACCTAATCTTCGGGGGGGGGGGAAACAATGACGGAACCGGTACTGACCCAGTCCCAACCCAGGTCTGATTCAACCAGGGGGGAAGACGGTGTGGCCTAGCCCCAGTCCAAACAGAGGGAGGAAGCAGGTGCAGCCTGGCTCCAACTAGCTGTGCAGGGCTTGGGATTTGGGAATTTAGCCACATAAATGGCCAGCACTGCCAAATTTTTTGGCCCACAGGGAACCCCAAGGCGCAGTTGCAATGGCTCTGCAGGCTGCCTTTGACCCATGGGCTAGAGGCTGAGCACCCTTGCTCTAGAAAGCAGAAATGTGTTTACTGAGATTTCTGCAAGGTCAGCAAAATTCTGAATAAGGTCAATAAGGTTCAAGGGTTGAAGGTCTGGGACTCTCACCCTCAAACAGCGATGCCACCATAGTCACTCCCGTATCCTTATACCAGCACCACTATGGAGGCATATATGGCCCTGTGCTTCCCAGACCTTTCGGACAGAGATTCTATACGTGGTGCAAAATGGTCTTGACTTAGAATACAGTAAAATCCTATGGTGCGTTTTGCTTTTTATCTTACAGACTTAATATGAAGGAACCATGTGGGTATGATGGGGGCCAAATAACAGTGTTTCTTAAATTAACACAAATTCACAAGGGATAGAAACGTATATATACACTACTCTGCTGGCTGGTCTCTAAACATGGATCATAGAAGGGAGGAGGTTAAGGGTACACGGTGAGAGAGAATTGAATACTGCCCCGCCCCCCCAAACCCTTAATGAGCTACTATCTCATTCTTAATCACTGCATAGCCCATAACTGAAAAATACAGATTGTTTCACTTTAATTACCTTTAAGGGAGATTTCTGAAATAATCTTTGCTTTTTGCATGCCTGTTGGGCTCTGCTGGCATCTCTGGCTGAATAGAACTTGACAATGGCATAACACCCAGGCTGTGCTATAGCAGCGTTTTTGTGGACCCGAACAGAGTAGAGCAGCCCAAATTCAGAAAACGCTGCGTACAAAGAATGCTGAGAGAAAGAGAAAAAGAAACACAAGCCCTTTGAAAAATGAAATTTCATGCTCTGAAGACTGAGCTGCAGCTATGAGGAACTATCACTGGGGTCCACCACAGAAGCCCCAATCATATAAAAAGATAGGGAGGACTCTGCAATAAATTCCTGAGTAGTTAGCATGATGCATCTACCTAAACCAAATGCTTGAGCTATTATTTCTCGCTCTATTCACAGGAATTGCCTAATTAAAAAAGGCCTCAAATCCACCTATTCCAATATCCCATCTCCAACAGCTCCCAGCATCAGTTGTCTCAGATGGAAGGATGACAAACTCCATAGAAGCAATGCGAGATAATCTGCCCCTGAGGAGGCTTCATCCTAGTCCCAAAGAGTCAGATTAGTTTAATCTCTAAAACATGAGGCTTTCTAATCCTTGCACCTAGCATTAACTAAGTTAACTCAGGGTATTCTTGTTATCCTTAGAAAAATCCAAATCCCTTTTGAATCTTGCTATATTCTTGCCTTAAATGACATTATTATTCATATCAAGTTCTACTTAACTCTGTGAATAAATCTTATAGACATTTTTGGGCCTCCCTATGGAACTGGATACTTCTCAATGTGAGCAGCATGTCAAAATGTATCCCATGTTGATTAGAAAGCTCTCTGCAGAGAACAGAGTACTACACCAGATAATGAGGATATTATGTGATCTACTTTTACAGAGAGCAGTATAATCTGTGCCTCATGTGATACATGCAGCTCACTAAACATAAATCCTGCATGTAATGCCCTCATTTTTGCAGCATGGCAGTGCTGAAGTCTGAGATGCATGATTGTGCCTGTGGCAGGTACAAATACATTAACCCCCCCCAAACTAGAGCATGCCCCTGAATTACACAGGCTTACTTCCAAAGCTTCTGCAATCTACCTCATCACTCACAACATTAGCATCCTCCTTCATGGAGGCTATGATCCATAATGTCAAAAATCTGATTGTTTTTCTTTGTACCCATGGACATAAAACTCTCCTGTAGACCTCCCCATCTTCTTTTTTATTGCTGCAGCCGCCTCTGAAATCTCCCCAGTAACCATATTGCTTCTTTTATGACATCTAGAAAGGCTTCTTGCCTCTTACTCTGACTATAAGTTTCCCCCTTTCATCTTTTTCCTTCACTCCTCCCATTCTCACACACATCAGATTCAACTTCCAGAGTCACCTTGAAGGCTCTCCACAACCCCTGCCATTTCCAAACCTGTTTCTTTCTTATGTTTGCACTGTTCCACAAACATGCTACCCATTTGCCTGCTTGTCCCACAAACCTCTCTGTGCTCTTTTTCTGGGATATCCCATAAGCACAGAACGTGCTTCCCCAATATCCTTCACTCCCACTGTGACACTTTCAAGAGCAGCCAGCTAATAAGGGCTGGGGAATAGAGCAGCTGGGCACATTTAGCAGTGGTATCCAAACTATTTGGGCCACCAGACAACCATTAACCCTCATCATTTCATTGCAAAGTAATAGGCATGCTTATCATCAAGCTTAATGGGTTCACAGATCAGTCGGGAAAGCAGAGCTATGGGGTATTGAAAAAAATATTTCCAAATGATTGAGAGCCATCACCACTGTGGCTGTATTTCCATCTCCCTTTCCCCACACACTGTTCTTTTGAAAGGTTAGGGAAAAACGCACTCAGCAGAGAGGCTTCTCTATGGAAAAACTTCTTTACTGTCCGAGCCCCCAAGGCCTGGAGCAGACGCCCCCAGAAGTGGTGCAAGCACCTACTCTGGACTCTTTAAAGAAGCATTTGGATGCTTATCTTGCTGGGATCCATCGACCCTAGCAGACTGCCTGCCCCTGGGGCAAGGGGCTGGACCGGATGATCTCCAGAGGTCCCTTCCAGCCCTAATGTCTATGAAATCTATGGTGTAAGGGCAGGCAGGGGCTGGGACTAGGGGGGCCCTTCTCTGTAAGGGCAGCAGGGGCTCGAGCAAGCCAGCGGAGGAGCCGGTCTCACCTCGGCCACGGCCGGCACCAGGGCGGCCCCCCCCCGGCCCCGGCCGGCTCCAGCCCGCACAGCAGCAGCGTCTTGCTGCTCTCTGCGGGGACCCGGAAGTCCAGCACCTCCGCCATGGCCCGGCGCCGGCTTCTCCGCGGGGCGGGTTGGGATCGGCATCGCCCCGCCCCCTGCTTGGCGTCACCCTCAGAGCCGCCCCGCCCCCTGCTCGACGTCACCTCCCTCGGAGCCGCCCCGCCCACACGAGCAGGAGCCGGCGGCCCGGAGGGGCTGGAGATTGAGGCGCGCTCCTGGCACCGCACCTCAGCACCCGCGTCCCCTCTGCTTCTTCCCCCTTCTGAGTCCGGAGTCCTGCCCCACCACGAGTGTAAGCACCTGCCCGGCAGGCTTGCAGCCCTTCTCCCGTCTAGCTCTAAAGAGGGCCTCACATGGCTTATTGTAATCTGCCTCATCCCTTCTCAGCTCCTCATCCCCGGGGTGTTTGTTAAGGATCGTCTTTTTCATAGCCTTGGCAAGGTTCTTTGGGTAGATGCAACATCTTCTGTGAGACCAACTGAGTGGTTGGAACAAAGGTGTTTTGCAGGCTTTCAGGCACAAGCGCCCTTTTTGAGGCATAGGGAGTCTGCTGGGCTGAGATCCCCAAGGGAATAAAAGATATCATTGGTGATGCAACGGCAGCTTGGCAGCGCACCTCCTGCAAAAGCACCACTGACACTGCCGGTGGCACCTGTGGGTAGTTGTCACTTGCCACCCCCCCCACTGCCAACACTGCTGGCAGCATCTGCAGGTGGTCACTGACCACCAGTCGGTACTCACCCCTGCCACCACCGCCACGGCCACCTGTGGGAACTCCCCGCTCACCGCCACCACAGCTCCACCACTGTTGCCGCGGCGTGCAGGTGGTCACCGTGCCCCCCCAGGTAGGTAGGGGAGAGCACCACCTTGCTTGGAAGCCCATTCCAAATTTTGGCCACCCTTGCTGTGAAGAAGTTTTTTCCTGAGATCTAGTCTAAATCTGCTCTCTGTCAGTTTGTGACCATTGCTCCTTGTTACTCCAAGAGGTGCCCTGGTGAATAGAGCATCTCCAATCCCTTGCTGTGTCCCCCTAATGAATTTGTAGGCGGCCACAAGAAGATCACCCCTCAGCCTTCTCTTGTGGAGGCCGAAGAGGTCCAGGTCCCTCAGTCTCTTCTCATAGGGCTTGTCCTGTAAGCCCCTAACCCTGTCCTTTTAATAGTCTTGATGTTCTACCAATCAGGCTAGCCCAAAAATTCTTTAATTGCAAGCATTCAGGCACAAACACCCTTCATCAGGCATCAGAGAAAAGATTGTAAAAGTTCTGGGTAGAAATGAAAGTTCATATTTCATAGGATTTCACAGAGGAGTCAATAGATGGAAAATACCCTCTGGACAGTAGTTCTTAGCTGGCAACGAGTCTCAGCTCTCCTGTGAGGCTGTGAGGATACAAATTACCTTAGACAAAGGCAGGAGCAGGATCTCAGGTTTCAGGTGGTCCAAGTTGTTTCCTGCTTTGAAAAATATGAAGATTTCATTGCAAAAATGAAATCTGCCCATGCATCCCAGGGACTGAGCACAGGGCACACTCACAACAGTGTCGTCTTCTAATCTGGCATTCCTCAACCTTGTGGGTCGTGACCCAAAAGTGGGTCGCAAGAATATAGTGCTATGGCAAGGAAGTTTGGCACCGAGGGCAAAGCCTGCAGCGGCAGCCCGCCCTTGCCCCAATCCGTGTGGTAGCTCTCCCCATGCTTGCCCGGGAGACCATGCAGCGGCAGCTGCCCTCCCCCTGTCCCCGCGCCCCCCCCAAACAAGCCCTTTGCAGCTCTGTCCCGTGCCCCGCCCCGGCTGGGCAGCACCTGTTGGCACCCCTTTGCTTCGGCGCCCAGAGTGATTGCCCTGCTTGCCCCCCGCCTTGCTACGGCACTGCAAGAATATATGAAAGGGTCACAAACAAACTTTAAAAATGGATCAATAAACTTTAAAAATGGATTCTGCTTTAAAGAAAAACATGGGAAACCATGGCTTTTCCCTTGTAGGCTGCAGAGTTCCAGCCTGCAAGAGACTGCTTGCCCCCCCCCCCCCCCTGCATGCCCCACATGCTGGGGGTGGTGGGCAGCGGGTCCAGAGTGAGGGGTACTGGGTCTTGACTGGCCATCAAATGGGTCCTGGTACAAAAAAAGGTTGGGAACCACTGTTTTAACCCTCAGGCCCTGGTCTGCTCCCTCCTCTTGCATCCTGGCTTGTTCCATGCTGTTAGAGAGACACTCTTACTTCCCTAGCCATCTGCCTGGCTTGTCAAGTCACGGCTGTGACTTGCAGTGTGCAAATGAGGGATTTTTTTGGTTACGACTGACCTGAAAAATGTGTACCCCCCCCCACCCCCCACCCCCCTTCAGACTGACTCGGGACTCAGAATTACTTTGGGGGTTGTTTTTTCCTTTGCCAAAAATGACTTCATTTGAGAACAAGTGAAATGCTTCAGTCAACCTGAAAGAAAGTGGTTTGTCTCCTTCTGTGTTTTTCCCCGACTTTTTTTTCAAATCAACTTTAAGCAAAGCTCTAAACTAGAGGCCTTTTGAAATGAAAAAGCAAAATGTCTCATTTAAAGTAATACTCAAATCAAAATGCCTAGGCTTTAAAAAAAATGGCCCAAATATTTGTGGACTCAACTAATTTCTAGCGCCCTGAAACTGCATTTTTGGTGAATAATTTATCTGTCTGGAAGACTTCACCCCGGTGATGTCTTTCTACATCAACAGCCCCTACACCAACTGGAAACATGAGCATTGTTGTTTGCAGTGGGGTGACTAGTGCCTCGGAGCAGTGGTTTCATGGAGATCTGGTGGACTATGCTTAATTAGCTGACTGCTCTACAAGGCATCACAGTACGTGAGTTTATTTAACAGTGAAAACACCAAAGACAATGTTGGGCTTGTAGCTTGTTTATTCTCTGTAGGCAAAAATATTTTTTTTTTTTACAAAGACTGGGGAACATTATTATGCAGTCCCCCTGGACACCGCAGCTATGAAAGACAACTTGTTTGCTCACAATATCATGAGCCTCTGTTTTTTTTTTCTGAATGAAGGCATGACAGAGGCATAAGCATGCTAAACTCACCATACATTTGTGTACAGGACTAAAAGAAGAAATAATTTCTTCATTTCTTCTATCAAATACTGCAGTTGCTCTCACCAAAGCGTCGACACTTTATCACCTTCAGGTAGGTCTCCACCTTGTGAAGGTCTTTCTTGAAGCAGGACAAGAGACCATAGTTTTTTAACAAGGCATCTTCATTTCGGAGATTTATGTCAAATTTCTCATACGTGGGTTTGAGGATTTGAGGACCCCGATGGCTTCCATCTTCCAACTCCTGTAAAGACAGGCCAGCCTAAATGAGAGGAAATGGCTCTGGGGAAGGCACATCAAAACCCTTCAGGCCTGGGACCATGGAAATGATTGCCAAGGCAGAAGCACAGGTGAGTGAAACCCACTGCCCAGCCCCTGCACTCCCAAAGAAGGGCCTTCACAGAGAGAGAAAACCAGAGGCAGCATTCAGACAGAGAAGGAGTGGGTTTAGCAAATCTGTGTGGGTGCCCTTGGGAGTTTCCACTGGCAGATGAGATGGAGTGTGCTGGTGAGAGGAGCTGCTATCAAATCCAGGCTGGCTCATCAGGTAGAAGAACAAGACAGGCAGCTAAGGGAGAAGAGCAGAGGGTAGCAGGTAGTTCTGGGGTAAGCTGGGTTTTGAGGTGACTGGGGCAGAGGAGATCAGGTGGGAATGGGAGATGGGGGGGTAGAACAGCAGATGATCCTGGGAGTAGATGGGCTATAGAGAGGTGGGATATACATCTAGTTTATGTATGCATATTCCACCCTATCCAGGAGGCTCAGAGTTTTTTATATAAGTGGCCTTATACGAATGTTACTCACTGTGCACAGGATGGGAACTTCTATTTCTGGATTCCCTGTAGACCCTTACCTACTGCTCCCTCTATTCCTGCTCCTTTCCATTGCCTCATCCTGTTTGCTTTTTTTAAACTGAAAGCACTTATGTTTAAAATCAGTGGTTCCCAACTTTTTCTAGACTGACCCCATGCTACTACAGAAAATATTCCAGGACCCTTCTCCTATGTAGCATTTAATAAGGTCTTTGCCACCTTCCTGATGTTGGATGCATTTTAGAATACAGACACATACATTTTTAAATGCAAGTTGAGCAAGTTATATGTATGAAAATATGGTGGCACAGTGATTTAAGCACAGCATCTTGCTTGCTATGATTCCAGAGGCATGACTTTGAGCCCTGCTCCAGATTAGAGCTAAAGTCTCTAGCCAACCTAGCTGTAAACAGGCATCTGGTAATTTTAGGATAGGGAGTGAAAGACAGCTGACATGATGCTAGCTCCCTCATCACTCCCTTGTGTACCCTTAACTATACAAACTGACTTGTCTTAACCATGGCTGACTGAGAGACAGCAAGGCTCTGGCAGATCTTTGACTTTTTGCATTATCTAGGGACACTGATCTATGTATATACTCATAAACAATAAGCTATTGTCTGCAAGTATGTAGCTGAATGGAGCACTGGGGTGGGAGACAATGGTAAGAGGTCAAATGTGCCTATGTTGGACATAAATGGGATGGGGACTGGCTGTGGATCTCAGGAACAGAGCTGGTCAAAATGCTGGATTAAGGCGATTATGGAACCGGTGAAATAATCTCTACTCTGCTAAAAAACTTTGCACTTCTAACAGAGAAAGCTTTAACTAATGGTAAAACATTCTGAATTTTGAGCAAAAATCTCTCCAGGCTACAAGACTCCTGGTGCTTCCCCTTGGAAAGCCTTATGTACCAACTGAAACACCATATAAAACTTCTTGTTCCATATAACACCTTGTACTTTTCTCATCAGCAAAGTATCAGAATGCTTTCCCATAATTTATTAAGCAATAGAACTAACTTCTATTACATATTTATTCTTTCATTCTTCACCCAAGTGTATTTCACCCAAGTGTATAAGTGTGTGCGGTGGTGTTTTGTTGTCATATTTTTAAAATAATAATATATAATTCTCACACCAATTCTTATTGGTTCATGCTAGAGGTAAAAAAATGCATGCCTTGCACTTGTAGAGAGAGTTTGTAAAGTTTTGATGGCTCCTAGCTCCTGTGGAAGGAAATTCCACCATCTGAGAATGACCCCAATAAAAGCTTTGTCTCCGGGTATCCAGGAAAGCCATGTTGTTCTGTACCTGTGTTACATGTTGCAACTCACCCTCATCAAAGCCTGAATACCTTCTTCTAAATCCCTCAGTTTCTCGTAGACTCTGTCTGAGGTGCCAAAAACAAGGCTGTTGGTGAACACCCTGCTAAGGAATTGTACCGGGTTTAACCAGGACTGGATAAGAACCAGAGAAAATCGAAGAAGCTCCATGTCCTGAAATTAAAAAAAAAGAATTGGGGTCATCAATCAGGATAGGTTTAGATTGGATACCAGGAAAAAACTTATCTCCAGTACATTTGAACAACCCTTGCAGCAGCAGGACACTAGCTACTGTTGTCCCCCTGCTTGACCTATGGCAGGTTTGGGTGTGGTTGCGTTATAGGGTTGACGGTAGTTTAAGGGTGCTGTTACAGGCTACCTTTAAACCATTCTAAATGTGTCAAACGTTAGGCGCTGTTAAAGTTAGAACAGTTTCAGAGCTATCATAGGGTAAGGCTTAATGCCTGAACAACTCTGACTTGCTGCTAGAGGGCATGGCAAGCATGGGCATGGCCAGGAGTCAGGACTTTATCCCTCCTTTGGGAGCAGAGACCCAAGCGCAGTGAGAGCATGAAGCCTGGGAAAGCATGCCTCACTGGGCCTCATGTTTTCCCTGCCTGAAGGCTTCACTCTTAGTGCAGAGTCACTGGGGGGTTAACTGTGGCAACAGCATGGACCCTGAAGAAGTATGCCTCTCCATGCTCTCACCATGCTCCACACTAGGTAGCCCTTTCCCTTCTATCCCCAGGAGTGTGGAAACTGGGGAGGGGAGCTGTGCCTCCCTATCAAATTCTCCTGGCTGAGAGAGCTGGCTGGATGTGGGATAAAGGCTTAGCCCTCTCAGGGGAAGACTGTCTACTTGGCCCCTAGCCTGAATTGGGTCTCCTAGGATCCTTGGAACCAGCAGCATGGCGCTAGGGTCATGGGCTGGGGTCATATCCAGTGGGGGCAGATGCGGGTCTTAGTTTAGGCCAGTACCACCTGCTGGGCAGCATTGCTTGGGAGGGTGGAAAGTCTGTTGGGGTAGAGGGGCTGGTAACTGTGCATCCTGGGATGCAAGATGACTGCAGATAGGTTGCTTTATCTCCACGGAGTAGACCAGGAGTTGCCAACCGGGGGTACCCTGGGGGTACTTGGGAAGGCCACCACCCCATGCCACCACCTCCCAGGAGCAGGGCCGAAGGAGAGGAGGGGGAAGGGCAGTGGCACCCCTCTGCAGGCCACAAAGGCGCCACCCAGCTGGTTGGAAGGGGGGGTGGGGAGGGAGATTGCATGTGGCCGCCACCACCCACCCCCCTGCGCTGCTGCCACTCCACATCTGGTGGCGGGGGGGTACACTTACTAAAAAAGTTTGAAAACCCCTGGAGTAGACTAACAATGCCCTAGCTCAAGCTAGGTAAAATGGTTCAAAGATAACCCTTGCCTAACACGGCATAACTTTAAGATGCTTAGAGGATACTTAGCACAGCTTAACACCCTTTAATGTGTAGATGCTCCCATTTCAAATGCCTTTAGAATGCTTAAAGGTAGCCTGTAACACCACCCTTAGTAACAGGTTAGGCTAGGATTTGTATGAGATTGTTTGGATAGGGATAAGCCTCCTCTGGCAGGGGGCTGGACTAGGTGACCTCTAAAGGTCCCTTCCAACCCTATTTTTCTATGATTCTATGATTACTCTTCTGGGAGGATACCTGATATAACTCATGCTCTGAAAAGTCCACAGGACAAAAAATGAGCACAAGGGGTCAAGTGTGTGTATATCTTCGTTTGATCATCCATCAGAAAGTCAGGAGCCTCCCCCTTGACACAAGGCAGAGCACTGCATTTAGGATGGTCTTCAGTGGAGAGTGCCTTTAAAGACTTCCTTCAGTGGTTCAGCTTGTGCCTCCAGATGTCTCCCCTTCAGGTACCAAACTGCTTAGGGAGGTGATGTATGCCTCAAGGATCTACCTTAACAATCACTGGACATGATAAACCTACATGATGTAACAGAAGCATCAGAAGCAGCTCTTCTTGTTGCCTTGTGGTAACTTACTGATTTCTGCTGGGCATCGTCTTTTCCTGTGGGAGCAGGGATGGTTTCTGAATAACAAAATGCTGACTGGGAATTTTTGTTGGAATGCCTCTGCTCCTCCGGAATATAGGAACGTTCCTGGAAAAATATGCCAAACACACTGAGAACTGCTGTTTCCAGAGCAATATTTCTAGGGCCTAAACACGTTCCTATTCCAGCCTGCTTGAGTCCCTGAAAAACTGCCAACACAAAAGGGGAACGGGTCTTCCTCCTCCTGGGGCATTTTGGTGAACTTGTCTCAGGGTAAAGAGGATGATATATTACAAAAAGTACACCAGTTAATGGTTTTCCAAGGACTTGAGCAGGGAGGAAAAGGATTACATTTAGGTGGCCAAGATGACTGTGCTGCCTAATAGTGGAATACTGGTGAGCTTTTACTATTAAGTAGGTAGCAAAATGAAATAAAATGGCTGGCAGGTGGGAAATACAGTATAGCCTTTGATGAGCAGAGCATTTGTGGCTCACTTTGTTACCAAAGCTAAAGATCTTCCTCTGGCTAAGCCTGAGCTAGGGTCTAAGGCATAACACAAGTATTTGTGCTACTTACAAACTCTTTGTAGGTTTCTGCAGCCAGGAGGTGAAGGTGCTGGGCTCTCAGGACAGCATTTGCAAACAGATTGGAGAGGGGCATGGCAGGGAAGGTTGCTGCCTGTTTAGGCCACTGCAGCCCCAAGATGATTGCAACAAAGAAGAGAGGAGAAAACCATGACCCTGCAAAAAAGGGAGGTGGCATCAGTAACCCTCAGGCTGTGGCCTAATTGTTCTCAGGGACCAAAAAGCTACAGTAAATCCCCTTCCATCCTCCTCCATCTTTCCAGTAGGAGACCTTGGACCACATTCTGCTAGAGAAGTAGCATATGGGCAGCTAAAGACTGATTCCTAGGGGTATTTTTACATGTGCTCCGGTGGGGAGGGGTGCTTTCGTTAGAGAGCTGCTCTAATTAAAGCACCTAGAACATCCTATGTATCAGCGTCCTTGTGCTTCAAAATGGCGGTGGGGGCGTTTTATCTAAAGCTCATTGAACGAGCTTTAGTTAAAGCACCCCTGCCGCCATTTTCAAACACAGGGATGCTGTTACACAAGACATAGAGGCTGGCTGGAGTGCGCTAATTAGCATGCTTCAGCAGACAGTTTAATCAAGTCTGCTCCGATGTTAAAGCAGCCTCCTGGCATATCTACAGGCACCCTGGATTTTAAGACCAGAAAAAGACCATTACGAGCATCTAATCTGACTCACGCAAAGCCCAGGCCAGACTATTTCACTCGGGGTTTCTGCATCAAGCCCAGAACTGGTGGAGCTAGAGAAGACATTTCTTAAATTAAAACATTCAGTCTTGACATAAAGACTAACAGGAGGGAGAGCTGACCCGCTCCCTAAGTGACTTGCTGCATTGGCTAATTAAATTATCCACCAGTTTGAATTTGTCTGGCTTCAGCTTCCAGCCTTGGATCTTGTTCTAGTTTTGAAGGCTAGATTAAAGAGTCAACTGCTATCAAAAAATCTGAACCTCAAGTTGGTATTAATAAATAGTGACCATGTCACCTCCTAACAGCTCCTCGGATAAAGTAAACAAATTGAGCTTTTTTCATCTACCTGTGACGGGAAGGATTTTCAGACCTAGAACCACCATTCTCTGAGCTCTTTTCTGAGCTCTAGTCTGCACAATCATTGTACTTACCAAGACTTAAACAATATGACAAGCAACATGCAGGTAACGGGCCAAAGGGACAGATCTTGCCGGTTCTATACCTTCTTAAGATTCTCACATGCATATTCTACCTCTGCTCTCTTTCTCTGACTTGTTCTGACTGCTGTGCACATTCTCTTCCACAGTTGCTGACCTGAAGTGCCCTCTTCTTTCACCAGAAATCACCAGGCTATCTTCAAAGGGCACAGAGCATCATTGTCCCTAATTTACAGATGGAAAATTGAAGTTTTGGGAGATGAACACTAACATTTTGACAGGTAGAAGCCAAATGCAAGACACTTTAGAGATGGTGAATGCACACAGCTCCCACTGAAATCAATGGGCACACTCAACATCTTTGAAATCCACGCTACTTCTTTAGGTGCCTGAATGTGGATTTACAGAAACTAACTCAAGACAAGGAGATCTGAAAATATTGATCTTCACCTCTGTGCTCTGGTCTCCATCCACAGGATAGAAAACAGGATGAAGATGCTTACCCAGCTTCCAAGAGGGTCCGTGAGGTTTGGTTTATATTCATGCAATGCTTTAAAAAAATATAAACTTCTCTATAATGATAATAGGTGGAAGCAGCAATTTGGATGTGTACTCAATTCCCTGATCAGGAATCACAATATACTCACAGGGTCCAGTAGAGATATATTCCCATACATACAGCCAAATAAATACTTACTTCTTCTTCCCTGTAGGTGCCAAAATAAAACTGATCTCTACCCCCCGCACCCTCACGACTGCCCAATGCAAGCAAAAGCAATGTGTAAGAGCCAAAGGAGTAACAGAGCAGCATCATGCTCTGGGCAGCTTCAGCACATGGGGCAATACTGGCTGCTGTGCTATTGGCAGTGGCTATTTTTGCACCTTCCCCACAAAGATAGTATATGGGGCTTTGGTCCCAGCTAGATATCCTCAGTTATACTACTGGTAGGACTGGCATTTTGTGGGCCATGGCAGAAAAGAAGAAGTGATACTAGTGAATGGGCCTGGGTGTGAATAAGTGGTTATGACAGCACTTATGGTGCTGGGGTTATAGATGCACAGTAGAGATTGTTTGTGATGTGGATTTTGGGTACTGTGTGCAGGGTGGAAGATAGGTGATACCAGAGAGTGATGATGTGAGCCGTGGGTGCAGGGAGGAGGTAAAGGGTGCTAAGGGTTTCAATGCTTAGTGCTGCAGGCAGGTGAGGGATACTGGAATTTAGGTGCAGGGGGAGGTGCATGTGCCAGCCAGTGGTGTTGGGGTTTATAGCTCTATTTTGGTTCTTTCTGGTCATCGTTTCAGACCAGTGTTTAGAACTATTTTTTAGTCCAAGCATAATTTGTACTGCTTCTACTGGAGTATTTCTCTGTCCTGGCAAATCATATAGACTGTCTAACCTTAGCTTAGCTGTCACCCCATTGACTACACTATCTTTCTTGATATTTTTCTTTCACTGAATATTTCTTATTCACTAATTCCACAAAACCTAATGGCAGTCTCTTATTTGTCCCTTTCCCACCAAAGCCAGAGATGCCCTTTGAGTCTCATGTACTCCTGACAGTAGGAGCAGTTCTTGGTTGAAGAGAGCCCAATGTAACCTAGTGGATTTAACTACCTCTCCTCCCACTATGTCCAGTATTTTCTCCTTTAGGCTTCTCATCAACTAGAAAACAGCTAACACAAAGGGAGAATACAGCTAATGGTAACTGGTACAAGGAAAAATCCTAGTGAAGACAAGGCAAGGTTAGTATTGGCACTTGTTAGTATTGATTTAACCTAACACAAGTGAAAACTACTGGAAACTTGATTTTTGTTAGGGCTTAACTTGTGTTAGTTACCATGGGCTTATGGGAGTAATTCTCAACCAGGGTGTAGCACACTAGGGGACCATGAGATCCTTTTAAGGGTGACATTCAGAATTATCACTGTTAGTTGTCCAAACATCTCCACATGATTCACAAGACAAACCCAGAAAATTCAAATAGAAATCCCTAGTGTCATAAGCATTGTGACATGTTGTGGTCTGAGTTGTTTGCAACAGAAGAATTAATCTTCTTCTAAAGTTAAAACAAAAGATAAAGTAAAAGCTAAGCTGGTATTTCCCAAGGAATGCCTTGAGTCTAACAAAGTTGAGAACTACTGGTTTAGTAGAAGAATATTTTTTCTTAATACGGGCAGCCGTATATAATGAATCTCAAATGCTTTCTTTGCCTTCAGGGAGAGGGATTAAAAATTGAAGTGTGGCTATAAAAAAAAATCAGGTGAAACCATTGACAATCTTGTATGATTGACATTCAGAAATAACAAATTTTCCATACCTGAATAAGTGAGATAAAAGCCATGTTTCACAAATCTGCCATTCCAATGATCATTTTCCTTTTACCAATCTTAGTCTGAGCTAGACTGCAGCAGGCAAGGGTCTCATTAGCTGAGTTTGAGATGGGAGTTCACAGTTACAGGCTGGTCTTCATCCAGCTGTCATCTCTCCAGGTACAAATATTTTGGGGCTCAATTTTGCACTTATGAGTATTTCTCCTGCAGTTTGCATTGCTTAGATATCAAGTCACTGATTGTTTCCACAACTGTAGGATGACATTCTCAGGAAGAGTTGTGTGCACCTTAGTTTTCATCTGCATAACCAGAGGTCAGCGCTTATAAACCTGTCTATGATTTCCTTTAACCTGGGATGACACTTTTCCAGGTTGCACAAGGCTTTGTTTCTATCTCTGAGTTCTAGAGTGGCCACTAAAATCAGCTGAGAATTGAAATAGAGTGAAAAAACCCCAAAACATAAATCAAAATGATGTTATAGGCAAGATCTGATACCTTGGGAGAAACTACTGAAGATAAATAGCTATAGAGCTATTTCTCATTTTGCCAGTAGCATGCTGCTGAGAGCAGCTCAGTACTGAGGAAAGCAAACCGCTAGATAGATATGAATTCTTCTCAGCCTGGAGGACCTTCATCTGCAGACCCTGACGAAGTGTGAAAGACTTGAGAAAAATATGAAGGTTAGTGAGAGGGAGATGAGGCAGAGGAAGGCTAGGGGTTGCCATGTTGTCAGTGTTTGCCCAGCCCAAAGGCATGGCTAATGCCAGCCATGTATATACAGTACCAAGCCATAGTGTCCACCAAGTGTCACAACCCAGAACAGAAGATATTCACCAACAAAACACCTTTCATTGGAGGAAGATGAAATAGCCCAGATCAGGCCAATGTGGGATAATCTTCCTTACTTTAAGTCCCATCATGTTCTGTAACAGAGACTGGCTTAAGCCCTGAAGAATGAGGTTTAATATCTCTGGCCAAATTTTTGCTCAGTGATAACAATTATAACTCTAAATACTCTTGTTATGCTAATCTATGTCCAGTGCCTTCTTACATCTTACTAAATTCTTGGCTTCTGCAACTGCCTATGCCAGTTCCATAGTCTAAATAATCCTTGTGGGAAAATAGATTCCCTTTCATTAGCTTTAAATATGTCACTTTTCAATATATACACCTAGACACTGATTTTACATGGCACATAGCAATACTGCCCTCTCTTTGCCCCGTGTCTCATCAGTCCCAGCCTGCTATGACATTTGCATTACTTTCAAATTCAAATATAAAGTACCTGAAGCCATTTCTGTTTGGTGAGTTGCTCAGGTTCTCTTTGAAGACGGATGTTCCCTACGTTCATGTAGGCTGGTAATGGTAATGTTTGAACTCTTCTTATATACTAGGGGGTCCATGTAAAATTCATACATGTTTTCATGATCATGACAGCCCCTCTGTGTTTGCTTGATGCATAAATGCACATGTATGCGCAATGATGTTACTAATCAGAATTATTTATACATAAATGTAAAGGTTATTGAGGATGTTTGCATAGGGATAAATTTAGCACTGAATGATCTGCCATATTTATTGTGTTGGTGGTCTTTTTTTTGCCAATAGGGGTCTTATCATAACAGGGAGGCCCATCTCTGATCAGAACAACCACTAAGCAGCTTATCCTCCAAATTATTTATCTTGATGACAGATAAAAATGTACCCCTACTCCTAGCTGAATTGGGCAGATTCTGAAGGACCCTGCAGTGACCTGATAGAAATGGTTAGACACTTTAGGAGACTTCTGATATGAGGCAAATGGATAATTTTTCATTATTTTATTATGGGGAATAGAGCTAGGTAAATTTGTTTCTGGATACATGGCTTGTTCCCAAAAAGATTCAGTTTTGAATCAACCCAAAATTCATAAGTTCCATTCAAATTCAGACAAAAACTTCAATGGGAAAAAAGTGAAAAGTTGAAATGTTTTTTGCTTTGGTGTTTTCTAAGTAAAACCTAATGCAAAAACTGATCTGCTCCAAACAGGGAGAGGGTAAGATGACTTTGCAAGCTTTCACTTTTGCTGGGTCTGCTTTCCCTGTGCTGCAAAACTACATCCATACCATTTTTGTGAGGTCTCTGGTGTCCTCAAGCATGTTAGATCTCAATTCTATTGTCAAGCCCTGGATTTATGCAGCTCAGTTGCACTGAGCTTCACAGCAAATGGGGAACCATGAAGTGATGTTAAATGAGGCCAAAGAGTCTCCTAAAATCATCTTCCCTTTCACTGAAACAAGTCCCAACATACTCTATAACAAATCCATTTTTTGGCACTGCAACAAAGAAGGATTCTTCCTGAGCTGCCTTTTATTTCTACAGGGCACGTCTACATGAGACACTTACTGCGGATTAGCCTAATAACACTGCAGAGTAGTGTGGAGGTTAAAAACCGTGCTAATAGCCTACTGCACAGTGTTATTAGGCTAATGTGCAGGAAGCATCATAAAATAACCATGTGCTGGCGCTACTGAACAGTAACTCTAGTTACTGCGCATTTAGTCAGTACTTCATTAAGCAAGTACGAAACTAAATGCACTGTATCTAAGGTTCATTAATGAACATGTGAGCTAAACTGAAAAGAGGACCAATTCAGAAACGGTTACTTGTCATCCAACCACAATGCTAATGTCAAATGTCCTTGAGTTTAAGCACAGGGTCAATGAAGAAGAAACAGATATGGTCAAAGCAGCTTTTATGCTAGACCTCAGAACATGCAATGAAGCGAATTCACATTTGTTTCTGCTCTTGTCTGGAATCGTTAGACAAGCTTGAGAGACAGGGAGCTCAAAGGGGCTTAGAAATCAATATGCCAGGCACTACCCTTTGCAAGCCCTCAACAGTGCCCCCTCTCTCCAGCTTCTGGCTGATGAACTGGGACCCTTTGTAGGTATCTGTCCAGACTTCTTGCCCAGCCGTGCTGAAAAAGCCACTGAGGGGAAGAGATTCACCCTTCACTTCTACATGTGACCAAACACTCCACAAAGTTCCTCATCCATGGACTGCAGCACCTTGGGAACCGCAGAAGCAGAACCAAAGGGTGTGATGTAATCTCATGAATAAAAGCACTGTTTGGAGGGGGTGCGTGGTGTGTTCCGAGAAGCCCCTCTCTGTTCCGGCAGCACGTCAATGTTACCGAGTAAATGTCAGTCCCTGGAGAAGGGAGAACATTGGATCCTCCAGCTATCAGGTATCTGGTAACTGAGGAGCCAGTAACATCTGGGTGTGTTTTTCTTCTTCCACTCCGGATTGTTTTTAAAGATGTCAATATTTGTTAGACCTGAGCAAAACAGAAGGCACACCTCCCAGCTAAGGCTCATCTCCCCAATAGATGAGGTCTTCTGGAAATATATGGACAACAAAGCTGTGTTTTGTACAGTACCTATTGCAATGAGACCCTAGATCATGACTGGGCCCCCCACCAGGCAATATCATAATATAAAAAAAAGGGTAATTGCATTCCCACACCTCAGGTTAAAAGAATATTATTTGGTTAGGAAAGTAAAATAGCCAAAAGATAGGAAAGATGGATCAAGAGAGAGCTAGAGAAAGGGTTGACCCTGCAAACTTAATTCTGCCACCTTGGGTATTCGTTCTTTGTACTGAATTAGAAAATCTATAGAAAAATGTACGTGTGGCATGTCATTGTAAATTTATAAATATACATTTCTTAACTTTCAAGGGGCTTGAATTTGCAACCTAAATAACTTTATTACCATGTAGTTGAACTGTATAGAATTTCCTAGGGGTATATCCCTTCTAGGGGTGATTGGAAAGATTGTTGCGAGAATTTTGCTCACCCATGTTATTTGCTACATAGCTGAGAAATGTTTGTGTAATAGCTAACATGGTTTCAGAGAAAGAAGAGGAACCAGCAGCATGTGTTAGGTGACCTAACCACCCTGCCACAGGCAAAGCAGGGGAATTGTGGCAGCCAAAGTTCTGCTTCTAAGAAATGTTGCCAATATATGCTCAACAGATCCCAGGTAGAGGGCCGTGAAGGTATAATTCTCCAAAGTCTGTATCAATTTGACCACAGGGTCAAATTCCTTCCTGACCCCAAATATGGCAATCAATCTGACCCTGATCGGAGGGGCAAGACCCTCCAGCCAGGAACCTCTGGCTTTGGTTCCATCAGGAGCATTGGCACAGCTCTGTTAAAATCTCCAGCCTTGGCTATAGCCAACACCCAGTGACTCTGGGGAAGGCTTAAAAACACCATTACGCATGTAGCAGAAAGTGTTGGGGCGGAGGAGGAGGGGGTACGGGGGAAACATGGGCAACCAGCAAAATCCAGAAGCAAGGGAAATGCCCACAGTAGAACATAGGCATAGCTATACCTAGATCATCCCCGACCAGTGGCTGCCCAACCTCTTCTTGAACACCTCCAGTGATGGACGGTCTGCAGCTTCCCTAGGCGGTATGTTCCATTGCCTCATAGGGTTGCCAACACTCCCGGATTGGCCGAGAGTCTACAGGAATCAGCACCGATCTCCTGGTGACTACTGAAAGCAATTCAGGAGATTGATATTGTGAACAGGTTGAACAGTACAATTAACGACATTACATCATGCTGGGGGGAAAAATTTCCCAGAATAGCTTCAGTCAGAGTTGGTAACCCTACTGCCTCACTATTCTAACAGTGAAGTTTTTCTGGATATCCAACCTAAACTTACTTTACTGCAACTTCAAGCCATTGGTCTGCATCCTCCTTTCTGCAGGGAGGGAAAAGGTGTTTTCCCTCTTCTTTATGGCAGCCTTTCAAGTATTTGAAGACTGCTATCATGTCCCCTCTTAAGTGCCTTTTCCACAACCTGAACATGCCTAGATCCTTCAGCTTTCCTCATATGACTTGCTTTCCAAGCCCTTTATAATCTTTCTTGCTCACCCCAGGACCCTCTCTAATGTCTCCACATCCTTTTAAAAATGTGGATCCCAGAACTGCACACACTACTCCAAAGCAGGCCTAACTAGTGCTGAGTAGGGAGTCACTATTACCTTCCATGTCTTGCACCTAATGCTTTTATTGATACACCCCAAAACACATTCACCTCTTCTGAAGCAGCATCACACTGCAGGCTCATACTGAGTTAGTGGTCTACCAAGGTTCCCAAGTCCTTTTCCATAGTGCTGCCATCCACCCAGACATTACCCATTTTATATTTGTGCTTTTGATTATTCCTCCTGAGTTGTAGCACCTTGTATCGTCTGCATTGAACAGATAATCCTTATTAGGTATCTGGCTGTAGCTTAATTTTTTTTCTGAGGACTGACGCAAAGTAGCTGTTGAGTAGCTCCACCTTCTTGTTTTCAGCTTTGAGTATCAGACAAGTTGTAGAACTTGTCTATGAACTTCTTTTGCTAATGATTGTGTCTTGGTTACCCATTCCTAGGAAGTCATCATGGATATCTTTGCAGTTGAATACATATGTCTTGGTTTATTAATTTCCAAAAAGACAGAGGCTATCTATTGGTTTGCTGCTGGTAAGCCCTAAATACCACCAGTCACCATCATTGGAGCACATGGCATTCCAGCTGTAGATGAATATATCTTCCTGAGTAGCCCTCTCATGTACAAAATTTTCATTGCTAATAAAGCTTTTTGTGGAATCATTAAAGCTAACTTAATTTTTGGCAGGTACCACGGACATCTATCCAATACAAGAGGCATAACTTTGCTTGAAAGTCTACAAATTGGCATCAACTTACAATCAACATATCTAGAAATCAAATCATTTCTATCTGACTTTCTGAGAAAACTAATGGAAATAAAATGTCAAGATGGAATCACAAATACTCAAGTCCTTCAGTCAGCAAATATGCCAAGCATGAGTGTTATGATCAGGAAGGTACAACTAAGATGGTCTGGTCTGGAGATCCGATGGAGCATTTATACATGTACTTATGTGTGCTTGGATGTGGCAGAAATCCAGTGCATCAGAGCAATTGATTAATTGAGTCTGCAGAGCACGTGAACTGACATGCCTAGAGCTGCATTGCATATATTTGTATAAACGGTGAAATGCGTGTCAGCGCTAGTAAAATGGCAGTGGTGTGCTTTGAAACTAGAACGTCTTTGATGTGTTTTAGTTCAAAAACACGCCGCTGCCATTTTCTCAGTGCTGATGCACATTTTGCTGTTTATACAAATGCATACAATGCAGCACCGAATGATTTTAAAAGTGCCAGGCACTGCATCGCATGCATGTGTGCATGTGCTCATGATATTTTGTGGAGATTGTTGCTCTGGAAGATATTCACATTATCAGTGATGGAAAAAGATATAAGGACTATTATGAAGACTGAAATCAATATTGAATTAATGCAGAACTGATACTCAATGCTGAAAACAAGTCCATGAATACAAGACCTGGTACAAATGAATGGTGCAACTAACTTTCAGAACCAACACATCAGGGATGCAGTGAAAGCATCTACAACAATGGCCTCAACATAAGGATCAATCCTTCCAGTCCACTGCATCTACTATAATTTGTAGAGTATGTAATAGCATGTTCCAGGCAAACATTGAAATTAGCAGGTATTAATGAATCCATAGCTGAATACCTTCAATACTAGATGAAAAACAGTCACTTTCAACTACAAAGGAATAGGATGATGACAAATCTCCTAGAATTTTTTTAAGAGGGAAAAATGTTAAATGATCTTATATGCAACTGTAAAAATCCCTTCTTTGTGTCTTGGCAGTAGAGTCTGAATCCAGGTCCATGAGCATTTCAGGACTTTTTGCTAACACTTGGGTTACAGAACTACAGTAACTGTCCTCAGGTGAATGCTGTTACCTCAGAGGAGGATGGATTGCTGAGTCCAGGTCCTGGATCCAAAGGGTGATTGGTGAGAACAGAGTTTAGTTTATCCATTCTTTGCAGCCAGCCCTCAAAGTTAAGGATGCTCCAGGCCAGGGTGGGCTATTATTTTGGGCGGAGGGCTGCTTACTAAGTTTTGGCAAGCTATTGAGGGCCACATGACAGGCAGCCAGGGGCAGATAAATATTAATTTTCTTAATTTTGGAGGGGCCCTGCGGGCCGGATAGAATGGCTTGGCAGGCCGCATCTGGCCCCCGGGCCTCATTTTGCCCACCCCTGCTCCAGACCCATGTAGTACTGGTAGAGCACTGGGGAAGATTTCAGGACTCTCTCTCTTTCTCTCCGTTCACCACTACAGCTGCTCTGCACTCCCAAATGTTCCCAATAACCTGTTTGTTCCTGCTGCTTTTCTGGTGGTGCGTGAAGCCAGGATCCCCACTCTGGAAAGTTTATGGGTTTACTCATTGTTGTGGCAGGCTGCTGACATTTCCCTGAGGAGTAGCAATATTTTGCAGCATGTAGATCAGCAACAGCTGAACAAGAAAAAGCACTGGAAAATGAGAAGGCACTTCAGTAGCCTGAGGGCCTCCTCCTTGCACAAAGATCTGCCACAAACAATGGAGGTCTGAGAACTTCTTAAAGTAAACGGGGCAAGGAGCCATACTTTTCTGAAGAACCAGAATAAGTAACTTAAACTGATGGTTGCTACCATATCCACCTACAACCATAGCAGCAGCTGACACAGCAACAGGGTTTCCAGGCCTTGTGATTTTATCCTAGGTCTCATGATATTTGGCATTCCTCTTTAACCCTCAGTTCGTGGAGACACAGGATCACATGAGAATCTCAGTTTCCATTTCAATCCTTCCACGTGGTGTTGAGAAACTTGAAAAGGGGACGTAGGCTCAAAACCCAGAAGGCAAAAAGCTACTTAAGAACATAACACACTTGTTTTCCAATTCACATAAATCTGGAATGCGCGGAGCTGGCATCACTATGGAAAGTTTAGAGACACCTCCTCTTTTCAAGTCTGCTTGGGGGACTGCATCAGGAACAGGAATGGAAGTAGTGGTCTCTTCCAAGGGGCTATTTTGGCTCCATGCTAGCCCAGGATGAAGGGGGCAGGAAAATGGATTCCACCCTGCCTTCTCCCAGTTTTGCTGCATACAAACAGTCTGTGCAGGCAGTTACTCTCTGTTTCCGGTGTGAATTGTGCTTTGTGAAATAACAGGAAAGAAACAACCATGGTTCAGTGAGTCGCACAACATGAGATCAGCCACGCAGTGCCTGGCAGCTCCTGAGAAACCGTCCAGCTTCCCCTGAAGCCCTCAAGGCTACTCAACAGGCTGGTGTGTGAGTGTTGGGGAGGGCGGGTTCTGAGTCTCTGACTAGGGGTCCCAGACTTTGTTTGTATTTATTAGTAGTGTATTTGCATTACAAAAGTGACTAGAAGACCCTCATTTAGTCAGTACTCGATGTGCCATGCACCCACAAAGAGACAGTCTCTGTCCCCAGTAGCTTATAGCCTAAATAGGCAACACAGACAAAGCAAGAGGGAATGCACCTGGATGTGATATTAAAGAATCAAGAGGATGAACAGCAAAGGGCATGCTCATTACTGTACTTTGAAGGCTGAATCGTGGTGTTAAGAACCTTCCACGTCATCAGAATCTGGCCCAGTAAGCTGCACATTATTACCTTCCCGGTAGCAATATCATTTAAGGGCTAAGGACTGGTTGTTGTGCAGTTTGAACATGGATAAATCAATTCTATTAACACAATTAAAGCTCCAAATGTGGACACCCCTATATCAGATTAAGAGCACCCAGTCTCAGTTAAGCTTGTCATTCTATTACTGGCTGGCCACATCTACATGTGCACTTTACTGCAGAGTAGACTAATTAGCTGCAAAGTACAGTGTCACTGTCTACATGTGTGGCACTATTAGGCTGCAATAAACTAATTAACACTCCCATAAGATAGTACTGTCTGGGAAAGCACTATCTTACAGCAGAGTAATTAACTGTGATTAAACACACACGTGAACACTTACAGCGGGCATAAACTGTGCCGGGTCAGCCCAGCCAGGAGGGGGTCAGACTCCTGCCTGCTGCCTACCCAACAGCTCTGTACTTTCAGTAACCTCATGCCCCAGCCAGCCTCTCCACTGCTCTATGCTGCCACCTGGACGGAGCCCATGGCAAAGGAGGACAGGACTGGCCCTGGCATGAACTGATTCACCCTGGCTCAAGTTGCTGCTGTCCTGGCTGCACATGTAGATGCTGTGCCTGAGAGTAATTTAATTTGGCTCAGACTGCTCTGGAGTTTATTGCTTTGAATGAATTGCACACGTACATGCACCCACTAAGCATGTCCACACAGGACATTTACAGCCAAGCTGCCTAATAAGCTCCACAGTAAGGTCTCTGCATCTATTGCCCTATTAGGTCACAGAAAACTAATAAATGCTGCTGTAGGTTAGTACTTGTAAATACAAGTACAATCCTGTGGCAGCATTATTTACTGCACAGCAACACACGTGTAGATGCTGATGGGGCTGGCTGGGGCATGAGGGTGTTTCAGTGCAGGGGCTGCAGCACATTGAGCTGGGACGGAGCATCCCTGGGCTGGAGCAGCCCCAGCCGTCTCCCACCTATGTCTGCTTCTGAAATGGTTCTGGTATACCAGTGGAACTTTGGTGAACTGATAAGGCCCAAGGGAGTCAGGCACCAAACCCATGGGACTTTGCAGACAACTGGTGCCTAATTTCCTTGTTAGGGTCAAGATGGATAAAAGTCAACCATTTAAAAAAATATATATATAAAGAGTGTGTAGATCACATTTTTTATTTAAATGAAACACATTTTATTACATAAGGAACCTAATGGCATTTAAAATTAAAACAAAACTATTCTTAGGCTGAGACTTGTTATAATCTAGTCACATGCAGTAATGGAAGTTAAACACATTAACAGCATTAAGACACATTTGCTGTCAAAGCTTTAAAGAACTAGGCTGAAGTGTTACAACTGTATTTGATATCGGTAGCTTCTTCTGCAATTAATTCTGTTCAATGGCTAGTTCATAGAACATTAAGAAACAAAATGGCAGCTGAAAAAAGCAAGAAAGTTTTTTTTTTTTCCTCCAATCTATAAATAGAGACTAGTTTTGAAAGTATGAGACCTACTAGCTCTAAAATATGAAGGCTGTAACTGGAAACCATCAACTCAATTATCTGACTATATATTATAGCTGTATTGCTAAATAAATGAGTTTTAAATGCAAAACGTATTTGGTTAAACTTTTTCCTTATATTTCCAATATATTGAAGGTACTGTTACTCAACAAATAAAATCAGTTTTAAAATGCTGTTTTCTTGTGCATTTGTAATTGAATTCCCATTCGTTTGCATCCAATTTCCATCCAAAAGAGCTACCAATAAATAAGAATTAATTGACTTCTGGGCATCACACAAACTGGAGCAATGCTGTGATTCACTTTCAAGAAGACCCTAATGATGCACTGCAGTTGTAAGGTTAGCAGGTATCCCTTGATGCCCTGTTACTTGCTTATACTGGACCTGGGGTGGGCTCTCTTCAATAAACAAAATGGCATTCATGAATAATACAGGCCGGCTTATACCTGCCCAGCCATGTGTGTGACCTGTGGAACTATTACAGCCATTTTTTCTGCCTGGTTCTCAAATGTCTAGCTCTGAGACCCCAGCTGAGCAAAGGGGCCAGGATTAGGTTGTTAGCAGCAAACCCCACAAAGTATAAGAGACATGTGGCCAAATCACCACTCCCTGCCCCAAGGAAGCCTAAAGATAAATGTAGTGGAAGTGGGTGCTATTGGGTCTTGAATCTCAACAGTGCTCTGCATTCAGGTTCCAGCTGGCAGGGTCAGGAGCAATGAGTGCACAGCCTTTCTGGTCTTTGCTGAACCATCTATTCGCCAATTATTCTACATTTGTTTCATGGGCTGCTGGTTTGCCCAAACAGTTTTATCTGAAAGTCCATATGGCCACATAAACAAGGGCAGAGTATGCCCTGTGAAGTTCCCATCTGAGGGAGTGGGGTTAGGAATTGCTATTGTTCATGCATCTACTGATATATCATACATAGGAACAATTACAGGCTGTTTTCCTATTGTTATTGCTATCCTGATATAAAATCTGTTCCCTGCCTCCCCCAACCCCAAAAGCAAAACAAGAAAAAACAACAAACCTCCCAAACAAGACACCAGCCACCCATGTGTCAGAAGTCCCATTCAGAAACAAGGTACAATATGTGCTTGAGGTGTATTAGGTAAGCCAGAGAGATCAACATGTGCATGTGACCAGATCCAGGATCCTTTCATTGCTGAGGGAGATTTACCTGCCATGGTTATGGAAAAGACCTCATGGTTCAGCCATTTCATATCATGCTAATTTATCACATGTTTTGTACCACTAACAAAGAAAGCTGAGGATGCACTTACCAGTATAAAAGCAATTTTTCTATCAATGCTGCAAGGCAGGGGTTTTCAAACCTGGCACAACATGGGCCACATCTCCTGGATCTCTCCTCTCCTGTTTGCAGCTGCATATCATCTCTGTAGTAGCCCCACAGGAATTGTTTACACAAAAGGTCATATTAGGGGAGCACGAATGGAGTGTCTATCTCCCTTCTGTCCCATGAAGAATGAGTCTCCCACTAGCCAGCCCTTTGTATTTTTAGCTCTCCAGGAATGTATTCTCTTTAGGCAAATCCTGCCGCTGCTGGTAGGAAAATGCATTGGGGTGCTACTAAGCCAAACACCCAGGCCGTATCCAAGCCCTACTGGCTTTTCTTGCAGTACATCCCTGGGATTTACCCTTCCTTGTCTGCAGTTAGAACTCTGTTCCAGGCCTTCACCACCTCCTTGCTTTGGGTATGTCAAAGAATCACACAATCACAGCAAGTTAGGGTTGAAGGGACCTCAGGAGGTCATCTAGTCCAAACCCCTGCTCAAAGCAGGACCATCCCCAACTAGATCATCTCAGTCAAAGCTTTGTTTAGCTGGGTCTTGAAAACCTCCAAGGATGGAGCTTCCACCACCTCTCTGGGTAACCTGTTAGTGCTTTACTACCCTCCTAGTGAGAAAATTCTTCCTAATATCTAACCTAAACTTCCCTTGCTGCAACTTGAGACCATTGCTCCTTGTTATATCATCTGCCACCACTGAGAACACTCTAGCTCCATCCTCTTTGGAACCCCACTAACTTCAGTCTGTCATTTTTTTGTTGCTCCATGGGTGCTTTCTCACTCTCTTCTGTGCTGTTGCTTTGTGCCTGAAACAACTTTGGAGGAATCCCCCTAGCCACTGGCCCAGTCCCCTTCAGGATCCTCCCCACTTCTTCTGCAAGGCCCACAGTCAGTTGGCAACCTATGGCTTGGTAGGTGACTAGCAAAGGGTTGTTTGTCACTGTACCTGACACTTTCTGCCATCCAATTCAGTTGCTATGTTTATCTGTTGTGCCCCACCTTACGGGTTCTTTGTGGCTGGGACTGTTCCCTTCCATGGCTATATGCAGCACCTAGCACAATGGGGCCAGGGCTTCTGTTATCTTTAATAATACAAATTAGTGATGAGGATATGCTTTTCCAGGCTTCTTGGCTCTTCCCAGTGAAAGAAGAACTTTCTCAGCTGGCTTGGCTCCATGCAGATCACCAGCATGTGCTAAGTGTGTATGGCTGCTGGTTGGCAGAATTCAGCCTGAGCACTGCTGCTCAAACACACTTTGAGAGAGCTCAGATATTTCATCTTGCAATGGATGAGCTGTGCCGCAAAAAACCACAAGGTGATCTGTGAAATGTTGTTGCAACAGGTCTTAACTGACATTAAGGGGACGTGTCATTAGCACTAACACTCCATACTTTGGTTCACAAAAAATGATCTTCCAGTGGGTTAGTTGATATTAAATGATCTTGATGCTTCTTATTGTAGAACATGTACGAGCTACTCTAGTTACAATTGCAACTGAAGCCCTTAAATATATTAGCAAAACATGCCTGGGGCTGTGTCTCAGGAAGGAGCCAGTCTTATTTCTGGGCATTTAGCGGGAATAACAGAATGCTGATTTATTAATGTTCTTTATTAAAATTTGTAAAAACAGTTGAGCCTACAATTGACATCCTTTTTAATAGATTCAGAGATCACGGGCCAGGTGGGATCATTGTGGTCCTCTCCTGGACAAGACAGGCCACCTGACATCCTTGAATTCAGGCCTGTGTGAACTGCAGCAGACTTTTTAGAAAAACATCTAGTCTTTCCTGCCTCTAGGCTAGATGGGGCCCTCACTATTACCCTTACACTCTTATTCCTGATGATTTCACTGGGTTCACACATGGTGTGAGGGTCTGTTTGGCCTGAGGAAAAAGATCACCATTTGGCCATTTGGGATATGTTTGGATCTACAAACTTGCCTGCTCCTGTCCATATTACAGGGCATCAGAAGAAAAAGCTATTTATCACAGCAGACTGGAACATTTGTTGCTTTAAACATGCGAGGGTTCTGTAGGGGTCCAAGCACCTGGATATTCAGGCTGAGGTTAAGTCAGTGTTCTTCCCAGCTGGTAGCAGTTTGCTACTAATATCTGCAATGCACCAAGGAGGCAAAAAAAAATCCCCGAAAAACCGGATGCTACAGTCCAGACATGAATACAGACCCAGTAAAGCAAGCACCAAATATACAGCACCAAGACTAAATCAAGCTCTGCTAATGGTTACAGGAGGCCGCTGTGCCCATGGGAGGATTGGGGGCTGTTTTCAATGTCCCGCCATCTTGTCAGTTCATGATCTTGCCCTGGAACATACAAGTCTGTAACAGTCAGAGCCCACAGCAGGGGCCTGGGAATCCTGCCCCTTCAGGCATCAGTGGGAAGCTCACGGGCACTGCAGGTATGAGAAGCTTTGCTGCTAATGTATGCAAGTCACCTGTATGCAGACTCCCTCACTCCTGGCACGGATGCTCCCCAACTGTCCATTTGGCTTTGACATCCCGAAAAGGTGCAATATCCTCATAGGTGGCTGTTTGTTCAATTTCCAAGCCCTGCGCAAAGAAGAGTAAGACTGAGACACTGCAGGGGACATTTCTATGGGCGGGATTCTGCTCTGAGATATGCCTGTCCACCTTCCCTTATCTTAGGGACATCCTCAGCTACACATGATAAATTCAGGGCAGAATCTGGGATTCAGTGTGAAGCTGTTCAGCAAGAGGTCATTTACCAAAGCAGGGTCTGAAACTGAGGCTGCTATCCTCGCCGCAGGGACTTGAGGCACCTTCCCTCAAAGCTCATCAACTAGCCTGGCATCCCTATTTAGAAGGGTCTAAAATAGATTTTGCTCCTTTGTGACTTCAAAACATGCATTTTTTTTTCCACTTGCACACCCTGGGTATATTGGGGAACTAGTGGATTCTGACATCCTAAGAGACTGGAAGTATCATCTGGGCTGCGAAGAGAATTTGAGTCACATTGGGCACATCTACACAAGATGCTTCAAGCACAGAATACTAATTCTACTGTGTATTAGTGTCACCAAAAAGCGTGCACTGGGGCTAATGTGCAGTAGTGCTGATTATGGTGCATTAAGGTAGGATGTGTAATTACAGGTACTAAACTTAATGCACCATAATAATGACATTACATTAATGAATGTGTAGATGTGCCCACTGCTGAATCTTCTGAGTTTTGCCTGGTTTTATTAGCAACTATTCAACTGCAAGAGTTAGCTAACAGTTAGAAAAAGGTTGTGTTAACAACTCATTACTTTACCTCTAGCAAAATCTCACAACATAAAACAAAGACACCCAAACAAATGCTCTCTTTATACCAGGGGTAGGCAATTATTTGGGCCCATGGGCCACATAGGGAGTTTTGGGCAGCTGTTGTGAGCCAGGTTAGCACCCCTCTCCCAACAGCTCACCAAACTTCCCTATGTGGGATGGGGCTGTGGGGGAGAGGGAAGGCTGGAGTTGGCATGGGTGCGGGTGGCAGCTTCAGCAAGGTCAGCCTTTGGCCCACCCTTCTATCCCAAGGCGGGGCTCGGGAAGATGCTCTGATCCCCAGGGGAAAGCTGCCACCCGCATCCGCTGATGATGCCAATGCCCACCGGGTGCTGCTTCTGGCAAAGACTGGGAGCTGTTGTAAGCTGCAGGGCTGTGCTGTAGGTATGGAATAGCTGGGAGGGGCAAGGGACAGGAGGAGGAAGGGGGGGAAGGGGGAGACAGAGAGAGTGGTTCTGCCCATACTGAGTGGCAGTGGCTGGTGCTGGGCTCCAGGCAAAACCAGGACCAAGCAGCAGGTGTGCTCACCACTTCTGGGGCCCTTCCAGCTGAAGCTGCCCAGAGCCTGTGCCACAGCTGCCTTGTGGCTCCTCCTTGCTGCTGTTGCCCCACACCATCTTCCGGCTGCCCCAGGCCCATGGGGTGGCAGCAGTGGGGAAGAGCTGCAGGGAAGCCCTGGCACGGGCTCCAGGCAACTGCAGCCAGAAGTGGCAAGTGCGCCCATTGCCTGGTCCTGCTTTTGCCTAGCACCCAGCACTGGCTGCTGCTGCTCATCATGGGCAAGACCGCCACTCTCTGTCTCTCTGTTTCCCTCTTCTCCCCTTCATCCCCCTTGTCCCCTGCAACCATCCTGCACCTTCAGCACAGCTCTGCAGCTTATACCAGCTCCTGGCCCGTGCACTATAAGCAGCACCAGGTGGGCTCCGCTGTGGATGCAGGCAGCTGGTTCCTGCTGGGGATCGGTATGGAAGAATCCTCCTCCAGCTTTTAAGATTTTTTTCCTTTGCTTTGTCTTGGTATTCTCACCTGTCTGTCAATCTTGTTGCTCTGGGTTATAGCATACGTGATATGAATCACTTAATCTCTATTGTTTTAAACTATGGCCTCATGACCGGGGGTGGCAGTGGTTTGAGTCCCAGTTAAGGTATGATGCTTTTTAAATTGGTTGGTCAGCATAAAACAACACCTGGCCTTGACTGGTTTGAGCAGGTGAGGTCAGAGGGGGCTATTTAAGAGAGAGGCTCTCCAGGGAGAAGGAGAGCCATGTTGGGACTTTTACACAGCAGACTGAACCTCTGCATTCCTCACCCACTTCTGGGATGCTGAAGTGAGTAAATTATCAGAAACTTATCTAGAAAGGTAGCTTATAGTAATTTAGAAGCATTTAAAATGGCTATCAGGCCATTTCTGTTTGCTCTGGGTCTTCTTTTGATACTTCTTTGACTCATCTTCCCCACCCCCCCAGCCTATCCTCTCTACCCAGTAAAGCTATCTGCTACAACAAGCTTTGTGGTACATGTTTGAGAGGGAATAGGCATGCCTTTGCATTCCCTTGGCTCGGCTGACTAAGGGAGGCTACTTTCTGTGCTTCAGGTTAAAGGAAGCACCCCAAGATCTAGCATGGGGTCAAGCACCAAGAGCTACAAGGTCGGTGCACCCTGGGGGGCACAGGACCTGGGCAACGACCAGACCCTGAGTGGTGGCGGCAGTTACCCCAGGCTTGTGGATGTGCTCCAGGAAGGGGGTCAGCCAGTTATAGGCGCCCCAGGGGAGACACTCGGAGCTTGGTAGGTGGTTTCATAGTTTCATAGTAGCTAGGGTTCTCTCCTTGTAGGGCCTGTCCTGCTGCCCTCTCACCAAGCAGGTGGCCCTCCTCTGAACCTTCTCCAGGCTGGCCACATCCCTTTTGAAGTGCGGCGCCCAGTACTGGACGCAGTACTCCAACTGCGGCCTGACCAAAGTCGCATAGAGGGGGAGTATCACGTCTCTGGACCGGCTTGAGATGCACCTTTGGATGCACGACAAGGTATGGCTGGCCTTGCTGGCTGCGGTGACTCATGTTAATCTCGGAGTCAATAATGAAAAAGCTAGCTTTGAAAGGGAGCACCCAGATTTGAACTGGGGAACCTCTTGATCTGCAGCCAAATGCTCTACCACTGAGCTATACCCCCTATACTTAATGTCTTGCACATCAGGGTGGGTAGCTCAGTGCAGAAGTGCCCCCTATTGACCTGCCACCATCAAGGCATCCTCCCAAGTCTGCAGGTGATGCTGCCGCATCAGCGCATCAGCTGCTATCTTAGGCAGTGGCCCTGATCCCTGGTGGGAACCTGCAGGCAGCATCCACAGCTGATGCCAGCCTGTACCCAACGCTGCTTCTGGCATATGAAGCAGGAGCTGGTATAAGCTGTGGATGGGGCCGAAATGTGTCCACCCACCTGGCTGGCACAACAGCAGCCAGAGCTGCCGGCTCCCTACGTGCCAGATCCTGTGACTTTGTGGCTTCTGATCCCTGGGCTGGATACAATCAGTTGGTGGGCTGGATCCGGCCCTCAGGCTGTATTTTGCCCACCCCTGCTTCATACCCATTTACTGCTTTGACGATAGCCCCACTACATTACATTAACTATCATTAACCCTAACTATTCCTGCATGCCTATTTTCTTCCCATTAGCCCATAGCAGCCATGGCCAGAGGGGAAGCCAGAGCAGCTGCCTCCTGTGGGAGCCATAAGCTCTCTAGGATTCTCTTCAACTAATTGTTCAACCCAGGAGGGAATCTAGATAGACAAAAGCTGTATCAATATAATTTACACTGGGGTGTTCAGCCCCTGGCCCACGATTCTGTGTCATCTGGCTTGTGGGACTTCTCATGGGTCGAGAAACTTGGCAGTGGGGAGTACTACTGCCAAACTTCCAGACTTATGGCATAAAGGCCCTGCATTGGGCACCTGATTGCAGCATAAAGGTCTGGGTGGGCATGGCGCTAAGGCCCTGGGTTCAATCCCAGTGGTGGGGGCTGGGAGAGGGTGGCACTGGCCCCCGGAACCCAATCTTGGTGCACGTGGGTGGGAGGGGGTGGCATTGGCCCCCAAGACACAATCCCAGTGCAAGGGTATGGGAGGGGGTGTTGCCAGGCCCCCAAGACCCAATCCTAGTGCATGGGGGTTGGAAAGGGATGGTGCCAGGCCCCAAGGCCCAGTTCAGCCTGCAGACTTGCCCTGTGCCATTCTTCTGGCCCGTGGGACCAAAAGGCTCAGCATTGATGTCCTATAGTGATATATTATACTAATAGGGATTTAAATCTGATACACTGTAGAGTAAATTTGCTACTCGTTGGATGCCATTATACTGGTCGAGGACTATACATTGCTTGTCCACAAGTTTATTAAAAATGGAATAAACATTTTGCCTGTCCACACCAGACTTACCTCATAGGTGTGGTCTTCATCAGAAATGTCCTTGCCATCACCCTAGGGGGAATGGGGAGAGACAGGGTAAGTTCAATAATATTTCAGGTGAGTGAACTGTGGAGTCTTGCCTGAGTGCTTCCTGTCAGGGTATCCTGAGTGGGTTTAAACTTTCAGTACTGTGCAATGGTGCCAGAAGGGCTCTCTGGCAGCTGGTCTGTCTAAGAAAAGACATACTTGACACATGTAACACAGTTGTGTTTTTACAACCAGGGGCATTGCCTGTTGTGATGGCCTGAGATTTACACCTAGAATCCTTTGCATTAACCATCTTTGGCTAAAATACCATAGCATGTTTTGCATAAACCAAAGACTTTTCAGCCCCAACAATGGCAAAAAGCTGTCACAGGAGACCTGGTTGCACTCCCATTAATACCAGTGACTCCATTGGAGAGCTCTGACAGTATGATCAATTGCAGACATGGATCCATCGTGTATACCATCAGCACAGACTCCTGCTCATCCTCCCACACTCCAGTCCTCCGAGGACAAACCAGAAGATATGGATGGGCTGCCATTCCTAGTGCAGAGGGAGGACACCCCCTCTGGTCTGCCAGAACGTGGATCCCACAGCTTTCAGAGGAATTCCAAGGGCTTCCACAGCTTCTCATTTTAAAGGTCTCAATGCTTTATTCCTCAGATGAGCCAAAAAGATGATTTTCTTTCTCTGAGCAAGGACTGCGCATGACTAAATCCAGGCCAGGTCACACCCTGCCCTGTTTTGACCACCAGCCATAAAAAGCCAACAGGCTTTTGCAGGGCAACTAGGGCTGTGTGAAGCAGCTAATATTCACTTCAGATTCGGCTGATTCGGAGGACAGTGATTCAATTCGGTGATTCGAATCACTGTCCTGAATTGATTCGGCTGAATCTGATTGGGAGATTCGGGTGCTGCCAAATCAGCCAAATCTGAATCACACAGGCTTCATCCCCTGCCTGCTCTCCCAGCCCAGCAATGGCTACCTC
>NW_005841886.1:4363267-4369871 GCF_000455745.1 Alligator sinensis | reverse complement strand
GGTGGCGCGGGGGTGCCAGCCATGGGGAGGCTGGGGGAGCAGGCAGGGGATGGGGCCTGGCAGGAGGCTCCCATGGTCCCCTCCCCACTCCTCCAGCCTTCTCTCCCCCATCCCCTACTTACCAGCTCAGAGTCTGGGTCCAGCTCCCTGCTGCACTGTGCAGGGACTGCCTGAATCGCCGAAGCTCTCCGAATCTTTTCCGAATCGATTTGGAGAACTTTGAATCAATTCAGAACTTTTTATTGGTCCTCTGATTAAATTTGGATTTGGAGATTCGGCCACCGAATTGGGCCGAATCTCCTCCAAATCGAATCAGCACCTGAAGCTTTGCACAGCCCTAAGGGCAACCCTTGCTACTCTTCCTAGATCCTGCTTGTAAGACTGCAAGACGATATTCAGTATAACCCTACCACTCGAGAAGCAATGAAGGACAGCAATAGTCTCTCCCTTCTCCATCTCTTGCATATACTCTGGCCCTAACCTCATTCAGGTGCCTGAGTTCTCAAAAAGAGCTCTTGGGGGTGGGGGAATCGTCTGCTGAAGAGACACAGTGGAAAGTGAGCCTCTTCTGGCATAGCTAGGTATCCCTCCCTTCCAGAATTTCCTCCCCACCATCGGAGCTGGAGTCCTTGTTCCTCAAGAAATCAAGGATTCCTATCCTCATTCTGTGTGTGCTCACCATGCATGGAGCTAAGGGCAGACATGGAGGTGGCCAAATATTGCTGAGACAGGCCAGGGGATGGGCTGACTCCACTTGTCAAAATGCCCAGAGGTGTCTGGGCTCACCAGGCTTCCTTGACCATTTCCGGGAATGCCAGTGGGAGGTGTCCATTACTTACTTTGTCCAAACACAGGAGCATGGGGACGCTCACAAAGATGACCAGGAGAATGGACTGGATCATGATGATGGCATCTTTCAGCGTGTTTCGGTTCTGGACTTGCTCAATGGTGCTGAATCCTATAAGTATGGAAACATAAAAAATTGGACACTGTTAACCCTTTGCAGGGTGATTCTCACTGACAGGTGGTGAATAAATATGGGGTGGCTGGAGTCTTGTGATGAAACAGGTTTGAGGGCCTAAGAGGATACCAGTAGATGTGATACTGAAGACTGAATGCCCTGTGTGATTCAAGCCTGTAGCAGGTATATTCATGATGGCTGTGTAAGTCCTACCCACAAAGCAAGTTATCAGAACTTCACACACTTTACCTTGTGTCAATGGGGTTATTTTTCCACATCCCTTCTGGAAATACAGTATGATCATAATTTCATATTAGTAATATGACTGCCTCATTCATGATCAGCCTCATTGCTCTGATCATGGCATAAAACCAGGAAGACATTGCCCCTGCCCAAATGTTTGGATAATTTATTTCCAGTGCACAGCCTCATAAGTTCAGGCTGATCCCCAGATTTTAAAGCTGGAACAAGATCTTCAGTCCTCCAGGATAATTTCCTGTTGAGCACAGGCAAAAGCCCCTCACCTAAGGATTCTGGCATTGAGTCACATACTCAAAGGTTGTAGTGGGACATATCCTGGATGGGGTCTGACAGAAGTAAGTCAGATCTGAAATAATTTAGAAACCAGCCAGAGAATGGGTCCTTTTACAAACAGAACTCAATGCTCCTAAGGCAACTTCATCAGTGTCAATGGCATGAGGTGCCATCACTAAACATGATCAGAGAGAGTGTAATTTGTTACCAAATTCAAATTCAGCCTGACACGACATACCCTGACAGATCTGCAACCACTGTTAATGGAAAGGGCTCATTTGCTATTGTTCTGCACACTTATTTCCCTCCTGGTATTATGGCTGCTAACTTATTCATGCAGATGGTTATAGTTGGATTGGCAAAAGATCTGAAAGGGAGCACATTGGAATGTGAACAGGATGCCAAAATCCTTTTGAAAATCCCAGCCTCCAGGGTCTGAACAGAAAATATTTAAAAAAAAAAAAATTAAAAATCTCTATGACTAGATAGATAGATAGATAATGCAGCTCACCTATTACTTTGAGTTCACTCCCACATTTGTGTTTCAGTTGCACAGACCCCATAAGGCTTGCATTTTCACACAGGTAAATGCCATTGTCTTCATATTGGATTTTATTGATGGTCATCTCCAAAACTGTATCTTTCGAAACCACTTCAATCTTTGGCAAAGTACTTCTGATCACCTGGGGGATATCATCTTGTTCACTCATTTTGTACCACCGGATGCTGCTACCATTTTGGTGATGGCAGATGAAGTGAACGTTGGTGTTCTTTTTGGCAGCCACATAGCGAGGGTATTGCTGAAATCTTGAGCAGGATGTAACTAAGAGGAAGTAAGAACAGTCCAGGGTTGGGAGGGAAATGAGAAAAATGGATATTTGTAGGCCTTCAAGTGCTTCCCCAGGGGGTCTTGAGGTAAGAGGAATTTTAATATGGTTATTGTTTCCACGTGCTTTCTGGTCAAGATCTGGCAATTGCTGACCAAATGCCAAAACGTGTATCAGTACAAAATGAAGGACCAAAAAAATATGTACATATCCAGAAGGGGCTTTGTCTCAGCTGGAATTTTGCTGGACACAAATTGAGCGCAGGACATGTACAAACAGTCCTCAACACCCGTGGAAATTAGAACCTTAGGGTGTGTCTATATGGCAATGTCAGTATGTCCTGAGAGGGATGCCTCTGAGCATGCTGTGCCTACCTGCATACACTTGGCTGCTCCAAGCCTGGAAATGCAGTGGTGAAACCACTCCCATAGTATCTCCAGCATCCACTGTCGGGCACACTGGAAACAGATCTCAAGAGGAGCAGTGGTGGGATGTGACCCACAGAAGAGGAGAAATAAGCTTGTCTTTAAAGGCTGTTAGCATCCTTCCACCTGTAACAACCAGCAGGTTCTTGCAGGTTGGAACGTGAGTTGTAGTGGGGATGATTTGGAGGGTGACATCAGAAACACCATGGCCATGGAGAGTTTCATAATAGCTCCAAGAACCTACTGTCTCATGGCTGCAAGCATGAGATCCAAGGTCTTATTGTCCAATTGGAGTCCCTTTATTATTGCACAGAGCTCTGAGCATGAAACACCAGCCTTAATGGGTAGCAAATAGTCTAATAGCCATGGATTGTACTTTCTTCCACAATTATTCCATGCAATATTCTGCAGCAAGGTGACCTTTAGGCAGAGGTTTTATTTAAATAGGATATTCTCCAGAAGACTTAGACCCAAATCCAACAAGCACACACTTGCTGGACTTGGCTCCATTGAGTTCAATGGATACCTTTGCTATAAGCATGTTTGAGTGTTTGTTCAGAATCAGGGCTTCACGTTCTGCCTATAGTTTTCACATTTTCTTTGTTTCTTTACCTGACAGATTTGAATTTCATAGCAGACAAATAACTTGCTTGCCATAACATTTGTTGGAACTCCCTTTTTTTTTCTCTTTAGAAAATTTTTGGGCAGAAACTGAAACAATTCAAACTCTTTCAGGCAAAACCAGAATACTTCACTGGAATTACAGTTCAGATGCTTTATGCTCCTATCCACTTCTATACTTTGGGCTCCTTGGTTGGACTACAGGTCCCATGATGCAGTATGCTCTCCCCTGTCAAAGCAGGCTGTGCATCAAGGTAATCCTTGGTCCTGATGCCACAACCTAGTGGTTTGGTTGGGGAACCTGTCCTATAAAAAAGAATTGGTTTTCAGCCTCTTAATGAAAAACATAACTGCTTGTGGAATGCAGGGACTTTCTGTGAAGTTGTTTGTTTAGAGGAGAATCCAATTTTCCCATGAAAAACAGTTTCAAGGGAAAAGTTTTGCTTGCCCTAGATGTAATTACTTAAAACTAGTCATAATATTTCTTTGAAGTGGTAAAAAATGTGCTCTATGCTTAACCTGAAACAACTTTTAAGAGATTAATAATTAAATGCTAACTTACCAAGTTACACACTTGACATTTGTAGTGCTAAAGTGATGTTGTAGCTATGATGGTTCAGGAAATATGCAAGTTATCATCCACAAAAATCCTTGCTTCTTGAGTACTGACATTATAATTTTATTGAATTCAATTTGAATAATTCCTTATAGTTGAATTTAGTTTAGTTGCTTCACAAAATCACGAGCATTTTATACCTACATCTTTTTAATGCAAACTGTTTAGAGTCGCAAATTTGGCTACTGAATTTTTTCCTTTCCCCATGTTATTTCTCTTTTTCCTAATTAAAAAAAGGAATTATAAAACCACAAATGACTGGGAAAAGACAGACAGTTCAGTACCTAGATTAGTGACTCTAAGCAGCTTACATTAGAGGGGAAAAACCTCCAGTAATAGCTTCCATGACATATCACATGACATTAATAACAGAACAACGCATAAACCTTTAAAAACCGTTACACAAATAGCACTACAGAGTTAAATTTATCTTGATTAATTCCAGCTCAGTGCTCAGTATGTGCCCTCTCATTGCAGTTAGGGGTGATGACCTACTTTAAAGTTCCTTTTCTAAAGTTGGTGGAAAATGCTGCTCTCTAGAAGCCAAACCATGACATCTTCACTTGTAATGACTCATAAATGACCCATCACTTGCTCACATCTTTTTTTTTACACTTGACTCTTCTTTTCTTTTAGCATGTTTTGCTTCCTGAGTTTTGTGTTGCCACTTGTTGACGAGTTTCCAGGCTGATTTCGCCTACAGCATTTGTTATTTATAAGTTAGCTTACCAGAGGAGAGGAAACACCAGAAAGTCAGAGAAGTAGGGCTGGAAGGGACTTCCAGAGGTCATCTAGTTGTACAACTTGCCTGAGACAGCATCATCCCTATCCAAACCATCCTATATAACTCCATTGTCTAACCTCTTAGCAAAACTACACAGTCACATTGGACACAACACAAGGCATAACACCCTAATCTGTCACAGGTAGAGCAGGGGGACAGTCGCAGCTAACATCATGGTGCCACAAAGGTTGTTAAAGTACACTTGAGAGGGTTATGCCCACTCAGAGGAAGGCAAAACCCCCACAGTCCAAACCAGTCTGACTATAGTGTAAAAATTATGTCCTGACCTCAAATATGGCAATTGGTCTGATCCTTAGTGGAGCTGCAGGACCCTCTAGCCAGGAACCCCTGGGTTGAAGTCCTAGCAGGAAGATTTGCATACCCCAGGCACAATTCCCAGCCTTGGCTACCTCCAAAAACCAGTCTCTCTGAGGAAGGATTAAAAAAACCCTGACACATACAGCAGGAGGAAGGGAAAAAAATGCTCAGCCCCATGTGGTTAACTGGTAAGTCCAGAAACATGGGAGATTCCCATAGTAAAACAAAGGCAGATCTATGGTTGTATCATCCCTGACCAATGCCTGTCCAATCTCAGCTTGAACACCTCTAATGATGGAGATTCTACAACTTTCCTAGGCAGCTTTCAAATAGTGAAGAAGATATTCCTGATATCCAATCTAAGCATACTTTGCTACAACTTCACATCATTGGTCTGTATCCTACTCCCTGCATCAAGGGAATAAAGGTGTTTTCCCTGTTCTTTATGGCAGTCCTTCAAGTTTTGAAGACTGCTATCATAACCCCCATGAAGCACCTTTTCTGCAAGCTGAATTTGCCTATTTCCTTCAACCTCTCCTCTTACAACTTGCCTTCCAAATCCTTTATCATTATTGTCACCCACTTCTGGACTTTTATTGAGTCTGTAATTTACCAGGACTCCCAGATCCCTCTTTGTAGAGTAGCCATCCAGCCAGGTGTCACTCATTTTGTATTTGAATTTTGAGTTTTCCTCCTAAGGTATAGCACCTTGCATTTGTCAGCATTGGATTTTATCCTGTTAGCTCCAGCCTAGCTTTTCAATCTGTCATGATACTTCCAAATTGCATTCCTGTTCCTCAAGGTGTTCATACTCCTTCGCAGTTTCATGTTGTCTGCAGATTTGTTCAAGTATCTTTCTATGCCAGCCTCCAAATCATTAAGAAACATGATGAACAGCACTGGGCCCAGGACAGGCCCCTGTGGTGCTGCACTTGAAACCTGCCTTTCTGACTTGGGTCCATTTATAATTACCCTTTGCTTGTGGCTGTTGAGCCACCTAGCCAGTATTAGGTGTGGCTAGTGCTTTTGCCTAGCTGCACCTGCTGCCTCCTGCCACCCTGGAAGCTTTGCAGGGACCTGATCCTGATGGACCAACGCTCCCCTGTGTCCATTGGCAATGCGTAGGGGGTGCGTGTGGGTGGATGTGTAGGGGGTGCACCTCCTGGAAGCACCAGCCGCAAAACCGGAAATGCACTTCTGGTTTCGCCGCTGGCTTGGCAATTGGCCGCTGGTGATCAGCCGGGCTGGTGATTGGCCACTGGGGGATCCCTCCCGGTCGGCGATCTGGTGCCCCCCCAAAGACTGGGCAGGCAACTGACTGTGTTCTGTCACTCCTCACTGCTCAGGAAGCTCCACTGGGCCTGATCTGGACTTCCCCAGAGTCCCTATGATGGCTGCCCTGCCCTAGATTCATAGATTCATAGATGTTAGGGTCGGAAGGGACTTCAATACATCATCGAGTCCGACCCCCTGCATAGGCAGGCAAGAGTGCTAGGGCTAGAGGACACCAGCGAGATG
>NW_005841886.1:4349115-4363236 GCF_000455745.1 Alligator sinensis | reverse complement strand
TGCTTATCTAACCTCCTCTTGAAGACCCCCAGGGTAGGGGAGAGCACCACCTCCCTTGGGAGCCTGTTCCAGACCTTGGCCGCTCTAACTGTGAAGAAGTTCTTCCTAATGTCCAATCTAAATCTGCTCTCTGCTAGCTTGTGGCCATTATTTCTTGTAACCCCCGGGGGTGCCTTGGTGAGTAAAGCCTCACCAATTCCCTTCTGTGCCCCCATGATGAACTTATAGGCAGCCACAAGGTCGCCTCTCAACCTTCTCTTGCGGAGGCTGACGAGGTCCAGGTGCCCCAGTCTCTCCTCATAGGGCTTGGCCTGCAAGCCCTTAACCATACGAGTGGCCCTTCTCTGGACCCTCTCCAGGTTATCCACATCCCTCTTGAAGTGCGGCGCCCAAAATTGCACCCTGTCCCACCCCCTCTTATTATTTAGGGATAATATTTGTATGTACATTGATCTTGGTTGTATCACTCTTTGTTTTATTATTTATTTGTACTGCAATACCTCCTGTGAGTTCCAGTAACAGATCAGGACCATTGTGCTAGGTACTGCATATCACAGAAGAAAAAAATATATAGTCCTTTAGTTCTTAGAAAAGACGCAAATCACCTCAAAGCAGGTATTTGCTCCTTAACATCCAGACGCATTACCCAGGCCAGCGTTACAGGATCTGAGTACCTCATGGTTGCGAGTGGATGTTAGCTTATGGCCCTGCTGGGAGACAGGAGGGCCTCAACCCCAATTTACAGAAGAGAAACTCTGAGGCAGGACAAACTAAAGACTGGCTACAAAAAAAGACTGGTGTGCTTATGATAAAGGGCTTGGAAAACAAGTCATATGAGGAGACGTAGAAGGACTAGGCATGTTCAGGTTGCAGAAAAGGTGCTTAAGAGGGGACATTATAGCAGTCTTCAAATACTTGATGAGCTGCTATAAAGAAGAGGGAAAGCATCTTTTCTTCCTTGCTGCAGAGAGGATGTGGAACAGTGGGTTGATGTTGCAGCAAAGTATGTTTCTGGAAAAACTTCTTCACTGTTAGAATAGTGAGGCAGTGAAATAGATGCCCCGGGGAAGTTGTGGATTCTCCAACACTGGAGGTGTTCAAGCAGAGGTTGGACAGCCATTGGATAGGGATGATCTAGGCATAGCTATGCCTACGTTCTACTATGGGTATTTCCCATGCTTCTTGGCTTTTCTGCTTGCCTCTTTCCCCCCTTTCTGCTACATGCATTAGGGCATTTTTAAGCTTCCCTCAGAGGCATTGGGTGTTGGCCACAGCCAAGTCTGGAGATTTTGACAGAGGTGTGCCAATGTTTCTGATGGAACCAAAGCCAGTGGTCCCTGGCCCCTCCATTCATGTCACGCTGATTGCCATATTGACTGGTCAGGAAGGAATTTTATCCCATGGTCAGATTGGTATGGACTGTAGGGGTTTTTGCCTTCCTCTGTAGCAGGTGGCATGGGCCTCTACCTGGGATCTCTTGAGCATATATTGACAACCTTGTATAGAAGTAGGACATTGACTGCCATAGTTCCTTTGTTTTGCCTATGGCAGATTAGGGGTGTTATGTCTTTGTTGTGGCAGTGTTGATGGTAGTATTGAGGCTGGGGAAAGGTATGACGATTGCTCACAGGTGGCAGCGGCAGTAGTGGCAGTGGGGGCGTGGTGGTGGGGAGCAGGGGTGGCAAGCACCTACCGGTCGTTGGCAACCACCCGCAGACACCACCGGCAGTGTTGACGGCAGGGGTGGGGTGGCGAGTGGCAACTGCCGGCAGCGTTGACGGTGCATCTATCAGGGGGTGCACTGCCAATCTCAGGGGGTGCACGTGCACCTGCATGCACCCCCTATGCGTTGCCAGTGGTTGCACATTGCCACGCTAAGGGCACTTAAAAGGTGAGCATCTACACGCTAAAGCTCGTTAACTCATGCTAAGTACCCTGTGACCATCTCAAAGTTACACCATTTCAGATGAGGGTTAGCTGTGGGTTGTGTTACCTATTTCACCTGAGGGTAACTTTAGTCTGCTCTGCAAAGATAAAATGAGCAATTTGCAGTTCCCCAGTATCCCAGGATGCACTGCTCCTGGCCTCTTCCCACCCCCAGAGCTGGGACAGAGCCCAGGTATCCTGGTTTCTGTTCAACAGCCCTCTAATGGCAAGTCAGAGGTGTTCAGGAAAAAAATGGTACTAACCCTTAATGTATGACTGCCTGCAGCCCATTCTAACTTTAAAATGGCTTAACATTTCAGAGATTTAGTATGGTCTAAGTGTCACGTGTAACTTCACCCTATGAACAAAAGCTTTTTTGTACACAAATGCATTCTGTGCTATGTAGTTGGTTCAATAAAAGATATCACGCAGAAAAATTCTTGCCTCCCACATATTTCCTGGACCATCTTAGCTACAATATCACTTCAACACTACGCAGACTGGACTGAAGTTCAACGGAAAATAGGCAAATTCTGCTGAGACTGGGAACTACTTTTGCCTTGTTGTAGACTATTTTAAAGGGAAGATAGTGAGCATGAGTTGCTAACAGAGAAGGGATGGAGTTTGTGGTTATACATTTTTGCAATAATTTAAGCAATAAGCAGACTGAAGAATTAAGTCGCTAGTTTGCTAAAACAGTAATGAGACAAGCAGTGGCAAGGAACTGGCACAATTACGTTCTATGGAAAGATCTCTGGGGGTGCTTTACATGTAGCATGCTTGGACTCATGTTGATGGATGTTTTACACATATTATTTTCATTGCTTATTCCATCTGTTTAGACTTGTAGACTGCAAAAGGCAGGCACTCTGGATCCCACAAGCTGGGAGCTCGGCTGTTGGAGCCAACAGCTGAACAGCCTCCTCAGAAGATCTTCATTGTCACTCACTGGATGCATCTACATGTGCAATTAGCATGTAGCAAACTCTGGTACAGTTTGCACTGGAGTTTACTGCTTCCAGGCACAGAGTTTACATGTGCATCTGAGACCACAGCATGTCGAGCTGCGGCAGAGCAGCTCTGGCTGGCAGGGGGTCCAGAGCGTCAACCTGCTAGCCTGGGGCTGCTCTGCCCCAGCTCAGTGTGCTGTGGCAGGGCTGGCTGGGGCAGTAGGGTGCTTCAGTGTGAGGCTAGCCAGCAAGCAGCTCCTGCACTGTAGCACCCTGGTGACCCAGCCAACCCTGGTCACTGTCTCTGTGTTTTGGCTACAACTACTCTGCTGTAGGATAGTACTTGTCCCAGACATTACTATCCTACAGTGGAGTTAATTTACTGCACCCTAATATGGGTGCATGTGTCAATGGTTATGCTTTACTGTGGAGCTAATTAGTCAGCTCTGCAGTAAAGTGAACGTGTAGATGCACCCATTGAATTTTACCCTTCTCTGTTGGGAGTGAAGGAAAAAAGAAGAGCTTTCTGGGAAGTCTTCTGGGGCTAGCCCAAGAGCCACAAGGCGGGAGGTTCACATTACTGACCTACGTTCTGCTCTCTTCTGTCTTTTGTGGCTGAGATCACACCTGCAACACAGGAGAAGAAAAAGTGAAAAAAATTGCTCGTGTTCCTCAGAGAAATCTTAGAAAGTTACCTTATATACCAGCCTAAATGAAGGCTTAATAAGACCCATGGGCATAGTGAGCTGCTGCAGTGCTCTGGGCAGAGTGCCAACCACTGGAGAGCCGGTGGGGGGAGAGGGTCTTACCTGTCCCAGCTCTCCTCACATTGGCAACAGCTTGTGTATAAATGCCCCTTGAGTACAGTTCCCTGGTTGACCTTGGGCAACTCACTTTGAGCTACATGCAGAAAAGTATTGCAGTGCTACATCTGTATTTTAGATCTTCAAAACTCTTGCGCAGTTGCTTGACACATCTAAGGTTTTTCCAGTGAAGATAGCTAAATGTTTGATTCTGGGCATACCCAGAACTGCCTAAACCTTTACAGAGCCATGTAGCTGGGTGCTTAGCTCATACCTGTCTCCTTAGGACCCACACACGAGACATGCCTCTATCTTGCCTGCAGGTTGTGGGGCTAGATCAGAGGCACTCTCAGCACAGGGTTAATGGACTGAGCACTACACAAAACATAGGAAGAGGCATTTGTGCCTCCATTGCTTGCATAAAAAATCCTAGTGGTAAGAGCACTTATTGAGAAGGAGACACATGTTTAGTGCCCTGAGGGAATTCGCACCCACAGCTACCACCTGTTAGGAGAGGGCCCTGTTCACTAGGCAATAGGCCAGGGGTCAGCAACCCCTGGCACACATGCTGAGCATGGCACGCAAAGCCATTTTGCTTGGCACACCACTGCCAGCCTGGGCTCTAAGCAGCTGCAGCCAGCCCACGGAGCCCAGGCTGCTCCCAGCAGGCACCTGGAAGGCTGCAAGTCCTGCTGCCAGCAGACCGGGCTCTGTGGGCCGGCTGCAGCTGAGAGGCTGCAAACAGCTGCTCTGGGCTCCAGTATGTCGGCACTCTGGCACCTTCCAAGATAGACATTGTGGTTTTTTGTGGCACTCCAGCCAAAAAACATTGCCTACTCTTGCTATAGGCTATTCTGCAGTAAGGCAGGGTGGGGTGAGGGTTCCTATCAGTCCCTTCTGCTGAAGCTGTTCTACAGCAGAAGAAAATATTCACTGGACCAAAGAGTGGGCCTTGTTACACATTAATATTAGGTGTCTCTGGGAGCTCTTAACCCCTGGATTGTCCACACACACAGACGTGTAAACTAGATTTATGCACCCCTTACACATCTTAAAGTTGCACCATTTCAGGGGAGGTTTCTTTCTGATCTGTGTTACCCTGCTTGTGTTCCAAAATGTGTGCCCACTCCTCCGAGATAGACCACTCAAGTTGCATCCTCCAGCATTGCAGGATGCAGTGTCCTCTCCCCCACCCTCTTGTTCTGTGTGGACAAACTTTCATACCCTGGACTCTGCTGCCCAGGGGGGGTTTATACTCTCCCCCTTCCAGCCTCCTGCTCCACCCCGTGCCAACCCATTTGTTCAATCCATCCCCACGTAAAGCAGGGATAGAAGCCTGTCCTGGCTCACCAGCCCTCCAGTGGCAAGTCACAACTATGCAGGTTGTGGACAGTCAGAGAAGGTTTTTAGCCTGAATGTATGACTGCTCTAAACTCAAGCTAACACTGATACCGATCAACATTGGAAAATCTCAAGGTGCAATGTTTAACAAAGGCCACAGAAGCATGTGGCACCCTGCTGCTGGTGAGACTACTTACCTTAGGGATGGGCAACCACTGTCCAGGCCACCCATTTCCTCAGTCACTGCTATTTGTGTTGGCCAAGTAGGTTTGTTACTGCCTCTCCCACTGCATTTTGGTAATATTAACTCTTTGCAGCACAGAACAGTAGTAGGGGTTGTATAAATGACTCAAAGATAAATAAACTCAATGGCCAGGGTTGACATGGGATTTGAAACAAGGCCCATTATTTGGGATTTTAAGTAGGACTCCTATCCCAAAAGTCTGACTCCCTGAAGGTATTTTGGAGACGTGGGAATGAGGAATCTAAATACTTATCAGGTTATGGGCCAAAGTTGCCGAGCTGTGGGCAGGCAGACCTCTGCCTCTGTGTCCTGCAACTTGAGCCAGTCGTTCCAAAGCCAAAGTCTCCATTGCCACGTTGTGGTTGTCGCACCCACTTCCTCAATGGTGCAGATGGGCAGGAAGCTCTGCTCTGTTTACTGAAGTGCTCCAGTGCACAGCAGTCTTTTCATATTTCTATGAAAATGAATCTAAAATGGTGTGGGGGACTTGGACACAACGTAAAGGTGCGTGCTAATCTGCAATGTGTCAACCAAGTATTTATACTCCATGGCCATGCCCTCATTATTCCTGGTTTACAAAAATTTGTAAGAGTGAAAGGTTCTTTGTGACTATTTGAACATAAGATTGGCAGGGATCTCCCGGGTCACTGAGTCAAGCTGCCCATTCCATACATGGGATGTCTCCTGGCATCATGCAGAAGTCCCATAATTGTGACCATTATCTCTGCCTGCTGCTGTGTGAGCTAAACCTCTTGCCATTTCAGACATGTGTCTAAGATAGGCAAGGAAGGATGGATTGTTCTGTGTGTATACAACGCTGCAGAACATCAGGGGTTTCCAGGGCCATGGAACACCATAAGAGGCTCAGATACTTTCACAGATTTGGCTTGGCAAGCATGAGAGGGAAAGTACAACAAAACGGTAATAATAAAGATGCTTCTTGACCTCTGTGGCTTTTGAAAATCATAACGTGAGGACTAAAATCAGTTCTTTGTTACTCAGGCTCAAGAGTACAAAGCCAGAGAACACGGTTATTAGCCCTAGATGTGTTTATATATAAAACATATTGGATCTATGTAGCAAGTGGAAGAGGGGACCAGGAAAAAAAATCAAACCCTTCTGGAACAGACAGAATTGGATGGAAAAAAAATAGGGGGGTGCATATAGTCCATCTACATTATTACATGCAGATACACATTTTCTGTTTTCCGCTGAAATGAGTTCAGACAGCAATGAGCTCTTCTGATTATGCACAGATGCCATACAGAACAGATTTTACATTATGGACAATTTGCTAGCTTGTTACCCTCCTTTTTTTCACTTCCATCAAAATTTGCTGTGTGCACTGCCTTGTCCTCTACATGATTCATTGTTCTGAAATAATAGTGACACGTATACCTGGAATCACCTCTGCTGTTTTGATGATTGTATTCATAGACACTGCACCTTTAATAAATGCCAATTTTGAAGAAAATTTCTCACTTCCCTGCTGTATGATCATCACATATAAACTCTTCTTGCAGACAACCATATCCTAAACCTAATCAAGCTCCTTGTTAAAAAAATGATTAGCTTGGTTGCTTCAATCACTCCAAAAGCAAAGGTGTTCAAAGACCTCATGCTCTGGTGAGGAGGAGCCTTCTTTTCATTCCCAGCCTTAGTTGATTCATAGCCAGTTTATCCTCATTTTTTCTTGTGCCAACATTGTCCTTTAACTTAAAGAGCCCCTTTCTTTCCTTGGTTTGTTCTTTTCTTTCTCCCTCCTTGCCCTTCTTAATATATTACTGGAGGGCAATCAAACCACCTCTCAGCCTTTGCTTTGCTAGGCTAATCAATACAAACTCATTTCTCCTCTCCTAAAATAGTCTCTCTGCTCCTTAGACCACCATGGTAGCCCTTCTGTGCATCTGTTCCAATATAAATTAAGACTTCTTGAAACACTTGAAATGTGTTTTGTAACAAGACAGTATTAATCCAGAGCAGAATTCTTTCTTCTTCACAGGTTCTTACCCCACATCTATCTGAGATAGAGCTGAGTGCCTTCTAGCCATGCATTAAGCAATGCAGCTAACATCTGCCACTTGCCCTTTCTTCTCTCTTCTTGGGAAGAACTGAATGAATCATGTATTGTTTTATTTTGTTTTGTTTTGATGTGGTTTGGGGTGGTTTGGTTTTTTTCTAAATGTACAAGCTGCCTTCTGGGCTCAGAGCCCTTGGGTCATATTTTCAAACTTTCCCCCACAACCTTAAGGGCAAGAACCTTAGGGGTTTTTTAGAAATGAAAGTGGAGATTCGCATATAATCACTTGATTCCATGGGTTGGAGCCTTGAGAAGAAATGCCACATGTGGGGAGAGTTGTGACAAAATTGGGAGAGTTCAGCACAGCAGAACCCAGCTTTTCTGGTTGAGATTTCTCAGGCAAGGCCTTCAAGGAAACATTTTCAATGACATTAACATTCCCTGACTGCTGCCATTGCTCCTAATCGCACAGATTTCCTCTCATTCTCCATCATAAGAAACAAAGACCAATGGATTTGATGTCATCATCCCCAACTTTGTAACAGCTATGCTCACTTGTTCAGGAAACATAACCCAAACCCCATGACCAAGGTGATCAACTACAGCAGAGGCGAACAATTATTTCGGGGGGAGGGCCGCTTACTGAGTTTTGGCAAGCCATCAAGGGCCACATGACAGGCAGCTGGGGCACATAAATATTAATTTTCAAAATTTTTTAGGGGCTCTGTGGGCGGAATAGACTGGCTTGGTGGGCCGCATCCGGCCTGCGGGCTGCATTTGCCCACCCCTGAACTATACCGTAGTGGTACCAGACAACAAATAACAAGGTGAACCTGTTGGTGGATGACTCATGGACTGTTTTCATCCTGGGGAAAAGAGCCAAGAGCCGCCGATTGCAAACTAATTAATACAACTTATCCTTATTATTTCCTGGATATATTATACACCACCACTAAGGAGTCCCAATTATGGACCAGAACCCCATCTACTCATTACTGTATGTATACAAAATGAAAAGATGGTCCCTGCTTGAAATGGCTTCCAAGCTAAGCCCAAGACAGCAGATCACCACAGGCAGATGAGGGAGCAAAAGGAAACAATGAGAAGTTATTGTCAGTGATGAGCAGAGGATCTTAGCATACCAGCAGTCTAACCATCATTAAGCTGTTTGGAGGCAATAACAAGTAATTAGGAAACGTGGGAAGAATTCATTGTGCAAACCAAAGAAGGGGCAAAATTCATCAGGTCAGTTGATCATTAGACAGGTCTCTCTTTTGCTACAGGACCTGCTGTACATCCTTTTGCTCCACCACAGCATGTGATGAAGACCCATCAGGAAGGCCACACATTAAAATACTGCGGGGTCCTTTCCACTTGTGCGACTAGCTCCTGCAAGGACTTCACTTCCAGGATTCTGCCCGTCTGATGTGAAACATCTGGCCTTGGAACATTCATTTGGACCACTGTTCATGTTAGGGCCAGCACTCCTGGATTGCCAAGCCAGGAGGGACTATTAGATCTCATGATCTGAGCTGTTGCCTTGCATCCAGCTCCCTTGACCTTGACACAAGAAAGATGGTTGATTACCAGGAAAAAACACCTACTGGACACCCCAGCTGCCCAGCAAAGCCCTAGAGGGACTCCAAGTATATGAATGATCAAGATATTAATGGCCTGCTGGAGCAATGTCCCTAAGAAACATTGAGAGTGGATCATTTACACTGGCCTCTGGTATTGAGTATCAGAGCATCTCACAATCTTCAGACAATTTAACATCCATCCTGGGTAGGGCTGTTCTGTCTTCTCTCCTGTACAGACAGGGATGTGAGACACACTGCAGCCAAGGGCACATCTCCCCAGCAAAAGGTAGAAGTCTTCGTAGCACCAGCTGGGGTAGTACCTGAGCTGAACTGGGCTACCGTGGGTAGCAGCAGTGTGGGTGTTAGCATGTGCTAGCAACCAGAATATACACCTGAGGTCCCTGGAGAGTCTGTTTCCTGGTTGCTAGCACATGCTAATACCCAAGCCACCATGTCTTCATGCTATTGACCTGCCCCAGTTACTCAGTTAGTACAGGTAGGCTAGCATACACTACAGCCACATACCTCTGTTCTGCCATGTAGATGGTAGACTTACCCCAGATCACATAAGAAGCCTGCAGCCACTGCAGGGGATTGAAACCAAAACCAGGTCTCTAAGCTCTAAATCCAGAGTCCTGACTGCTGCGTGACTTTTCTGCTCTTTCATTTGCTTTTGCGGTTGAGAAGTACAGTGTCCAATAGCAGTAGCATAACTAGGGTGGGATGAATGGGGCACCTGCCCTGGGTGCAAATTTAGTGGGGTGCCAGCAGCATCCCACAGTGCTTGGCACCCATCCCACTTCCATGCTCTCTGGTGCTCAACAGCATCTCTTCCCAGGGCACTGAAATTGTTAGTTATGCCTCTGTCCAGCACCAAAAATAAGGACTCTGCTCTGGGTAGGCAAAGAGCTAGAACTTCCTCTCCCTCCCTCCTCACCAGGAGCACAAAACAGCCTCTAGCTTTCTCTCCCCCAGGCTACACAATGGTGTGCAAGCCCGAGACTGAGTGCCTCTGCTGTTACATTTGGGTCCTGTTGTGACAGAAACATATTTGCTTTGTGCAAGCAGATGTAGAAAGATTTGAAAAATGGAAGGACACCAGGCGACAAAGCTTAGGAATCACTGAGTTGGGTGTTAATTTTTTAATATGCCCACCCAGGACCAGGGGCAATTATTGATATTTTAGTTTAGAGTTCACATTTATCAAGAATCCCCACTTAGATTCATTTAACTATGACTGTAAGAAGCTAAAACCCCATTAATTTAAGGATGATAGGATAAACCTACCTGCAATCAGGACTATAATCCAGAGCTGTGCATGTGGTACCAGGAGCCTCTTGCACAAAGTAGCCATAGTTACTGCAGACAGGAGAAAAACATCAAATCTCCAGCCCTTGTGTTGCTTCTGCAAAAACCTTGCGAACTCTCCGCTTGGCCTCTTCTGCAGACTAAAAATGGCAAAGCTTTTGTTATGCAAGGTAGGCCTTTCCTGTTAATGTAAATCTGGCTCTAGTGGTACTTCCCCTGGGGCCTGGTTTTGAATATGGCACAGTCTCTACTGTAGGCAGTGGCTCTCCAAGAGGAACCTCCTTCCCAACCCACCAGGTCAGGCTGAGGGGTAATGGGCAAGAAGACATAAGTGCATCTGAACTAGTGTCACTCAGGTCTGTCCAACACAAAGCTGTGTTGACACACTGTGTTGCTTTTTGATGCCATAGGTTTGCATGTGTCTGCACAAATATGGTGTAAGATAGCAAAGCCCCAACTGTCTCCTTCATCAAACCATCACACTGAACAACTCAAGCTCCCCACTAACACACAGACTGTGGCAAAATGCCAGCACAGTCATATTCCACTGACAGTAGTGTTGGCAGCTGCAAGCTGACAAAAGTCCTGATGGCAAAACTTTCCAGTGTTTACTTAGCCATATGGCGCAGAGGAGGGGTCATTCACATTGTTCTCAGACCCAGTGGTCCAGCTCCTCCTTCACAGTCCACAAGATTAATCTTGAGCCACAGCAGCATTAGAGAGAGCGGTGTCTCAATCCCTAACACTATTTCCAATGGGTCATCTAGGATAGTGGGCACTTCTCCCTGCTTTGTGCAAGCTCCTGGGCATTCCGCATCGCCTGCACTGGCCTCATGTTGATGGTATGCTGGGGACAGGGCTCAGCTCTGTGTTCATAGTTTTCCTCCCAACTAAAGCCAAAGAATCAGGTTAAATCTCATCCAGAGCTTGAACTTGAGTACCAATAGTAGGAGTCTCTTTTGATAACTGGAAGCAGCAATTGGCATTTGTCCTAGAACTGCTTGGATGTGTGATGTACAGCTCACCCACTCAGTCTGGTGCTCTGGTCTGTTTTGGTGGTGGCTGGACCACAAAAAAAGGCTGGTGTGAGTGCAATAGGGAAACAGCACAGACAGTGGGTGCTCAAGACTTATAACTGAAAGCTCACAAGTTCAGCCCACACCTCTTCTGACCTGCCCAGTGTCAGGAGTGGTGGCAGAAGAAAGATGGAGCTGAGTGAATCCTTTGAAACTTGTGAGTCCCTGTATATGGTCCCATACTCTGAGAGGAGGAAAAAGCAACTACCACTTAGGGACATGATTTGACATGGGCTCCTCTACAACTGCAACTTCCCTCTTTTGACTGTGATACTCAGGGTCCAGAGGGTGCCTGTGCTGCAGGGGCTAGAGAGCCCTCTCTTGGATAGTTGGTGAATTGAAGGATTAACACTGCCCAGTTTTGTATCAATGCACTCCAAACTTGGCACATCTACATGTGCAATTAATTTGAAGCAATAAACTCTGGCGTAATATGCACCAGGGTTTATTGCTTCGGGGCACCGTGTTTGAACATGAGTCCAGGACCACAGCACGTTGAATTGGGTCGGAGCAGCCCTGACTGCTGCCACCCTGGAGTTGCTCTGCCCTGGCTCAGCGTGCTGTGGAGGGGCTGGCTGGGGCACAAGGGTGCTCCAGTACGGGGCTAGCTGACAGACAGCCCCACACTGAAGCACCCTTGTGCCCCAACCAACTCTGTCAGCGTCTACACATACATTGCTATGCACTAAAAAACTCTGCTGCAGGATAGTACTTATATTTACAAGTACTAACATGGGATGGAGTTTATATTTAGTTTACTGTGACATAACAGGGCCACAAGTATAGACGCTGAGGTGTTTATGGCAGAGATAATTAGGTAGCTCCGCAATAAACATTTCGTGTAGATGTGCCCACTGGTGTTGAAACTACTGCTAATGAGACACGGGAAGTACAGGAGAGAGCCAGACCGTGAATAGTGTGGGCCTGAAATGCAGCTCAGGAAGCACCTGTTTAGGACCAGTTTACTCACTAGCAGCCACAATGGAAAGGGCTGGCCCCAGCACTGACTTAGCATGGCCAGCTTTTAGGATATCTGTAAAGCTCCAGGTCCTGGACTCAGGTGATTTAATGAGAATCTCAGCTTCCTTCTTCTGAAAAAGAAAGCTTCTATACCTCTTGGCTGTGAAGAAAAGCTTGAAACTATGACTGCTGGGGTACCTGAGGGCAAAGAAAAAAAAGGTATTAAACCCCTCCCCTGCAATATTTAAGCCAGTTGGGATTCCTGGCTTGCAATTTTTGAACACTTTGTGCTGCCACACCAGTTCCGTCTCTTAAATGTGGCACTCAGACATCCTTTGAAAAATCAAGTAGTCACTTGACCATTTAAAATGAGGGAAGACAGTGTTAAGGTTTAAAGCATAGCTAACTGTGCCCCAGGTGCAGTACCTTACCAATGTGGTTACACTTTACATCAAAAAAAGATTATTATATGTTGACTGCTCTGATTCATAGCATGGATGTATCAGAAAGAGTTTGGAGCACCAGGCAATAAAATGCATTTATTGTGCCCCTTTGACTCCCTTCACCTACTCTCAGTTCCCCGCTCCTGTTCCTAGGGGATTGCTCCAAGCAATCTACATTTCCTGTTTGTTAGCACATTGACAACAATGGTGCAATGGAAATGCAAAAAACCCCCAAAAGTAAGGGTTGAGAGAGAGAAAAAAAATGCTCATTGTTATTAGAGGCCCTGGGCAGAGACCACTGAAGTGGGATATTGGAAATATCTGAATGATGTTCCTGGCTCTTCCATAAGTGTGTTGGGTGACTTTGAGTAAGTCACTTCCCCAACCCATGCCTCAGTTTCCACATCTAATTAATGGTGACAGTGGTACGGATTTCCTGAGTAATGGTCTTTGAGATCTACTGGTACTTGTGAACAGCACCTGGTATTGCTGTTTGTACTGTGGTTGTGCCTAGCAGTCCCAGTTCTCAACCAGAAGCCCATTGTGCTAAGCACTGTACAGCAGTTAATGAAGTCCCTTCCTCAAAGGGTCCATTGGTAAGTTGTGCACACTGGCTGGGGCTGGGCCAGCAAGTGCAGGCTGGAGCATGGGCAGGAGAGGGCAGGGCTTGGGCCCATGCAGAGCACTGCAAGGGCAGCTGCAGACCACACTGCTCAGGGGAGCTCTGCTGCATGCCCCCCGCTCCTCCCTCTCTCCCCTCACCCCCAGCCAGCTCCTGGGATCCAGTGCCAAAGCACCCCACCCCAACAGGGCAGGGGCATTCAGGGAGCAGATTACCTGTCCTGCTTCCAAACACCACTTCCCACCTGCCCGCATAGGGAGTGTTGGTACGTTGTTGGACAGGGAAAGGGGGTGCTGACCCTTCCTGCAACAGCTCATTAGAACTCCCTATGTGGTCCACAGGCCCAAATAATTGCCCACCCCAATCTAACCAGTTAAATGCTGACACTGGTACCCTTACACAAGCTACAATCACACCTCTCCCTGCAGTGGAGAAGGTCTACCAACCTGATGTGTCAGCGGGTGGATATGGCTAGACAGACAGACAAAACACAAGGAAACAATGAGACACCATCTTTCAGTATGATCAGCAGGTGCTTCTAGCACCCCAGCTGCATGCCACCAAAGGGGCACATTTGTGCCTGAGCATGGTGTGTAGGTGTTTCCTGCATATCGTGCTGTCTCAACTCAGCCTCTTGCAGTGACACTTACATCTTGCGATCCCTTGGAAATGTAAAGGTTACAGTGCAGAGCAGCATGGTCATCACATGTGCACAGATATCACTTGGGATCACTGTCAGAGACAGGACCCTGACCTGGATGGATGCTGCTATGCAATAGCTCCATGTCCCACGTTGAGTGCAGCCTTCAGGCTGCTGCAGTCACCAAACCAAACCACCACAAGCTGTT
>NW_005841886.1:4339170-4349084 GCF_000455745.1 Alligator sinensis | reverse complement strand
CCTGCTGAATGTGGATTCCCAGCCCAGAAAGAAGAGGGATACTCCACAGCCAGTCCTGAGTGAGTGACAGGTTTTAGCTCTAGCTTTAGTATCTCTGGACCCTTTAGGACTAGAAATGGGAGTGTTGTCTGATGGAGCCAACCAGAGGTCACCACATTCAACAGAGTGATTTTCAGCGTTATGCCTGTCAACTGTCCCTCACTTTGGGGAGATATCACTCATTCAGAAGCATAAAGGAAGAGGGCTGGAAGGGCCCTCAGGAGGTCATCTTGTCCAACCCCTTTCTGAAGGCAGCCTAAGCCATCCCAGGCAAATGTTTGTCTAACCTGCTCTTAAAAACTTCTAGAGATGGAGATGCCACATTTCAATCTGTGCCACTGCTTGACCACTGTGTTAGAAAGTTAGATCTAAAATTCAACCTAATTCTCCCTAGTTTACACCCATTCTTTTTGCCCTTTCCCTTGCAGACACACCGAATAATCTATCACCATCCTTTTTATAACAACCTTTTTATGTGTGTTTGAAGACCGTTATCAAAAACCCTTTTGGTCTTCTCTTCTCCAGACTAAATAATCCCAGTTCTTCCAAGCTTTCCCTGTACATCATGTTTTCCAGACCTAAGTTGTAGAAAGGTGCACACACATTTGCTGTCCCTGTTCCCTTGCCTCATGTTTCTTGTTGAAAATTATTTATAGATAAATACTCTTGAAGCTGGGACTATAGGCAATATTTTTGTCCTGCATGAAGATGTGTGTGTATATCTCATTTCAAGACTGTCTCATTTAGTATAATTTTACTGCAACTATTGTAAAATTTGCTGGGGGGATAAAATTCCCAGCTCAACAGGGCAGCCAGTTGGCTGCAGGAGAGGGAACAAGCAAAAGCAAGCAGAGACATTGATCACAGTTAAGAGTGGGAGCAAGTAGTGACGGTGAAGCAGACGATGACTTGTTTAATTTTAATGAAGATCAGAACCAGCAGCCCAGGGCCCAAGAAATTGAGCATTACTTCTCATCTGTGAGAAACTTATCTGAGATGTCACTTACTATGAAAAAGCTATTAATCCATTATAACACATCATAGCTCTGCCACTGGCATGGATCTTCGAGAACTCGTGGCGTTCAAGCAAAGTGCCCAAAGATTGGAAGAAAGCCAATGTGGTGCCTATCTTCAAGAAAGGGAGGAAAGTAGATCCAGGGAACTACAGGCCCATCAGCCTGACCTCTATCCTGGTGAAGGTCTTGGAAAAAATTATCAAAGAAACCATTCTTGACAAACTGGCTGATGGCAACATCCTGAGGGACAGCCAGCACGGGTTTGTTGCAGGTAGGTTTTGCCTGACCAATCTCATCTCCTTCTACAACCAGGTGACATATCACCTGGACAAGGGAGAAGAGATTGACGTCATATACCTTGATTTTAAAAAAGGCTTCGATCTGGTATCCCATGATCATTACATAGAAAAAACTGGCCAACTGTGGCCTTGGCTACATCACAGTCTGCTGGCTGGGGAATTGGCTCTGAGGTCGGACCCAGAGGGTGGTAGTTGATGGAAATCAGTCATCGTGGTGCGCCGTGACCAGTGGGGTCCCCCAAGGCTCCGTACTTGGGCCTATGCTCTTTAACATCTTCATTAATGATGTGGACATTGGTATCAGAAGTGGACTGGCCAAGTTCACCGATGACACCAAACTTTGGGGTAAAGTGCCTACATCTGAGGACAGGATGTTGATCCAGGCCGACCTTGACAGGCTCAGAAAATGGGTGGATGAAAACCTGATGGCGTTCAACAACAAAAGATGCAAGGTACTCCACCTTGGAAAGAAAAACCCGCAGCATGCTTATAGGCTTGGCAGTGCTACGCTTGCTAGCACCATGGCCGAAAGGGACTTGGGGGTCATGATTGACCACAAGATGAATATGAGCCATCAATGTGATGTTGCAGCTGGTAAAGCAAGCAAAACTCTGGCCTGCATCCATAGATGTTTCTCAAGCAAATCGCAGGATGTCATCCTCCCGCTGTACTCGGCCTTGGTGAGGCCGCAGCTGGAGTACTGCATCCAATTCTGGGCTCCACAATTTAAAAAGGATGTGGAGAAGCTTGAAAGGGTCCAGAGGAGAGCCACGTGCATGATCAGAGGGCAGGAGAACAGGCCCTATGATGAGAGGCTGAGAGCTTTGGGACTCTTCAGCCTGGAAAAGCGCAGGCTCAGGGGGGACCTGGTGGCTGCCTATAAGTATATAAGGGGTGTGCATCGGGATCTGGGGGAATGCCTGTTCACCAGAGCGCCCCATGGGATGACAAGGTCAAACGGTCACAAACTTGGGCAAGACCATTTCAGCTGGACACAAGGAAGAACTTCTTTACAGTCTGAGCCCCCAAGGCCTGGAACAGACTGCTGCCAGAGGTGGTGCAAGCACCTACTCTGGACTCCTTTAAGAGACATTTGGACATTTATCTTGCTGGGATCCTTTGACCCCAGCTGACTTCCTGCCCCTGGGGCAGGGGGCTGGACTCGATGATCTCCCCAGGTCCCTTCTAGACTTAATGTCTATGAAATCTATAAAATCTTTTCTGAATTGATTCAGAGAGCTTTGAATCGATTCGGACCTTTTTACTGCTCCCCTGATTCAAATCAGATGTGGAGATTTGGTCACCAAATTGGGCCAAAAAGTCTCTGAATCGAACCAGCACCTGAAGCTTTACTCAGCCCTACTATTAGTATTTACTCATTCCTTGCAATTCTCATCATCCACTAGCTCTCACAGCAAGTTTCCTGGAGAGAGACAGCCAACAAGCATTCAATAGCCTTAAGCAAACTCTTACATGTTTTTCCACAAAAGAGAAATGATTTCTTTCTTTTTTTTAGCCCCTGAGAGCACTTTAGGTCTCCAAACTCGCAAAGCACTTATGCTATAGTGGCTTACCAACTATCACTTGAGGCACTGTAGGTAGACAATCTGTGCAAGCAAAACCAGCAGTATTTCTCTGGCAGTATTTCTTCCTTTCCTTTCATGGAAAGAATAGGGAGTCCTTTCCTTCTGGAACATCAGACCATGGGGTAAACATCATTTAACACACATCAGGCATGTGTACATGAGATGCTACATTGCCATAGCAACATCGCCATAGCTAATTGCTATGGTGACATTGCCAGTGGGAACTAACCATGATGCTCCCACTACCCCGTAGTAGGCTCAAAACCAACCCATGCACTGCTGGGACTGAGCAGTACCAGTGGGTACTACACAGTCATTTAGTACTTGCTTTAGCCCCAGCCCCTGCCATATTGTTCCAGGTCTAGAGATGGATGAATTCAGGATCTCATTGTACTAAGACATACAAACATAGACACATTGACTGTTCTGGTCTGGAAGAGCTTACAGCTGAAAAGACAAGTGATAATGAGATGGTATAGAGGAGCTACCCTGACAGCCATTGCAGGATGGGCCTTACAGTTAGTTAATCTGGAATAGTGGTCACTGACTTGTTTCAGTCAGCCTGGAGCAGAGGAGCATGTCTCTGGCTATAAAGTGTCATTGAAAGGGTATAGATTAGCAGTGCCCAAATTAGGAACCAAATCCACAACTGGAGTTGCAGAACTTAATGAGTAGCATTGCAAACCCAACACAAAGTCCATGAGCGCTGTGGGGTACATATACATGTGCTCGGGGGTGGGAAGAGGCTGTTTTAATTAGAGTGGTTCCCTGATAGCTGTTGTAATTAAAACACCTTGCTGTCACATATATTAAGCCCCCCACATTTTAAAATGGCTGTGGGGGCACTTTAACTAATGAGCTTTAGTTAAAGTGCTTGTGGCCATTTAAAAATGCATGGGGGCTTAATACGCGTGACAGCATGAATGAGTCATGCCCCTGGCAGCTGGTGGGGCACGGTGGTGGTGGTGGGAGTGCGACGGCGGCTGGAGCAGTATGAGTGCAGTGACGGTAAGCAGGGCAGCTCCTGCAGACACCACCGGCACTGTCTGTGTGGGGGCTGGGGGAAGCACTGACCAAGGGTTGGCGACTACCCGCAGCCACTACCAGCAGCAGTGGGGGTGGCTGGCGGGGATCACAGACTGCTTGCAGACACTGCTGGCAGCGTTGCCAGCAGGATGGTGAGTGGCAACTGTCCGCAGGCTCCACTCACAATACTGGTGGCGCCTTTTTTTGTAGGGGGGTGTACTGCCACATTCAGGTGATGCATGTGCACCTGTGTGCACCCCCTCTGTGTTGCCCCTGCATGACAGTGAGGCAATGCTGCAGCGTTCTAATTAAAATGCAAACCAGCATGTCTAAAGGCAGCCTGGGACAGCAAGCAAGGTCACGTGCTGACTGAAAGTGGTGTTGCCAGCCCAGAAATGAGGTTGTTTTGGGAAAAAAGTTGGGGAACCCCCAATATACCAGACTTTCTTGCACACCCCCGAGAAAGACACACACCTTGATTTTTGGGAAGATGGAATGAAGAAAAAAAGATTTTTCCAGGGTTATGGCCACATCCAGCCTAACCTTCAGTTCAACTCACCCTTCCTTTCCTGCTCAGGCTACCATTTTTACCCCTTCACAGCTGAACTGACAGCAGCTCTTGGCTGCTCAGCCAAAAGCTGAAATTGTAGCTCCTTCTAAAGACTGGACTCTGTGGACATATCTAGGCTTTTGTAAAGAACCAAAAAAGTTTGCAGGACAAACTGTTGGAGAAAGGACAGGTTCATTTGCAGAATTTTAAGACCATTAAAAAGGAGAGCGGGTCATTAACACCTTTTGAGGGAAGAACAAGTAACAGGCTATGAAGTCAATTGACTCCCTTGGTGTTGCCTGAATAGAAATGCCACTGTTGCTATCCTGGGCAGAAAAATCAGCTTCCCTGCTTAAGCCATGTGTCCCAGTTTGGAAGGCTAATTTTGGGGGAAAGGTCCAGATGGTATGTGAATACATATGGTAGATTTTAGAGATCAGCACTCACTCTGTTTACATTGCCAGGAGTATCAGTCTCATTCTCTACAACACTGGCTCTCTGTTTTGGACCTACTGTCTATTGTTAACCCCCAACATTTGCAAAAAGGGGTGGGGGCTTGATGTAACTCACAGACTGCTTACCATAGCCAAGTGGTCAGCCACTAGTCCATACACCAGAGTTTCAGAACCACCCTTCTGGCTCAGGCTGATGACTGAGGACTTGGAAACGATGACAGCCCAGCTTTCTATGAGCTGTTTAATACAAGAGCTATGAAGCATGTTTGTGATAGAAGGCAGGTGCCTTTGGCAGAAAAAATACGTGGTGTCACATGTCTTCTCGGTCACTGCACACCTTGCAGCGTATGCAGATGTGTCCTTTCCTGGACTATTCCTATTCATTGTGGAGTTGGATTTCACTCGTGGCCTTTCAGCAGCTCTAACACAACAAGGATAGAAAGCCAGGCTGCCCCAACCCTCCCGCACAGCTACTCTGGATCTATTATGTTGTGAACTTGAGTGGCAAATTACCTCAGAGACATACTGTTCCAGTGAAAGGAAAAAAGCAAAGCTCTGGGATCCTACTGACAAAAAAGCTCCATGCGCAGGTCTTTCTAGAAGTACTATGGGAAAAGAGTCAGTCAGACACCACTCAGGCCCAGTTCATGCCCCTCTGCCCCTTGCTAATGCTTTGAGAACTATCCTCAGTCCTTCACCCCAAATTGATTAATTCCTTTTCATGGGCATCCCAGTAGGACCAGGAGGTCCTCACGCTTGTTCTGCCCCTGAACCAACTTAGTGTCATGAGGACATATCTACTCTGGCAGTTGCCTGATGCATCAGGGGCTGGGGGATCTCCTGTGATCCTCCTTGTGTGAGATCTGGGAGGCTGTAAGGAATTGGTGGTCTTGGCTGCTAGGGTCATGGGGACAGAAGCTCAAGAGTCACCAGGGGGGACCAGTGGAAAATAGGTGAGGCTCTGTTCCCCTGGGCACCGCCTAGGATAACAAGGAATAACAGCCACAAATTGATTGAGAGTAGGCTCAGGCTTGATATCAGGAGGTATTACATTATGGTTAGGGCTGCCAGGATCTGGAATGGGCTCCCAAGGGAGGTGGTGCTCTCCCCTACCTTGGGGGTCTTCAAGAGGAGGTTGAACAGATATCTGGCTAGGGTCTTATGATCCCAGCACTCGTTCCTGCTCAGGGCAGTGCTCAGGTCAGGCTTGATGATCTGTTCAGGTCCCTTCCAACCCTAGAAACTATGAAGAGTTAGCTCAAGCTCAAGAGTCAAGCTCAAGAGTCAGCCTCTAACCAGCCCATAGGGCTTTGGCAGCTGTGGGATCTTTATTACTATGTATGTGTGGTGGGGATCTAGGAGGATGCTGGGCACCTGAGGTGGAGGTCAGTGCTTTTTCTGAGGCATTACATAGCATTTAAAATCAGAAGCGACTAGTAGATCATTTAGTCTGCCCTCTTGTATAACAGGACAGAGAATTTCATTGCATTACCCCTATACTAAGCCCACTCTGGAAGACTCTGGGTCCAGGACTGAGAAGCAGGCCTCTACTATTGAAAAAATTATCAAGGCTCACATCTGCGAGAGCCCGGCAGGACAAATTATGCTGAGGGGAAACCAGCACGGGTTTGTGGCAGGCAGATCGTGCCTGACCAATCTAGTCTCTTTTTATGACCAGGTTACGAAACGCCTGGACACAGGAGGAGGGGTGGATGTCGTATACTTAGACTTCAGGAAGGCCTTCGATACGGTATCCCACCCCATACTGGTGAACAAGTTAAGAGGCTGTGACTTGGATGACTACACAGTCCGGTGGGTGGCGAATTGGCTGGAGGGTCGCACCCAGAGAGTCGTGGTGGATGGGTCGGCTTCGACCTGGAAGGGTGTGGGCAGTGGAGTCCTGCAGGTCTCGGTCCTTGCAGCCATGTCACTATTTGCAAGAAGAAACATCTTTACACTTCCACAGATGAAACAGTACTATTTTACACAGATCTAAGAATCTAAAATTGAGCAATAACCCCCCTTGTAAGAGGCTGCGATCTATTCTAAATGGAATAACCTGTCTGAGTGAAGAATGAATTACAGTGACTATTGAGTGTATAGCTAACCATAGCAACAAGCTTATCTCAGCATGGACTCTCCCAGGCTGTCCACCCCTAATTACATGTTCCAGACTGCTCTGAAACACATTGAAGACTGGTGTTTTACATATGACAGCAGCTGAATGCCCAGAAGTGTCCTCTCCAGTGCATTTCCAGATGTGGAGCACACAAATAGGAGCATGCTTTGGGGTCTCCAGGATAGGATATACTACCACTGCAGTGGATACATATTCTAAGGGCATGCCATGTAACCATACCCATACAATACCACATACTCTTACATGAATGATTTTCAGGGTTTGTGTTCATAATGGGAGAATTCCAGTCCCTTGATCTCAAATCATTTCTAAAACAAAATTAATGATAAAATATTTAGAAGAGCCCTACTTCCTACCTACAAGGAGGAATGTAGAGAAAGATTAATGTTCCTTTCTAGGATTTTCTATTCTGATCACCTGCCAAAGAATCTCATACAATAATTTCTATATCAAGGATGTGTGAGTGACACCCAGAGAGCCGTGGTGGATGGGTCGGTTTCGACCTGGAAGGGTGTGGGAAGTGGGGTCCCACAGGGTTCGGTCCTTGGACTGATACTCTTTAATGTCTTCATCAGTGACTTGGACGAGGGAGTGAAATGTACTCTGTCCAAGTTTGCAGATGACACAAAGCTATGGGGAGATGTGGACACGCCGGAGGGCAGGGAACAGCTGCAAGCAGATCTGGACAGGTTGGACAAGTGGGCAGAAAACAACAGAATGCAGTTCAACAAGGAGAAATGCAAAGTACTGCACCTCGGGAGGAAAAATGTCCAGCATGCCTACAGCCTAGGGAATGACCTGCTGGGTGGCACGGAAGTGGAAAGGGATCTTGGAGTCCTAGTGGACTCCAAGATGAACATGAGTCGGCAGTGTGACAAAGCTATCAGAAAAGCCAATGGCACTTTATCGTGCATCAGCAGATGCATGACGAATAGATCCAAGGAGGTGATACTTCCCCTCTATCGGGTGCTGGTCAGACTGCAGTTGGAGTACTGCGTGCAATTCTGGGCACCGCACTTCAAGAGGGATGTGGATAACCTGGAGAGGGTCCAGAGAAGGGCCACTCATATGGTTAAGGGCCTGCAGACCAAGCCCTACGAGGAGAGACTAGAGAAACTGGACCTTTTCAGCCTCCGCAAGAGAAGGTTGAGAGGCGACCTTGTGGCTGCCTATAAGTTCATCACGGGGGCACAGAAGGGAATTGGTAAGGTTTTATTCACCAAGGCGCCCCCGGGGGTTACAAGAAATAATGGCCACAAGCTAGCAGAGAGCAGATTTAGATTGGACATTAGGAAGAACTTCTTCACAGTTCGAGTGGCCAAGGTCTGGAACGGGCTCCCAAGGGAGGTGGTGCTCTCCACTACCCTGGGGGTCTTCAAGAGGAGGTTAGATAACTATCTAGCTGGGGTCATCTAGACCCAGCGCTCTTTCCTGCCTTTGCAGGGGGTCGGACTCGATGATCTATTGAGGTCCCTTCTGACCCTAACATCTATGAATCTATGAATCTATTAGATATTGCCCTTAATGAATTACCTAATGACCAGAATAAAGCCCTCCAGTCGTGCTTTTCCTGACAAGCTCCCCCTCAAGCATCTCTGGTGCCATTTGCTATTATCTATACACAGACCAGGTGCACATTGCATCATTTCTCTAAAAGGACAGGAAATTACATGAGGATGAAAACAAAAATGAGCTGAATCTATTGTTCTTGTGCCATTATTATGAATAAACTCATATGGTGTGCATGTCCCCTAGGACTAGGTGGCATCACTCTAACTAACCATTGGCACTGTGTGTCCCCTCTGGGACTCCTGTGGCATTGTAATAAACCATGCAGTATGTGCACCTTTGGGACTATTTTCTAACACCTCATCTCACTTGCACTTCCTGTTTTTGGGTATCGGCTTTCAAGCTAGTTTCTCTCTCCCTGTGGAACCTGCCTTGGGTCACACAGGGAGTTGGCCGTAAAAGGCAGGACTTGGCCCCAGGTCCTTTGAGTCTCAGGCTAGGCTATAACATAGCCAGATAGCCAGATTTCCTCAAGTGCCACAGTATCCTACCCTTCAACTGTAATAGTAGTTTCATAGTTTCATAGTAGCTAGGGTTAGGAGGGACCTGAACAGATCATCTAGCCTGACCCCCTGCCACAGACAGGAATGAATGCTGGGTAAGACCCCAGACAGGTGATCATCCAACCTCCTCTTGAATATGCCCACAGTAGAGGCGAGGACCACTTCCCTGGGAAGTTGGTTCCAGATTTTGGCCACCCTAACTGTAAAATATTGCCCTCTGATCTCTAACCTAAACCTATTCTCCATCAGCTTATTACCATTGTTCCTCGTCACCCCAGGTGGTGCTGGGGAGAAAAGGGCTCTTCCTATTTGCTGTTGATCCCCCCGATGAGTTTGTAGGCAGCCACCAGGTCCCCCCTTAGCTTCCTCTTGCTGAGGCTGAACAGGTTCAGGTCTCTCAGTCTCTCCCCGTAGGGCCTGTCCTGCTGCCCTCTCACCAAGCGGGTGGCCCTCCTCTGAACCCTCTCCAGGCTGGCCGCATCCCTTTTGAAGTGCGGCGCCCAGTACTGGACGCAGTACTCCAACTGCGGCCTGACCAAAGTCGCATAGAGGGGGAGTATCACGTCTCTGGACCGGCTTGAGATGCACCTTTGGATGCATGACAAGGTATGGCTGGCCTTGCTGGCTGCGGTCTGGCATTGGCGGCTCAAGTTCATCTTGGAGTCAATAATGACCAAGATCCCTTTCGACCTCTGTGCTTTCAAGAAGGGAACTCCCCAGCCTGTATGTAT
>NW_005841886.1:4338210-4339150 GCF_000455745.1 Alligator sinensis | reverse complement strand
CACCACGCCCCACATCTTAGTATCATCAGCAAACTTGGACAGCGTGCTTTCCACCCCCTCGTCCAAGTCGCTGATGCAGATGTTAAACAGTGCAGGCCCAAGGACCAAGCCCTGGGGTACCCCACTGCTCACATCTCACCAGGTTGAGTACAATCCGTCCACCACTACTCTCTGGGTGCGCCCCATCAGCCAATTTTTTACCCATCCAACTGTGTAGGCATCAATGCCACAGTCGCGTAATTTATTGATGAGGATGGGGTGAGAGACAGTGTCAAAGGCCTTCTTAAAGTCTAGAAAGACTATGTCCACAGTGACACCATCATCCAAGGATTTAGTTACTTGGTCATAAAAGGCAATCAGGTTGGTCTGGCAGGACCTGCCTTTGATGAACCCATGCTGATTGCCCCTGAGCATGATCTCCCCTGCAGGCCCCCCACAGATGTGCTCCTTGATGATCCTCTCCAAGAGCTTCCCGAGCACTGAGGTGAGGGTTACAGGCCTACAGTTACTTGGGTTCTCCTTCCTCCCTTTCTTGAAAATTGGGACCACATTAGCCAGTTTCCAATCCCCCGGCACCTGGCCAGATAACCACAAATGTTCATACAGCCGGGCCAAGGGCTCCGCGATGACCCCTGCCAGCTCCCTCAACATCCTTGGGTGGAGGGCATCTGGACCTGCAGATTTAAAAATGTCTAGCACTTCCAGAAGATCCCTAACTACCTCTGCATTGACTGAAGGCCTGACACAGCTATCCCTGAGATTGTCCCTACCTCTGGTAGGTGGGATGTCCCGGTCCCTGCTCCAGAAAACAGAGGCAAAGAAACTGTTAAGAATATCAGCTTTCTTGTCTGGTTCATAGATTCATAGATTCATAGATGTTAGGGTCGGAAGTACCTCAATAGATCATCGAGTCCGACCCCCTGCATAAGCAGGAAAGAGT
>NW_005841886.1:4326094-4337504 GCF_000455745.1 Alligator sinensis | reverse complement strand
GTCAGACCTGGCTGTCTGCTCCTCCCAGCAAATGTCTGGGTAGTTCAGGTCACCCATGACAATAACATCCCTTGACCTAACCACCTCCATAAACTGACTGGAGAAGTCCTGGTCCAGCTCTTCACCCTGGTTGGGTTGTCTGTAGTAGATACCCACCGTAAGGTCCCTTTTGCCACGCCCTTGTAGTTTGACCCATAGTGTCTCTGCCCGACCTCCTCTAACCTGAAGCTAATCCTTGATGATGTGAGGTGCTCTTTGACATAGAGCGCAACACCCCCACCTTTCCTCTCTATCCTGTCTCTTCTATATAGGGTGTATCCCCAAATGCCCACCACCCAGCCATAGGTAGGGTCCCACCAGGTTTCTGTGAGCCCTACTAAGTCTGGGTTCTTACTCACAATCAGGAGGCACAGTTCCTCCTGCTTACACCCCATACTATGAGCATTAGTGTGGAGGCACCTGAGGCCTCCTGAGGGTGCACGTGCTGAGGGTGCACGTGCCTCCCTCCCACTCCTAGGACAGTTGTGGCCCCCTACTCCCAGGACATTGATGATTACCTGGGCTTCCCTTCCTCTTGTCACCCTGCATGTGGGTGAAGCATCCTCTCCACTTGAAGCAGCCCCTCACAGCTGAGAGTCCCCACTTGTGAAAACTCATGTTTGAGCTGCAAGCATCGGTAGCAATGCAGACATGAACATGCCAAAGAGTCTTCCTTTCCTGAGCAATCCTTAGTGGCACACTAGTGTGCCATGAGAGTGGTGGAAGCATGCTGTGAAAAATTATACTTTATCAGTATCAGATCTAGCCTGCAGAGCCACCTCATCTGGCCCGTGGGGCTTGCCATGGGTCCAGAAACTTGGCAGTGGGGGAGCAGTGACAATTAACACTGCCACCATTCCCCTCTGCCAAACTTCTAAGCTCCACGTGGCAGGCTTGGGCCCCAGACATGCCAGCCCCAAATGGCTCAGTCCAGCCCACAGACTGACCTGGCACTACTTATTTGGCCTGCAGGGCCAATAGGTTGAGCAGCACTGTACATTGTGCACGCACCTCCACCCACCCCACATTTTTTGTGAATAAGAATAGCGTGCCACCAATTTTAATCCAGAAAAAAAGTGTGCTCTAGGTATCAAAAGTTTGGGAAACACCGCCTTAGTGGACTTCTACAAAGACTGATGGCCCAGGAACTCCCCAGAGCTGAAAGCTGCTCTGCAGTGGGGATGGTAGATGTTTGCAGGGCACCTACCCTGCACTGGAGCATGAAGCACGAAGCTGAGTTAGACATCTGGCCTCTTGCTGCGGCCATCATCTTGGCTGCTGCTGCCTCCTCCTCAGCACTGCAGCCTTCCTGAGCAGAGCCCCCTGCTATAGCAGGGTTCAGGGACACCTCCATAACTGTGCTGTGCTGAGGTGGGGCCTCCTCTTTGCTGTGCTGGAACAGCATCAGTGCTAAGTAGGTAGTGGAGCAAGGCAAACTGATTTAGAGATTTTAGGTTTGCCCCTGCAAGAAGCACAGAAAGCTAACTGGCTATTTGCAGCTGATCGAGCTTCAGAGCCCTAGAGACTGAAGTGACTCTTCCCTTGGAATTTTCCTCCCCGTTCCCAAGAAGCTTTTTTTCCCATTTTTTTTTAAGACTCCTGGAAAATTAAAATGTTTACAGTTCCCTATTACTACAATACAAGTATGTAAGGGAAGGAGCTCAGTAGGGGAATGGCTGCGGTTAGCAACCTAGCAAGTGACTTGTTCAGGAACTGCAGACAACCACATATGTTGTCTGAACCCCTGCAAGAGGGCTGTGTGAGCGCTTGAACTTGCCACAGAAGTTGACACATTTTTGTAACTTAATAATAGATCATTTACAGTTTATTTTAAGAAATGTACAAAGAAAAATAATTGCTCTAGCTCAATGAATTAAGTTCTTTGGCATTTTTTTCCATCAGCAAACAAGTATGTACAAGCAAAACTGGTTGTCAAATGTAACTGGTTTCCAGGCTCAAAAACTAATGATGTGTGTTTCATGGGTGTTCACATGTAAACACAACTCAGACTACTGTGTCAAGTAGCAAATATCTCCAGCTTCTGCTCCAGGGAGCAGCCCCCAAAACACATTGAAATGAAAGCTCACTGCTGAGTTATGGATGAGCAGTAACTGGCTCAGTCGTTTGTATGAAGAGATGCTAAAACAGAGAAGCATTGCAAATATTGCAGCCTCCATGAAAATACTAAAACTAACTGCCTGTAATTGGTTTGAACCACTCCGATTTTTGCTCAGAGAAAGTACTTATGGGAACTTGGACTACAAGAAATTGCTCATTTTTGTGTTGGATTTTGGTTAATGGGGAGAATAACCCAGTAGAAGGGATAAATCTGAAACAATGAGAATTGTTCGTTCATCAACAGCCTCTCTATCCATTAGACAATAAGAGATTGCTCCTAGGCTCCTTTCTGTGCTCTGCACATGAAATCCCAGCCCTGGCTCAGTCCCGAGCCAAATTCCCATTGACTTTCATGAGGTTGGGATTTCTCTTTGCAGGTTGCTGCAGTTCTTCACCTAATTTCATGAATTATAGTCACAATGCCCAGAAAAAAAAAAAACCAAGCAAAAAGACGCAACTGGAATGAAGAACAATTTTCAACAGCATAGAAATCGAGGGACAATTTTCTCCTTCAGTGCCAAGAGAGACCAGGTCTAGAAATCTTGCACAAGAGTGACAGTAATAAAATCTTATGCCAGGACTCACTGGCAGAATTGCTCGGTGGGTGTTATGGCTATTGGAATTGACTCTGCAGCAGCTGCATCCCCTTAAGAATGATGGGAATAACTGATCTTTCCATTTACTGGTGGGTCTGAAGAATAAATATCTTTACAATTATATATATATTTTTTTCAAAATATTCAAAGGTCAAAAAAGTAAAAAAACCAATGCCCCCCTCTCCCTCCCCCCCCAAAAGTAATTGAAATCATGTGAGCTCCAATGAAATGCTTCACTTAGATTTCTAAGCACTATTTAACTGTCTCTAAAATTAAGTTGAAGGAAATTGAAAACAAAAAGTTGTTTTGAATTAAAGACAACTCTAGCCTTTTAGCTTTCCTTGACACAAAAAAGCTGATGACACCAAAAAAAAATTGCAAAACATTTTGGTGTCTCCAAATTGGCCCTTTCCCCCACTCTCTAAAAATGTTTTGGCTGAAATACGTCACCCACTTCTAGCCGCACTGTGCTGGGGGACTCTGTGCAAGGCTTTTTCCTTAATAAATCCCCTGGCTATGTCCCTACCTTCCTCTGACCAGACCCATTAGTCCAGCCTCTCTGCTACTATACAAGGAACTTCTGTGGAGCACAGCTCCTACATACTTTGTGGATCTGGATGAGTCCCTGTCCCATCTCCCGCTCCCTCCCCACCTAATTTTTCTGGGTTTCCTCAGCCTGTTAACTGCAGAAATACCTGATCTAGCTTAAAAATAGCTAGCTGGGGTAGTGAGAACTGACTAGCAATAGCAGCACAGAGTAGAGTGCTGGCTAATCTATCTTGCTGAGAAGCTTTTCAGTGGCTTCAATAAGGACAAGATTGAGCATAATGTCCTACCCCAGCAAAACACTTAGAGACCCTTAACTTCAAGACACGTCTACAGTGCCACATACCGCACATTCAGCTGTTCTCCGTGCTGCAAGAGAACAGTGTGTGGGGGGGAAAAAAAAAAAAAAAGAAAAAAAAAGAAAGAAGCAGAGCGGCACATATGGGGGCAGCATGTGCCGCTCAAAACCAGAGCCTGGCCAGCCAGTGCTGCACTGCAGCTGCAAGCCAGGCTCCAAGCAGCAGGATTGCCACTGCTGCAGCCCTGGGAGGCCCCCAGGACCCCAGATAAGTCTGCTGGGGCCAGCCCAGTGCTGCCCCAGCCTCCCCTATCCTGCCTGGGATAACCTGCCATGTGCCAGAGTGCATGTGGTACAGATGTTCCCCAGGGACAACTAGCAGTGGTGCAAGGTATGCCACCGCTAGTTGCCCCTGGGGAATCAAATGTCCATGCTTATCTGGATGCAGCCAATGGGGTTACTCCTGGTGCTGTGTTAAGTGCATACCGAGTGCATCTACATGTGTGCTTTATTGTGGAGTAGACTAATTTGCTCTACAGTAAAGCATCACTGTCTACACATGCAGCAGTATTAGGCTGCAGTAAACTAATTTACTTCACTGTTGGGGACAAGTACTATCCTACGGCGGAGTAAACATGTGATTAAATGCATGTGTAGATGGTGACTGCCGGGTGCAAATTGTACCTGGTCAGCCCATTCAGCCCAGCTAGCCAGGGGGAGGGAGCCTGCAGGGCAGGAGCCTGACCTTCAGGCCCCAGCCAGCCCCTCTGTTGCCCTCTGCCACCACCCGGAGCCTGCGGCTGAACCCCTGAGCCTGCAGCTAGCCCAAGAATGCTGCACCCCAGCTCTAACTGCTGCGGTCCCAGGTGCATGTGTAAATGCTGGGCCCAGGAACTGTTTTCTCTGGTGTGGCACCACAGTTTACTGCTTCAAGCTAATTGCTCGTGTAGATGCACCCACTGAGAAGTGTTTTATTCGGATGAATAAATCAGGTGATTTCACAAAGGTGCCCACTCTACACACAGAAAATGAAGGCACATATGAAAAACAATTTCCATGCTATGATATGTTTGGAAATGTCCATGCACATTGACTTCAATGGAGTTAACAAGAATTTTACCTGAACTGGATCCCCTCTAGCTGGAGCTGCAAAAGCGGATACTACCAGTGCTGTCTTTCAAGATCCATTTTTACAGGAGCTGGAAAAATTAATCTCTGTGATAGATTTAAACAAAGTCCTAACTGCCATAGACCTGGCTAAGCCCCAGGGCCTTTGGGAAAACCATTGTTTCTACTCAAAATGTCCCCCTGTTATGCTGGATGGTTCACATCTCAAAAACAAACTGAAAAACAAGCAGAGCAAACAAAATAGGTGCACAGACTAGAACCAGACTAGACAGTGCACCCGATAACACAAGACACAACCTGATGCCAGACAGCACTGCTGAAGCAATTCAATGTATAGGATAAGACAAAGGACTAAATAAAAAAATATCTTTTAGGAAGTCCTGTTTTAAAACTGTACCACAGCTGTTTCCACAGCAGAAAGTCATCCTTGAAGGGAAGTGCTGTAAAAGTCTCCCAACCTCAGGAAGAAGCTGTTTATGTGGGAGGTGGACTTCGCCACATGCATTTGAAATGGAAGCAGCATTTCCAAACACAGCCTTTGCTTTATTAGCTAAGGTTTTGCACATATCTTTTGTGCTGCCATGGACTCTCCCGGTGGGTTCTGTTCATTCAAGGTGGGTGTCATGAACTGCTTGGATAAGAAAATATGAGGGCTTTCTGTGGTAGATAGTGGGTATCCCTCCTCTCCACCACCAAAGGTACCTGTTCGATCAGTTCATTATATGTATCCCAGGGCAGCAACATGTTTTTATCACTGGATCTGATAATATACAGGCACACCCTTATAACTGCAGGGAACAACGATCCCCTGCACCAAAGATTTCCAGGTGTCAAGGTCTTTTAAAAATACATTTCAGGTGTTTCTATAGGGACAAGTCAAATCAGACTTCTTGGGAAATATTCACCATACACCATTTCCCCCCATTATTTTCCTTCCATATAATCTATTTCCTCATTTAAATGGGAAAACAGAAAGAAGCCTGAATATAAATGTAGTTTACATTCCAGCTGTAGGGAGCTGAATGTTTTACAATTTTGATAAATATTCAGAAAACTTTAAAAACTAGTATTTAACCCTGAGAATATATCTGCAGATTTCTCTTATACTATGCAAACAAATCTTTAAGACATAATTGCACTTTTACCATATATAACAAAAAGTCATTAACGCCTATTCAAATGTTCAGAAGAAAGGTGCTACCTTTAAGACATTGGAGATTTTTGTTCACAAAACCTTGCCACTTCTGCAATTATTTTTAATACTATTTCACTTGGCTCATCTTTCACTAGCTAACTGAGTGCATTCCATAGAAAATAATAGACAAAAATGTCTTGATTGTGAAACAATATTAAGAAATAATGTGTTTTTTTTAAAAGGAGAGCCATAAACAATAGTTAAATGTCTGCAACCTATAGGCCCAAATTCAGCTCCCCCTTTAGGTGGTTAAGTAGCATGTAACAGCCTAAAGTTAGATACTCACAGATTTTAGATCCAATTCCCACATGCAAAACTAGCTTACTAAGCATGCTCCGAATGGACTCACTGGCTACATCCAGACGAATGCGGCTGTGCAGTATGTGGTGCTCCAGATCTATCTATGGCACCACATACCGCACAGTCAGGCATTCCCTGTGCTGCTACCTTGCAGTATTTGTGGGGGAGGGGAGGGGGGGTGTTGACCCAGGAGATCCTGGGGTCAAAAAAGCCCACACCAAAAGAAAACGGGGCAGCGTACGTGGTGACAGTGAAATGGAGCGTATCCAGATGAGCATGCACCTGTGGTTTGTGGTCCTCACACCTGTCTGAGGTGCCACACACCACATGTGGTGCGTGTGCAACCATGCGCTGCACTACAAATTTGTAGTGTAGTGCCAAAATTTGATCCTGGGAATTCCCGGTATCAAAAAACCTGCAGCAAAAAAAATTGGCATGATGCATTCTCCAGGAGTGTGCAGTGGAGCAACTGGAGGCTGGGTCTTCTAGGTCTGCCCTGGCTCTTCCAACAAGCCCAGAAAAGCATGGAGCAGGCAGTTTACCTGAAGTGGGAGCATTTTGGCCTGCACTGCACCACATGTGCAGGAGTGTGAGCAGTGGCAAAAAGTAGCGGCACAAATTTGTGCCGCTACTTTTTGTGCTGCTGCAAGTGCACACCCCTGCATGTGGAAATGTGGTCATGGAGGGCATAGAACCCAAGTTTCCTATTTCCTGAGCAAGTATGGTAACCATTAGGCTATTGGGCTAAAAAAGACAAGATGGTCATCTTCTGGAAATGATGGCTAGTAATCGTTTTTTGGTAATTAATGTTTTGGGGGCTTACAGAAGGACAAATCTAGTGCATGTAGAAGCAAGAGCTAAAATCAAGGTAAGCAGCACTTAAGGCAACATATATGTCTATCTTTAGGCACTTACGTGCGACTTAGCCTAAAGGGGAATTGCATTTGGGCCACCATTATGAAAGTTAGATCATTTTAAAAATTTAAATGTTTCACTTTCACCAGCAACAGATTTCACATTTAACTCATAAGAAAAATACTAAACTTGTTGCACAGTTGTGGTGAATTATAAAAACTATCCCCAATAAGAGATTCAATTAAAAAAGTTAAGATGTATCCTTTAAATATCTGAAATGTGGTAACATACATCATTAGCTCAAATGTCTATAATCTACAGACATGGATATGAAAGTGTTCTTTGCATGAAGAGATACAAATGGAGTCTTTTCAGGCTGGGCAATGAAAGTAAGATGAAAAATAACTTCTATTATACAAATGATTCTTTCACATTACGTTTCTCATCCAATTTTTTTTCTTCACTGGGAGCACCCGGAGTCTCTGAACTTAGAACTGGTTTAAGAGACAGGGTTGGGGCTGTTTCTACTTCTCTTGTCCCATAATTCCAGTTCATTTTGCTTGCGATCAGTCCTTCTTTCTCTGGTGCTTCTTCCATTAGGGTGTCCTCCTCTTTACTATGCCTGTAGAGGTAGGAGGCTTGTTTCACGGACCGCTTTAGAAGGTACCTGCGGAAGGCTCTTTGGATTTTTACAGCACATACTTCTTCATGTTTTCTTTTCAAAGTTGTAGTGATGGGTTCATAGGAAACCTTGGATGGATTTGCAGCCATAAATTTCTCCTCCATTGTTTCTTTCAAAGCATCCATTTCTCCTGAGTCACCCAAGACTTCTTTTGTCAGAGCAAACAGAATGTCCAAACAGTGGATTTTGTCCCCGGGGACCATTGGTAAATCCATGGTGACCAATTTAATCTTGTTTGGCTTGGCAATTTTAAGTGGCTCTTGTAAGGTGTCGACAAAGTCAGATAAGGTGCTGTACGTGATAAACTGGGTGGCATCCGGATCAAATTTCTCCCATGTTTCATAAAACATCTCAAAGTCATCTTCACAAAGGGGTTCGCTGCTCTCCTCTGTAGCAACGTTGAAGTTCTCAAGAATGATGGCAATATACATGTTCACAACAATCAGGAAGGAAATTATGATATAGCTACAGAAAAAGCAGATGCCCATAGATGGATTCCCACAGTTTCCTTTCACCGAACTGCCAGGGTTCTCCAAATGGGGGTCGCAGTCTGGAGGGCCGCTGTTCAGGATAGGGTTGAGGAGGCCATCCCATCCTGCTGATGTAGTGATTTGGAACAAACAAATGATGCTATTACCAAAAGTTTCAAAGTTGAAGATGTCATCAATCCCAGACTCTTTCTTCACATAGGCAAAGTTGGACATCCCAAAGATGGAGTAGATAAACATCACCAGGAAGAGCAGGAGTCCAATGTTGAACAAAGCTGGTAGGGACATCATGAGGGCAAAAAGCAGAGTCCGGATGCCTTTTGCTCCTCTGATTAGACGAAGAACACGCCCAATCCTGGCCAGCCGAATCACCCTAAAGAGGGTGGGTGACACAAAATATTTCGAAATGACATCTGAAAGGACGAGACCTAGGGCGGGATGAACAGAAGGTAAATTTGGCAGGCTGATGTAGCTGAGGCAGTGAAGCAATGCATAACCTACCCTATATATGCTATCTGTACAGAGCGTTAGAGAGAAGAGGCAAGGGTATGCAGGGGAGAAAAACAGGTGTTACTAGAGTACATTACATTTCATGGCCTGAAGAAGACCTCTGAAAAGTTACTTAACCAATGCCTCTGCACTCTGCAGGATAATAAACTCCCCTTCTCCCCTAGAGAAGAGCACTCTCCCCTTGTAGGAAGGTTCCTGGATAGCTGTTGAGAGTCAGCATGTGTGGAAGGATATGGGAATAGCACTTGAGGGGTTCATGTTTAAGGACATTTTTTTTAGTACAAAAGGAGGAGATATCAAGAATGAACATCTGGGAGTAGGGCCAGAATAGCTAGGGACAGAAGTTACACATAAACTGGTTTAAGTGATCAGAAACTGGTTTAAACCTTTAACAGAACAGAAGCTTGGTGCACATAGACCAGTTTCAAAATGGCAGAAACTGATTTAAGATAAACCTGGTTGAATGTAGTATCAGACTTAACTGATTTGGGTCAAACCAGTTTATGAAACTTCTGTCCCAGACCCCTTCCTGGTTCAAGTTAAATCACAGTCCCCCACCATCCCAGCATGCTTTGTAGCCCTGGGCTGGGCTGTGCTGTCTGCTCCAGAGAGCAGGGCTGGCCCCGTTCCTCTGCTCCCTAGCTGGAGCTGTGAGGGTTGGCTGACAAGGAGGTGGGGGTGGAGGGGAAGCCCAGCTGGGGATGCAGCCTGGTCTGTGGCGGGGAAGGAGGGGGAGGACTGCCCCCCCCACGCAAACCACAGTTGGGGTCTGGGGCAAAGGAAGGGGGTTAAATACCCCTTCCCCCTTCCCCTGCTCAAACTTACTGCTGGCTGCAACTATGGACTACAAATCGCAGAGGCACCTGGAAGCAGGAAGAGGAAATAATGAACAACCTGCAGAGTCCTACTGCTGTAATTCTGGACTGCAAATCCCAGAGACCTCAGGGGCAGCAGGAAGAGGAAGTGAACACACAGCCAGAGAACCAGGGCCCCCTGGCTTCTGGCCTGAGCCACTGCAGGCATGTGGCTGCATTCCCTGAATCAAAGGTAAATGTCTGTTCACTTCTGTTTCAATTTAATCTGCGCAGTTTAAACTAACCTAAAAAGACTGAATTGATTCAGAGTCGGGCTTTTTGACCATCTGTACTTAGCCATGAAGAACCACATATCTAGAGCTCCTGCTTCCAGTGTACAGTGAATCTTAATTATAATATACAATATGTAATATATTGTGGCAGAGCACAGGGTGTGTCTGCCACTTTAAGGGCCTGGAGCTGGCAGCCTCCAGGTGCCTGAGGAGGGCAGCCATTTTGAGGCAAGGCCTGCCTATATAAACAAGGCAGTTTGACTGCAGGAGGTCAGGCAGCAACATTGCCTGGCTGAAGGGCTGCTGTGAAAGTCCTGGAGGTAAGGGGGAGCTGTAAGGGGTTGGTAAGGAGGCTCCTGGTCCTGGGCATGACCTGAAACTGCACCCTGCCATGAGTGGGTGGTCTGGCTCTCAGTGGCGCGGGAGCCCCCAGGAAATGCCAGGCCAGTTATCACCCCGGTGAAAGGCAGGTCGGGGCACCTTAACCCCTAGCTCCCACCGCCGGGTGGGTGACCCTGAGTGTTTGGAGGGGCCCAGAGGGCAGACCCCGAGAGTGTGATGGTGTATAGGGCGTGGTGCTGCAGTTGCCCCTTTGGAGAAAGGGCGTAGTGGCACAGTGAGGCCCGAGGAGACAGAGTGAGGGATCTAGAGACCAGCCCGGAGTAGAGAATACCCTCAACTGGCCCAAGCTGGGGCCAGGACTTGGAGAGTCAAAAGGGCCAGGGGCCCACCGCGAGGGACACCCAAGAGCCGGGGGCCTGGGGTCCAGACTGGCCTGGAGGTGGGCCAGGGCAAGTGGCCGAAGGTCCCGGGGGGACCACATCCGAGAGGGGAACATGGCTTCAGCGGGGCTAGGTAGCCCGGATGACGGCAGAGTGGCCGCCTGATAGGAGAAGATCATAGAGGGGTCCTGTGTGGATGATTCTGGGGCCCAGTATGGGGCCGGTGATTATGTGAACACCATGATGCCATCTGCGAGGCTTGGGCTGTAGTATTGGGGAGGATTGGAGCCGCAGAGAGCGCCCCCTGGCATTGGGGCACTAGATGGGCAGCCTCCCGCTTAATTGACATCAGAACATCGATATAGGAATCAATTATCATCAAAGGCGTGGCAGACGAGATAGGCGGGCGGTTGCCCAAGGACAGGTGGGTGGGCCACGACGAGCTCGGCCCTGAGTAGGCCTCCTGTCACGGTGACAGGCGGGCGGGCCACGGAGCCCGGCCCCAGGAGGCCCCCTGTCACAGTGACAGGTGGGCGGGCCACAGACCTCAGCCCCGAGGAGGCCCCCTGTCACAATATAAACATGTAATTCTATAAAATCATGTTCCCAGGTTTCATAGAGGTGAAGAAATGACAAATGTGGGCTGACTGTAGCTGATACAACAATATTTCTTTGAGAAGATCATAACGGAGCACATCTGTGATGGGCCGGCATCAGGGATGATGCTCAAGGGCAACCAGCACGGTTTCATTAGGGGCAGGTCATGTCAGACCAACCTGATTGCCTTTTATGATCAGGTCACAAAAGCATTGGATGCAGGTGTCGCCGTGGATGTAGTCTTTCTGG
>NW_005841886.1:4300930-4325974 GCF_000455745.1 Alligator sinensis | reverse complement strand
CAAAATTTGGGGTGAGGTGGGCACGCTAGTAGGGAGGGAAAGACTGCAGCAAGACCTGGATGGGTTGCAGGGGCGGGCTACCAAAAACAGGATGCGTTTCAATACTGACAAGTGCAGGGTGCTGCACTTGGGTAGTAGTAACCGGCAGCACACTTATAAGATGGAAAACTCCCTTCTTGAGAGCACGGAGGCAGAAAGGGATCTTGGAGTCATCACTGACTCCAACATGAACATGGGCTGACAATGCAAGGTCATGGTCGGCAGAGCTAACCCTATCGTGCATCCACAGGTGCATCTCAAGTAGGGCCAAGGAGGTGATCCTCCCCCTCTACGTGACACTGGTCCGGCCACAGCTGGAGTACTGTGTCCAGTTCTGGGCGCCCCACTTCAAGAGGGATGTGGACAACATTGAGAAGGTCCAGAGGAGGGCCACCCGCATGATCTGTGGACAACAGGGCAGACCCTACAATGAGAGGCTACGGGACCTGAACCTGTTCAGCCTTCACAAGAGAAGGCTGAGGGGGGACCTTGTGACCGTCTATAAACTCACTAGGGGGGACCAGAAGGGTTGGGGGAGACCTTGTTTTCCCCTAGTGCCCCCCGGGATAACAAGGAATAACAGCCACAAGTTGTTGGAGAGTAGGTTTAGATTAGACATCCGTAAGAACTACTTCACAGTTAGGGCGGCTAGGATCTGGAACCAACTTCCAAGGGAAGTGGTGCTGGCTCCTACCCTGGGGGTCTTTAAGAAGCAGCTCGATGTCTACCTGGCTGGGGTCATTTGAGCCCAGTTTTTCTCCTGCCCAGGCAGGGGGTCAGACTTGAAGATCTACAAGGTCCCTTCCAACCCTACTTCTATGATTCTATGATCTGCCTAAGACTGAAGACAGCCTAAAAAATTTCTCTGAAAGGAATGAATGGTTCCATGTATCCCCTTCAGATGCTAATTCTGAAACCCACCACACTGGAGACCAGAGTGGCATCAGCATTGCCCAGGGCAATATTGACAAGATAACCTCACACAGAGTCCACTCTTTGGGGAGGAGGATGAATTCTCCTTTCTACAGCCTGGATATTTACCCACTTGTAGCTAGGGAGGGAAGTTAAGAGGAGCAGAGAGAAGAGCCAAAGAAGCCTAACTTGCTAAAGAAGAGCAGGGTAGATCGCTCAGCAGTCCAGAAGTAGCCCTTATTATCATAATAGTCATAGGATCTGTGGCAGGGCTGAGGCACAGGGAATGGGCCACACCAGGCCTTTCTACTTGACCCTGTTAAGAGGCATGATCCAACCCATTATAAAGATGATGGAGAGTTAGTGCTTCTTGCACTGAGGTATCAATACCATCTTCAAACCATTTCTTCTTTATCTCACGTACTATAAAATCCACCTAGATTTGCTTGCCTGAAGTCATGAAAATGCATTTGGAGTTAGGAACTTACCTACAATGGAGAGAATGACCACCACAAAGTCAAAGATGTTCCAACCAATGGTGAAGTAATAGTAGCGCAGGGCAAACATTTTGAGCACACACTCGCCAGTGAAGATGATGATGAAAATCAGGTTGACAGTCTGGAGAATTTCAATTTTGGCTTCACTTTGGTCATCTGTTTCAACCATCATGGTCACCATGTTAAGACAAATCAGGACCATGATAGTTATGTCAAACACTTGCTTTGTTACAAAGTCATACACCACGCCTTGAATTTGGTTCTTTAATCAATGGCACACATAGAGGAAGTTGAAGACAGAAAAGTGAGACAAGGCATGGGACAGACGTACATGGAACAGAATGGGACCAAGACAAAAACAGAGAGAGAGAGAGAGAGAGAGAGAGAGAGAGAGAGAAACAGTGTAAGAGAGTTCAGAAAACTGTTTGGTTTGTCATGCTCAGTGGTCATGCAACAAGAATTACAGTGCCAGAAGGTGCTGTTAGCCCTCAACCCCTGATGCGGCCCAGCTGATACATCCACGTGACACACATGTTACAGTGTCATAAATGATATGCCTAACAGGTGTTTGGCTCAAGGCCAAAGGCCTGTGACTTACTTATTAAGGTGGTTCATAGCCAAACCAATTAAAGCTCCTTAGTCATGTCAAATTAATTTACAAAAAATTCTCAATTGTCTTGTTTGGTTTGAAAACAAATCAAAGCCACAATTGAATTGACCCCATGTTTCCTTCTACAAGTGCTCAGCAACTACCACAGATACTTTAAAGGTTGAGATTTTTAGAAGAATCTCTCTTAACCTTTTTAGAAAATCCCAATGAAAGTACAGCAAATGACTAGAGGTGAGGTCCTGTTCCTACTGCTGTCCTTGGAAGGTTTCCTCTCTTGACTATAAAGTAACTGGGCTTTCACTCCAAGGCTTGGCATGAAAAACCACTGAAAAGCCTGGCTTGTGTCAAGAGAACTCATTGGCCATGACAGACACAGAGCTTTAATTCTGTGGATTTTCAAATGAGGCTCACATATGCATGCCTAAAGGAAAATATATGAACTAAACAGAGTATTCCTTAGATGGAGAAACAACACAAGCACTCTTGCCAGAAAGGCTATATTGAGGGAGAATAGACAAAACAGTTTGAAGGCATGAATGGAATCCCTAGCAAGAAAGACCCAAGCTTTCCCCACCCCAAACAAACAAGCATTTCCTTTATCAAGTTGAATGCAAATCTGGGAATAGGAGGAGAAAGAGGTGTTTGGACCCTGTTTCTCAGGAATCATGCTTTTCCTCAGTAGATCTTGGAGCACATTGCAAAGGAGACCAGGACCATGGTCCTTATTTTAGAAATGGGGAAACTGAGGTACACAGAGATGCTGATCACCCAGTAGGCCAGTGGCAGCATAGGTTAGAGATCCCAGGTCTCCTGAGTCCCTCTAACTTGCTCTGGCCAGTAGGCAAGGCTCCCTTTTCCCCTCACAGAGCCAATGGGCATCTTCCAGATTGGCTTTAAAAAAATGCTGAGCACAGAAATGCCTTACACCCACAATCGCTCTCTACCAGTTACTGCCAGCTGTTTGCACACCGTGGCTCAGACTCCATAAGACCCCCTGTAGGCTTTTTATCTGCTCTGAGGTCTATCTGCCCCCCCCTTAGTGTGCTTTATTCCCCTGGTAGTTCTCAGGAGGTGACACTTACCTTCTGGCTGCATCTACATGAGTTGTGGACTGCGCAGTCATTATTTACTGCATAGTACTTGCATAACCAACTACTAAATGACTGCTCAGTAACCAGTGTTCTTGCACAGTACTGTCCTTGCATGGTTTTTTTCCAACGAGCAATGAGCTACTGCGCACTAGTTCGTTACTACTACACAGTAGCATCACCGTCACAGTGCCCCCCAACACTACTGCACAGTAGCATCTCATGTAGATGTGCTCTCTGTCCCCTATAGTGGGGAAACTGCCAATCCTTCACTGTCCATTCCCCTCCTTGTTCATTGCCCTGTCTCCTAGTCCATGCCCAATATCCCTCCCACTCAGCTTTCTTCCCTTTATAGTTCTCCTGCATCTCTCCTATGATATATAGGCAGACAGAATGTAATGATCTGGAGCTGGTCTCTAATAGTGGTTCTCAACCTTTTTAAATTCGAGGCATTCCTTGATAGACTGTAGGCATGCCAGGGAAAATAGCAGCTCTTAGTTTTCACTCTTTTGGCTGATGGAAAAATAATCGTTTTTCTATCGCAACAAACTCAGGAAGAGCTCTATTAGAAATCTCTGGGTTTCTCTTGTGAATCATGTTTGTAAACCTAACTGTGTTAACATTGTGTGGTACCCGGTGGCACCTTTAACAGGATCTCAAAGCATCTCAAGGTGTCCTGGCCCCCTGGTTGAAAATCACTGGGTTATTATAAGGAGGACCTCGTGGCTCTTGAAAAGGGCAATGAGACCCTGAGTGACCCCTAGTGGTCAGAGACAGCAGCTTCTTCAACATGTGGCACTGCGAGAGGCAGCTGTAGGGGCCCATGGGCCACGTGTTAGCCACTCACGCATCTTGAGCTGGCCCCTCATGTACTGCACATGGACCGCCAGTTGGACAACCCTGCCTTAGATGTTTCATTATGACTGCAGGGCTTAAAGAGGTGGTTCTCAACCTTGTTAGACTCAAGGCACCCCTTGGGAAATGCCATCTCTTAGCTTTCACTTATTTTTTGACTACAGGAAAAAAATCGAGCAATTCTTCTGTTGCAAAGAACTCAGAAAGTTCAGCATGAACTCTTTTAAGTTCTTTGCAACAGGTCAGAATATTTTTTGACACTATGCTTTCCTATTTGAAGTCTCTGAGTTTATCTTGTGAATCATGTGTAGGTGTTTGCATACCTAACGGGGTTAATATTGCATATCACCCTGCATCACCCTTACAAGGATCTTGTGGCACCCCAGTTGAGAAGCACTGCCTTAAGGACTGGGTCTGCAAAAGATTTTAGCCAACAAGCTGGCCTCTTCTGAAAATCCAGATATAAAAATCAAGAAGATCTTTGTGGAGAGGTAACAGCAAGCTGAGAAGAGCCAAGAAATGTGACTCCTCCTCAGCTGGACTGTACTTTAAAACCTTGTGCTTGTGAAAAATCATTTTTTCAAAATACTCCCTCACAACTCCTGTCAAAGGCTTTTGAGGTTACATACCTGGGGCCTGGGGATTGGCTTCTGGGGTTTCTTTGATCCCAGCTTTTTCATGGCATTATAGTATTTCTTCTGCTCTTCTGTCATGAAGATGTCCTTTCCTCCAAAGTACAAAGAGAATCACCATTATTAAACTTAGATACCAGATACTGTCTATATCAGCTTTAGATCATGCTGGGTGCATCTACATGTTCATGCACAATAGTTACTCCACATTTAATTGCATACTTGTACAATCAAGTACTAAATAAATGCGCAGTAACTGGAGTTACTGTGCAGTAGCACCAGTGAATGCCTTTTTAGTGATGTTACTGTGCAGCAGCCTAATAATACTGTGCAGTAGCGTATTAGCACTGTTTGTGCTGTGACATGCTGCTGCACAGTATTATTAGGCAACTGTGCTGTTAGTGTCTCATGTAGATATGCCCACTGGGAGCCATTTGCTCCTCTTTGTGGTTCCTGCTCTGTAATGGGTCGTTTTTTTCTCTACTTCATCCTCTGTTCTCTTGTTTCCCTACTATTTTCTTCCCCAAGGTATTTTTAAAATACATCCAGAAGTGTAACTTGCTTTAGCTACAGCCATGTTTTCACTAAACATTCTTACTAAGTTCCCTGCAGTGGCAGGATCCTGTCAGTTTGCCAGATCCTGACATACTACAACATGCTGCCTGCCTATCCAACTGCTTTGGAGATGCCCGTTCCATTTGGAGTTACCCATAATCCTCTATAGCTTTTACAAATGGAAAAAACTTGGTGTAGTTGGGCACCATCCATTTTCTTCCTCCTCCAGTAACAAACTAGATGGCACTGGTTTCATGCTGATCTCTCAAAAGGGTATTCTCCATCCCAACCCCACTCTGCAGAAAACTAAATAGGGAGAGATCTGGGAAGGAAGAAAAATGAATTTTTTTCTCAAAATCTCTTTACAAATCATTCGTCTGAGGGATGGGGACTGTCAGGAGGTCCCACTCCTTAAATACGTGCATCAACCTGAATGTTGCATATCAGCTGGAACAGAAGGGATCCATTGGTGCTACAGGACAACCTTATGGAAACCCTGTACTTTCATAATGCCACAAAGCCCTTTGCACCTTGGGTTGTATCACAGTTCTCCAGCAGACTACTGAAGACCCAACTTAGGATGGTTGATATCTCTATGATAAAAGACAAGTCAGAACCAAATCCTTTCTTCTATCTGTCCCTGTTTTTCTTTTGAGAAAGATCCTCCTTTAGGCACCATAAAATGAGAGGTTTCAAGCATGGCACCCTGCATGCACCAGTTCTGGTTCCTTCCAACAGTTTGCTCACTTAACAGCATAGGGTGTTGGGAAAGAGCGGGCATCAGCATGGTGATGAAATCCACAGGGGTCAGAAGGCTCAAGAACAGCAGGCTCCATTTTACCCCAAGTCATTTCTGTATGGTGACCTGCAGAGCCCTCCACTCTGCCCAGGTACAGGAAAGCTCCTTCCTAACCCAGTGCTCTGTAGGCTGCAGAAGTACCAAGAACAAAGCCCCAGGGCCCAGGAGATACTTATCTTTTTCTTTTGCTGATTAAAGTTATCAATGATGACCCCAATGAAGAGGTTGAGAGTGAAGAAGGCACCAAAGATGATGAAGATGACGAAGTAGATGTACATGTAGAGGTTGGTCTCATACAGTGGCTGCTCTTCAATCTGAGTGGGGAGAACGGGAAATGTGAAAGACAGGGCACAGTGTGCTCCCTGCCCCCCTCCCTCCCCCGCATGTGAGCAAAGTTTTTGCTATACTGCAGGAAGTGAAAACACTGATGTTCCCAAACATTTGACACAACTATTCAGAGTGGTGCTGAACCACCCCCCCGGACAGGAAGGCAAGCAGGGCTACTGAAGGGCATTGCAATTCCATCCCTAGCAGGCTACTGCCCAAGGGAAGGTATGGTGTGATGCTGCCGCCCCTCTTCATGACTAGAACTGGGTGGGAGGGGTGGTCTCAAGGTGTCCTGAGCCCCAAGGAAGTCAGCTTGGCCTTGATGCCCAGAGTCTGTCAGGGAATGGAGGATAGTCAAGAACTGGGTAGATTATCGAATGATAATCTCCTTGTAACCTCCCAGGAAGTTTAACAGAGACAAAGACAAAGCAGGACACCATAGGGGACAAGGGGCAGTAAATACCGAAATTAAGGCAAAGGACCATTGAGGAGAACACAGTGTGTTCTCTGCAAAGGGCTGGGGTGGTAGTGCCTCTGTGGAGGAGACCAGGATGAGTGGTATACAGGTAATCCCCTTGCAAGCTATTGCAAGAGAGCCCTTTGTGAATAAGTCCAGGTGACACAGCCTGCACAGTTATGCTGCACAGACTTATAGTACCCAGGGACTCCTGGTGACCCTCATCTCTGCAGGCCATATACTGGGCCCTCTGAGACAGAAACATTCACTCTGTTTCCTAAAAAAGGATGTTAAGGGAGCAGATGCCAGGTTGGGAATGATGCGAATTCCTGGGAGAGTTGCCTGTCTGGTCCTTAAGCTTCCTGCATCAGTCAACTTGCTAGAAAGCAAGATGGCTTTTGTTTCTTTATTTAAGGAGCCAGACGTTCAGGGTGGATCTGTTTAATCCTACCTTTTTTAGCCTTACAAATATAAAGGGATATCATTTTGGGCTTTCCTGAGTTTGAAGGAAGATTTTCCAGAGAATTAATGGCCCTGGTGACAAGTCTCAGGCAAAGGGGAGGAGATACAACTGACACTTTCACAAGGAGAAAGTGTTTATTGGGAGCTTAGCAAAAAACAACCAAAGGTCCTAAACATTTCCTCTGGTGTTCTGGGAAGCTGTAACTGAGGGTCATTCTCTCAGGATGTCACGATTTCCAGCTTCCACCAGAAAGCAGACTTGGCATTACACATTTTTTTTAAAAGGGAAGAGAAAGCTATGTCTTGGGCCCTTGTGACATATCATGAAGATGTGCTGAAAGGAACTGATGCAAGCTTGGTTGGTTTTGCAGTTCAGCTATAGGAAACCCCTGTGTCTGTACCTCAGATCACTCTGGGGATGGAAGCACAGGATGGGTCTTGTGCAAGCTGAGGCTGGTTTTGTGAGCACATCAGAAGAATTAACAAGCGTGCAAAGCCAACCCCTGCAGGCCATCTCTTTCCCTACCCCAGCATATGAGCCCAAATCATACTATTTAAACAATTTTTTCTCTAGAGAGGTTCACTTTGAGAGGTATTTTCTGCTTTTGCATAGCCCATGCTCTTTCTTCAGAATATAAAAAGCCCCAGGTTCTCAGTGGCATAAAAATGCCAGCCTGACACTTGAAGAGGAGGCCTGAACAACTGGAAGTTATTAAATGAACTTAATGTGCCCATGGCATGGAAAGATCAAGAGCAGCTCCTGGGAGGGTGGGAACTGAAAGGTTTGGCCCCCTAAAAAGGAGTGGGAGCATAGGGTCAGAGGGATCAAGCTGAACAGGTATGTCAGCCAGAGGAAACCTGTAAGTTTGGGTTGAGATTTTTGGTGGCTGGTCTCTGAAGACAGAGAAGGGCAGCAGGAGTGAGAGTCTGGGGATCTTATGAAGCAGCAGGAGAAGGTGGCACCTACAGAACATAGGGTTATTGAAGCAGGGCACCCAAAAAGTCCAGTTTCCAGCTTTGCTTAGCTGAGGGAAGGGAAGGAAAGGCCCTCTCCCATTCTTCCTGGCCCCTCTGCTGCCAATCTCCCTGAGCCCCACTGTCCAAGTGCAAGTGGGACATGGATCAGCCTGGCTATACCGGAGCATACAACACAGAGCACAGGGGCCCTGGGCCAGGGCAGATCCATGACCAGGATTATTACCGATCCTTTGGGGCAGGTTCCTTGGCTGGGAGATTCAGCATTCCCAGTATGCCTTGCAGAACCAGGAGTGTTGGTACAAGGCCTACACCAGGCATGGGGCATGCTGTCAGGGTAGGACCAGTTGGTCTCTGCCTCCTTACCTCACGGGAGTCCACCGCTGCATACATGATGTCCATCCAGCCTTTAAAGGTGGCCTGCAGGGACAGCAGAGAGGAGTGGAGTCAGTCTGGTGCTTTTCTGGGCTCCCAATGGGGCTCGGCATATTGTGTTGGGTGGGGAACTCTGTTGGCAGTCTGGCATGTAACGGGACTGCTGAGCATCTAGCCTTCATAGCTGAGCCTCAGGCAGTCTCTCCCGACAGAAGGACTGTTTCATTCATGGACACATCTCATAAGAACAATGTTCTGACCTGGAACTTCACACTCTGTCCTGGAGGTGGGGTTATCCCCGAATCTCCGAGATGTCACTTAACATGAGGCTGTGGGTCTGAGACACCTGAAGTGTCATACCATGGGGACGTCTTCCTGGACAAGTCAGGCAGGTGCTAACCACTAACCTGGCTGTCCAGACTCAGCTTCCTTAAACAGAAACTAGTCTGGTTTACCAGGCTCCTGGTTTGCTCCCAAGGTGGTCAGCCCAGGAGTCATTTATTGCAGCCTCTTTGCTACCTCATAGCACTTGATCGTGTCCCTCTTGTAGTTGGGGTAGGAGGGGTTGTGCCACTTACTTCAACAGGGACAGGAGTAGGCTCTTGATATTAATTTGTTAATCAAAAAATGTGAACATCTTGTTTCCTGCATTAGCTGGAACAAAAACACTAAAGAGGAAGCTGAGTTCTGGATCGCTGATCTGTTAGGGTCACAGTCCAACTCTGTGGCACCCACCCAATTCCCCAGGATTCAATGGGAGGTACCCAGGCCCAGCCAATGGCAGCATGTGGACTTTTATTTTTCTTGAGACTGCAGGTTGCCTATTGAGGTGTGTTGGTTCCACTTCTGCTTGCCTCTCAGCCTCACTGGCTTCAGTGAAACAACCTGCCTGGGCATCCTTTGCCTGTTATGTCAGAACATAGGGCATAAGCTCACTTACTCCCTGCCTTGAAAATCCCTGCCTTGAAAATTTTTTTCACTGGCCAATAATCAGGATTTTTAAAAATAAAGGTAGAAAAACTACAGGGAGGAGGTAGGGAAGAGGTAAAAATCTCCTCAGGACCTAAATTTACTCTCTATCATCTTCATAAGTCTTTGTCCTATATATCAACTTCCTCCTTAGGGAGATTCCTAAAGAGGGAGGTGACAGACAGGATGGAGACTTATGAAGTATCCTGAAGGGAGACAGAGGCCAGGTGACAAGCAGGCTGATCTAACGGGTCTTTTCTGTCCCTCACTCCTACAGTTCTTTGATAACTACCCAGTGAATTTCCCCTTTTAATATTTGTCTCATTACTGCTGTGGCCTGGTGCTTTGCTCACTAAATAGAGATTACCACAATCAAGCCACACTCTTTTCTGCAGAACAGTGTTTTGCATTTCTCTCCCCATTACCACCTCATGAGTATGTTAGATTCTGAATCTGAAATGAGAAGACAGCCTGGTCTGGTGAAGAGCCTACTGAGCTGACAGGCAGGGGACCTTGAGGGCAGTCTGGTCTCTGGGCACCAACTTGTTGTGCGACTTGCCCAACATGGGTAAGTCACTTACTCTCTCTGTGCCTCTATTTCCCCTTACACCTAAAATATGAGTTACATGGAAATACTTGATTAGACTGTAAATTCTTTGGGGGCAGGGACTGTCTTATAATCTACACTACAGCAGGCCCTGACACCGTGGAGCCCTAATTTTGGCTGAGCCCTATCAGTATTACCATTATAGACATATCAGTACAACAGGATACAGAAATCTTGTGCCTCGTGGTTGCAAATGGGTTCCTTTCTCTGTATCTGCTGGCTCACCCTGACAGAGGAGCTGCGATAGTCTATGATAATGCATTACTTGAAGGAGGTGATTCTCCCCCTCTATGCGACATTGGTCAGGCCGTAGTTGGAGTACTGCATCCAGTTCTGGGCGCCGCACTTCAGGAGGGATGTGGACAGCATGGAGAGGGTCCAGAGGAGGGCCACTCGCATGATCAGGGGACAGCAAGGCAGGCCCTACGAGCAGAGGCTACGGGACCTGAACCTGTTCAGCCTCCACAAAAGAAGGCTGAGAGGGGATCTGGTGGCCGCCTATAAACTTGCCAGGGGGGACCAGCAGGCAATGGGGGAGTCCCTGTTCCCCCAAGCACTACCGGGGGTAACGAGGAACAACGGCCATAAGTTGACTGAGAGTAGATTCAGACTAGGCATCAGGAGGCACTACTTCACAGTCAGGGCGGCTAGGAGCTGGAACCAACTTCCAAGGGAAGTGGTGCTTGAAGACCCCCCCCTACCCTGGGGGTCTTCAAAAGGAGGCTAGACAGCCACCTAGCTGGGGTCATTTCACCCCAGCATCCTTTCCTGTCCATGGCAGAGGGTCGGACTAGATGATCTGCTTAGGTCTCTTCTGACCCCACCAACTATGAAACTATGAAACTATGAAGGGAAAGAACTGTCACGTCTTGGCATACTCACCACCTGCAGCAGGGAGAGGTAGCCTAACCCAACATTGTCAAAGTTGACCTTGACATTCACCCATCGGACCTGGTTGGTATCAAGGAGGGCCAAGCAGTCGCTTTTATTATTCACCACTTCGATTTCAAAGAGCTCGTCTGTGGTGGTGTTGATGCACCGGTAGTACTTCCCCGCAAACAGGTTCACACCCATGATGCTGAATATCAGCCAGAAGATCAGACAGACCAGCAAGACATTCATAATGGAGGGGATGGCTCCCAGCAGGGCATTTACTACTACCTGTGATGAGAGGAGAGACAGGAGAAGGGCTGTCATGGAGAAAGCAGTTAAGGGGGGTGGGGTACAGCCAAGTGTCTCTCTTGGCAGGGCTGTGGCTGGATGCAAGACGTGCAGTGTGGATGAACGGCATGAAAGAACTAGAGACAGTTCCAATCTAAAGGCAGACATACCTGGTTATGGTCACCTGGCTCGGTTACTGCCTTATAAATTCTATTTTCGGTTGTTCCTTCACATGAGATTCTTCATGACTAGGCACTGGAGCTAAGCCTGGCATGTAAGGACATGACTCAAGCAATGGGACACTATCTACTTGAATTGGATCTCTAAGTCTTAGCTGCACTGGGGACAGCACTGCTGAAGAAGCAGCTGTGCGAATAGAAATACTGCTCAAGCGGGGCATGAGGTTTCCCCATATTCCCAGGCGTGATCTAGCATACCTACTAGCTTATCTGACAGCTGGCTCTCGTGTAGGTTCAGTGCTCCATCTTGGCTGTCTATAGATCTTTTATCTGGGCTGAGGGACAGGAACCAAATCAGTTCGGCCTCTGTCTCTCAGCTCTTCCTGTAGTGGCCCAGCCTTCCTTCCCAGTACCCTCCTCTGCCCGGTTCCTGGTATGGAAGTGAAAGGACTCCCAGAGTGTGCGAGGCTCCCCTGTGTTGGTCTCAGGTGGTCGCTGGGCTCTGTGCTCCTCAAGAAGGAGGATGAATAGCAGTAGCAGGAGGCTGTGGACTACTGGCCCTTGCCTCTCATTGCAAAGCCTGTGAACCTCTCAATACCTTCAGGAACTGACTAGATTAAGAGCCTCCATGATTAGCCCATGGTCTAGGAATGACCCATGCACAATAAGCTCCGTCAACACATGCTGAACAGATGCGCTTCTGCCAACAGATGCACTTCATTTCCTCTCCCCAATGCACCATGTTGGGAACTTCCCAGAAAGAGGGAGAGCAAGCCTATTCTCCTACTACCCTGCCACTTCAGCCACCATGTCCTCAGGGTTAGGCGTCCATAGCACTACCAGCAATTAGTCTGGTGCTGCAGAGCAGAGAGCACCGGGAGAGGAAACTTGGCGTGTGCCAGATTGGGGGTGGTCCTTTGAGGGCACTGGTGTCGCTCTCATCTCTCACTAGACCAGGTGGGATTCAGAGAATGAAGCATTGAGGAGAACGTCTCACTGGTGCTGTGTTTTTTCACACAAAACAAACACTAGCTGAAGATGGCTCCAAGTCTATGTGGTATAGTTTCCAGCAGTTGAGCTTTTTGTGATCTCCCCACATCCCTCCCTCTCTCTCTGTGTAGGCACATACTTCTGGGCTTCCCCAAGCCAGGCAGGAAGTCTGTGTGTGTCAGACATCAATAAAACACATTTCCTTTGGGCTGGTAGGGGAACTTTTGTAGCCAGCTCTTGCAAATTAATTGCAGGTCTCAGGATACTTGGCAGTGTTATAAAAGCACTGGGCTCCTGGAGTCAGATGATATGTGAGCACCTCAGCTTTCATTAATATAGCAAAACTTCTAGCCCTTGGGGAAGCAGAGAAAAGCATAAATATGCGGTCACTAATGGCTCAAAGACCTGTTAAGGAAATCTCTCCTGTGTTATTACCTATTCAAATGTTAAAGCCAACCTGATGATTTTTGAAGACTTAGGGTTGGCAAAGCTGGGGATCAGTTCCCTACTGGAAAGCTCTCTCTGGGCAGAAGCCCCATGGCAGACTGTACTTTTGGTTAGAGATTGATTCCTTTCCCATTTACAAGAATAATTCCAGAACTGCTAGTTTTCTAACAGGCAACAATGACTCAAAGCTCATGCTCCCCTTCTCAGAGCAACCAAGAGACATAGAGAAAGACCTACCCTCATGCCTTCAAATCTGGACAGAGCTCGCAAAGGTCTCAAAGCTCTCAGAGTCCTCAGTGACTTGATGGCTCCCAGTTCTGAGTATCCCAACCAGTTTGCTGTCAAGCTGATAATGGAAACCTTGGAGAAACACAAAGCAATTATCATTGTGTAGAACAGAAACAAAACCAAGATGAGAGGGAAAGCGTGCTCTCTTCCCTCTTTAAGTATGTAATTAATTCCCCAACCTCTGAGGTGCCTCACATGGGATCATTCTTTCAAAGGGAAATGGGAGTATTGCCTCTGCACAAAGAGTCTCAGTGGTTATGGTGCTAGCATAGGACATGGGAAATCTGAGTCGAGTTTCTTGTTCCCTCACAGACTCCCTGCATGACCTTGGGCAGGTCATCTGGTCTCTTTGCACCTTAGTTTCCTATGGAAATAACAACATTGCCCTATCTTAGGGGTGTTCAAATACCATAGTGATGGGTATTGAGCACATAGAATAAAGTGACTGAGCTTACTAGTATTAATCCCTTTTGCTGGGGACTTGGGGTTAAAAGTGGGTATCAATGCTTGGATCTTAGAGTAGAAGGGGTGTCAGTGCTTTTGTCCAGTGATGGGGTGTTTCAGCAATGTCTGCCTCATTCTCGTGGTAAAAGGCTTTTCATAGAGGTTGTGAAATGTGCCCTAAAAAGGCCAGATTCTAGATCTTCCTGATCTCATCAGAAGACCCAGAGATGAAACACATTTGACCCACATTAGAGCATGGTGTGCTTGCAATGCACTGAGAACCTGTATCTTGGCATGCTGTGGGAGGCAGCTGCAGTTCCCATTTTCAGTTTTTGTGAGAACCTCCTGGGCTGGTGAGTTCGTGGGAAGCTGCAGGGAAAGGGGGATCCTGCCATTACAGACCCCTTTGGCCTTTTATGCAGGGGATGTCTTTATTCTGGTGTGTTAGAGAATCCTTGCTCCAAAGCTGTCCTTTTGCCAATATAAACGGGGCCGGATTAACCCTTTAGTGGGCTCTAGGCAAAAAAACTCATGGGCCCTGGGCCGGTTGAGACCCACCTCCCCACCCCAACACTGCTGCTCGCAGGAAGCAGAGCTTGGAGTTGCCGCTAGGAAGCAGCTGCTGTGGTGGGGAGACTGGTGGTGAGGAAGAGAAGGGAGGTGGATGGAGCCATTCATGCCACGCCATGGAGGGAAGGACCAGGCTCCCACCACAGCTCAGGGCCCTAGGTATGAGCCTAGTTTGCCTATGTATTAATCTGGCCCTGTATACAAATCATCGGGACTCATAGCCATTCTCATTCTTTGGTGAACTAAAAGCAATCTGGTTCTAGAGCTACCAGCCAAGCAAACTTACATCGACAATGAGAAAATCCAGCCAGCACCAGGCATTGGTGAAATACACTTTGAAGCCATAGGCCACCCACTTGAGCAGCATCTCAATGACGAAGACATAGGAGAAGATCTTGTCGGCATATTCCAGGATGGTACGTATGACCTTACGCTGCTCTATATAGATGTCTTCAAAAGCCTGGAAGAGGTGCAGAGCTACATGACAATCATTCTTCCATGAGATGTGCTGCACATCCCAGGGTATCCAGATACTATGGAATGGAACAGCAGGAGCCAGGGGTGTGCCTTCACCTCTGGCTACATTAGGAAGCACAGGTGGACTTAAAGACCAAATGTAAAATGTGCAAAAGCACTCAAGTGACTTAGGAGCCTAAGTCCCATTTTTAAAAATGACCTGGGCTGGGTAGATTTTCAAAGGTATTTAGGCACTTCAGGACACACAGTTTGGCCTAACAGGGGCTCCCAAAACACCCGGGCATACAACTCCCAATGAATTCAAGGGGAATTAAGCACTTTGGAAAATCCTACCAGATGTTTATCTGCAACTTTGAGCACCTAACTGCCTTTTAAAACCTGCCCCTAGGAGAAAAAAATTTCAGTGGCAGTGGATGTGTCTACATGAGATGCTTTACTGCACAGTAGACTAATCTACTGTACAGTAAAGTGTCACTGTCTATATGTGTGCACATTTACTGTGCAGCAAATTAGTTTACTGAGGAGTTAGTTACTACCTGTAAATACAGGTAATAAATGTGTAGGTGCATGTGTAGATGTGTATAGAGTTCTGTTCCAAATATAAACCCATGTTATATTGATATGGAGAATTTACGCTCTGCTAATCTTAGGGTAAAGATTTTTGACAGTGACTAAGACTTAGTTGCTTTAGTCCAGTTTCCAAAAAGAGATTCAGACACTTAGGACCCTGATAGTATGCCTGTGCTGCATCCCTGCTTCTGCCACGTCAGTGTCTACACGTGCATTGCTGTACACTAAATAATGCTGCTGTAGGATAGTACTTGTGTTTACAAGTACTAACCTACAGTGGAGTTTATTGCAGCCTAATAGGGCTGCACATGTAGACACTGAAAGCACTTGTACACGTGACGACCGCCACCATGTACAAGTCACAAAAAGGTCCTTTGTGTGGCTTAATAGTGTCACACATTGCACCTGTGCGAGGTTTGGGGTTTCAAATGAGTTTCAACCACATCCCCATGTAGTTTAGTTTGCAAGGTTGCTACTTGTAACTTTGTAGCCTTTAATCTGACAGCTCCCCCTTCCCCCCACCCACTGTGGGAGAGGTGAGCAGGCTCTGCCAAAAAAATAATTGGGCCGCTTGCTGCTTCTCCCTTCATCAGGCAGGTGCCTGTTGAAGGCAGAAGTGGCGAGCGGCCTGATCCTTTTTTGGTGGAGCCTGCTCACCTCTTCCTGCAGCTGGTGGGGAGCTGCCGACAGGCTGAGTGGCTCCTGAGCTGTGGGGCCCCTTGGGGCTGCCTGGGTGGGCTGCTAGCGGACCGGATGCTGCCCCAGCTTGGAGGGGGGGGTGGACCCGATGATCTCATGAGGTCTCTTCCAGCCCTTAATGTCTGTGAAATCTATGAAAAAAATTCCTCCCTGACTCTGCCAGGGGTTCCCATGCACTGTCCCTGCTGCCTTCCCACTGCCTGGGACAACCCAGAAACAGTCTGGCTTGCCTCTGGGGCAGCACAGGGAGGTGGTGGGAGGGGAACTAGGTGTGCTGGAGGCCAGAGAAGGTGGAGAGGGTGATGTACAGGGTGCTGAAAGCCCCAGCAGGTTTAGGGAAGAGTTGGATCTGGTTGGATGCTGCCTCTGAGCTGGGGCAGCACCCTGCCTGGCCAGTCCCAGGGGTGCCACCACCATGGGGTGAAGGACTGGGACCCCCTGCAGCTCAGGGGCTGCTCAGCACCACTGGCAGCTCACCCCTCTTCACCAGAAGGAGGATTGGGCCCCTCACCGCTTGTGCTTCTAGCAGGTTGCTGTGGCTGGCAGGATGCTGGGGGCCATCCAGGAATGGGCTGGCTTGCCCCAGGGGCACTGTGGGGGGCTGACAGGAGGGTTGCTGGGGGTGCTGAGGGTGGCAGAAAGTGTTGCAGGTGGCTTGTGAGGTGCTGGGAGCCCAGGCAGGCTCGTGGGGAAGTTGAATCATGCCCCTGTGAGCTGGGGCAGCACCTAGTATGCTGGCAATCTGCCTGGCTGGTCCCGGGGGGCACCACCGCCATGAAAAGAAGGACTGGGGCCCCCACAACTCAGGGGCTAGTCAGCCCATTGGCAGCTTATGCCCCGGCTGTCGGCAGGCTCTGGCTCTGACAAAAAAACAACAAAGGATTGGGTACCTCACTGTAATGTGATGGAAAAAGTGAAACAGTTTAGTTCTAAGGGTTTTATTCTATGCCCCACCGTTTCAATTTAGGAAGCACAGAATAAAACCTTGAGGATTAAGCCCCTGTCACGTGTACAAGTGCCCTGAGACATTTACTGCGGAGCTAATTAGACAGCTCTGCAGTAAATGTCTCATATAGATGTGCCCACTATTGACCATTTTGCTGTCAATGAAACCAGAACATCCCTGGTTACAAGTGCAGTGCTCGTCTCCCAATCCCAAACTGACTCCCACAATCTGGTCCTTTATCCCCATGTCCATTTAAATTAGGTCAGAAATACTGTACTTTAGACATACAGCAATACAAGTCTTCCCCTCTTTCAGAGACACCCGGAGCCACTGCAATACAGTAGCATGCCGCAGAATGGAGGGGCCTGGTGGAGTGCAAGCAGGGCACAGTCTTCAGCGATGGAACAAACCCTGGAACCTACCAGTGCTCCACTGCTGAGGAGGATCATAAAGATGATGAAGGTCTCAAACCAGTTGTGTTCAACGATCTTGAAGCAGGTTTTCCGAAGGTTCCACCATATTTTCCCTTTGTCAGTTGTGATGTCAACATAAAGGAAGGGAAACCTCTGCACACAAGCTGGAGAAGGGAAGCACAGAGGCACATGTTAACTCCCAACCTTGGGCTAGACATGTCCTTACAATACGTAGGCAGCAGAAAGCTGGCCCAGCATAGGAGTCCTGTGGAACAAGCTAGCCAGCCAGAAGCCCTGTTCTGCTGGCAGGCCTGGGGGTGCTCAGTGCAGCCACCAACTGGGCAGGGCTGGGCCGAGTGGGGGCCAACACAATCCAGCCTGGACAAGTCCTCATTCCCATGCCATTTCTAGGACCCTTCCAAGCAGGAGACCAGGCCAAGCCAGGTCTTATGCTTCCCCCTCACTGTCAGTAGCAGACATGTAGTAGGGCAGCTGTGATACTGGGGGCAGTGCTGGCTGTTGACGTACCAATTGTGGTGACAAAGTGAACCACTGCTGTAATGGAGGCCATTTTTGCACCGTCTGCCATTCTCCTGCAAAAGTGACTCCTGGGGCTGTTGCCTTGGTTGCTCCCCTCCCTCCCCCCCGAGTTATGCTGGTGGTCAGGAGTACTCGAGAGCAGGACCTTCCTTTCCACAAGGGAAGGATTCCTCTCCTTCAGCCCTAAAATAGATCTCTTGTCCTCCTCCCCAACACCAGCCCCTTCTTTCTCCTTCACCCCCACCCACCTTCACACCAGTCCTCTCTTCCTCTCTGCAAAGCCATCTAGTCCCTTCTGTTTACTTCACACCAGGCCCTCTATCCCCGCTCTCACACCAGACACTTCCTCCTGTCCCTGGTACACCATAGCTCTGTCTCGCTGCTCTCGCCTCTCCCTCACCACAGCCCCTCCATCTCTGCCTCTTCCTTTGCTCTTCCTCCACAACCCCAAGGTGTCTTTTTCTTTCTCCTCCCCACGCACACGGTGGTGCTTCCCAGTGAGCCCGCATGGGCCCCTGCATTCCCCCATCAGCGCCTGACTAGCCCTAGCCATGGTGCACACCTCTTGCAGAGAAGGCTGTAAATGGAGCAGGTGATGCCACCTAGGGAAGAGGACTGTCAGCTTGATAGGGGCACATCTGGGAAGTACTGGCCTTTAGAGGCCCTTGTGGGAAGGATCCTGCGGTGAGTAGCTGTGTACATTTTGAGGGGGTGGGGGGGAAGTGGGAGAACATATATGAGGGAGCTCTAGGAGTTGGGTGCTAAGGTGCTGTCATGGGGTGGGGTTGGCTCCTGAGTGAGTTGTGTAGGTTTTGAGAGGGCATCCCAGGGATGACGCATAAGTTTGGGGATGGGAATCTATGGAGACCCCATAGGGATATGAAGTTTGTTGCTGGGATCCTGTAAGGGTTGTGGTGTGACCCCTGGAGACTGTGGGAGTTTGGGGCACTCTGTCTATGCGGGGCCTCTGCCAGTTTAGGGGCCCACTGGGTTGTGGTTGGCAGTCACAGCTGGTGCTCTGCAGACCCTCAGGTTGCTCCTGCCCGTACGACGGTATCACTGGGTGGCCGCTTGGCCTCTTACCCTCAGTGAAGCAGTTTTCAGGCTCGGTGCCCTCCGTAGCCTCCTCCACAACCTCCTCCACCTCAGCTACAGGTGGCTTGTAATCTACGGTGCTACCCATGGATGATGTGCTCCCGTGGGACAGTGGCTTCTGTGGAAAGCAAGGAAAGCAGATTCAGCCCCAGATCCCAGGGCATGAATGGACTCCAGGCTCTCGGTTTACAAATGACGGATACTGTGTGCTGGGGGTGATCAATGCACGCTGCACAAGTGCACGTGTTGCAGACCACAGGTTCCCAGAGGGCCATGAAGGCCTCATCTAGAGCAGGGAGGCTGAGGGTTAGAATATGAGGCAGGTGGAACAAGGGGACAGCTCTGGCTTCACCAGAGGCAATCCCCAGGGGCTAATTCTGCCTCTGTAGGGACTTTCCAGGCCCTTAGCAACTGTTCAAAGTGCTGTGGGAACCCCAGATGGGAGGAGGCAGAGATGGGCAAAGGGGGATCATTATTCTTTGCAAATAAATGGCAAGAAGCCCTGGTGCAGCTGTGATGAGTGAGACTGGCTTGGTTCTCCTAGGGTCTGGGGTGGATTAATACACGAATCCACAGGACCCAGACCCAGGGCCCCCTGGAAAAGTGGTCCCCACCAATTTGGAAGGTCCCACCACTGCTGTTTTTTCTGTTGCTCTGGTCCGCACAAGTCGTATCTTTTAATCCTGGAATGGCTTCTCTGGGTGTGAGGGACAGACCTTGGGCCAGGTCCCAGTCCCAGGTCAGCTTGGCTGAAACTTTTGGAACAAAAAACTTGTCAATCAAAACATGGTTTTATTTTAAGAAACCCTTTAAAAAAAAAAAAAAGATTGACTTTAAAGTCATTATGGATAAAATAGTCAGGCTATTTTTATTATCTTGTTGTTTTTAATTAAAAACAAAGGGAGATCAAAATGGATACTGAAGTTTGTAAATGAAACAAATATTCAGTCAAATATTTTAAGTAAGCATGTCGATTAAAAAAATATTAGAAAAATCCCAGAAACCTGCTGGCAACCTGGAAAATGGTTGCAGAGTGGTCACTGTGGTTGCCACACGTTATTTCTGTGTGTATGACCTGTTGTGACCTGCAGTGCTCAAATACCCTTCCATTGCCCAGAGGTCTCAGACAACCAGAGGTCCTGGCTTTCTCAGTTTGCATCAAACTGGCTACATTAGCTTCTGGGGAGATTTTACCAGCAGCAGCCAGAAAAATGGCAGAACAGAAACCCATCTCCCTTCCTGCGGAAGCAACACCTCCACCAGTGTGGCAACTTCATAGAGCGTGTCCCCAGCAGGTGTGGGACAGGATGAAAGCAGTGTCACACCTCATGGGCAGGCTTGTCATGTGGAGAGCACTCTTCCTTTCAAAGAAGATGAGTGTTTCCTTCTGAGCATGTGTTCTAACCACTCAGATAGAGGCGGGCACTGACTGGCATCACCACTGCCTCTGCCTCCCCCTGCCCTCCACCCCCTTTTTAAAATGATTTTTTAATGGAAGTGGCCATGGTATGTGTTTTGTGCTGAATTCCACACTGTCAGTGTGGGTTAGGCGCACTCTGAGCATGCCTGCCTGCTTGGGCCTCTCAGGGATGCCTAGTTTGCAAATCTCAACTGGGTTTGCACGCAAGATGGGCACCAAGATCTCCATTCTACCAAGACAGGAGCATGCCTGGTTACATGCAGTAGCAGAAATGTGGGCGCCTGTGTTGTTGTACTGGTGGAAACTTAGCTATTTATGGCCTCTCAGATGGCTTTGTAGATAGTTCGCTTGGACTCAGGCACCTAAAGTTCTCCTTAAGTTGCACTTTAGGCATCTAAGTACTTTTCTGGACCCCATCCAAACTGAAACATTGTACTTGATTAGTTCTAAAAATGCGTTTTTTTAGGGGGAGTGGAGGGGACAGTCACTGACTCGTGACCAGTTTTTGAGACTTTGAACATTTTGCCCCTTCCCCCTACCAATCCTGAAAGACACAATCTTAAAAACTCGTGCCGAACAGAGAAGTCTTCTCTGCCCAGTTTCATCCAGGATCTCAAATCCTTTCTACATTTCACCTTCCTATTCCCTGTCCCTCTGCTGCCAGCCCAATTGAAATCTATGCCCTATGTTATAATTAGAACAGCAGAAACCTGTGCTCCCACAATTTCAGTTATATCAAATATTCCTGGCTCAATTTACTCTGAAGAGCGTTTAGGCCAAAGTTCACCCCAGTTCAAAACCTATATCCCAAATAGTTTTCCCCTCAGAAGAACTCATCTGAATCGCAATTTGGCTGGTTTCCCAGAAACCACTCTGCAAACTCCCACCGGTCTGAGAAGAAAAGACAACCTTAACAAGTCTCCAGTGATCCTCTGTGGTTTTATCTGTTTTTGTAGCCTTAATAGAAGACTTTATGCAACGTACTGAGTCTGTACAAGGAAGAGACAGGTACATGGACCCAGATAATTTATGTGCAAAACAAACAGAAACCAGAGACTCTAGGACAAGACCTTCTGCAGATGGGAATCTTGCAAGCTTCTGGCCTATGTATCAGTCAGATAAATTCTCACCCAGGGTCATAAAAGAAAGAGGCTCAGTGTATTTAATATATCATAGAGCAAACAGATTCTGGATTCATTGCAACTTCCTGGCCCTGACTGGCCCCAAAATGATGCTGACATTTGGATATACTTGGTTGGTGTTTCTGGGCAGTACCACTGTTTTGAGCCTTAGAATCACAGAATCATTGGAAAGTACAGGGCTGGATTGGGACATGAGGGGATCTTCTAGTCCAACCCTGTGCTCAGTCTGGATAGGGATGATCCTGCCTTATCCCATACAAGTGCTTGTCTCCCTATTTCTAAAACTATGCAATCAACCCAGTCACACAATTACACAGTATATGCACTCAAAAAACCCACCAAGAGCACCTGAACCCCCCACAGGTAAAGGAGTTAGACAAGGGCTTTCAGTGTCCCACCACTGCAAAGGTTGTTGAAGTACATTTGAGAGCTCCAAGGAAGAGAAGTATGTCCCCAGCCCTGCAGAGGAAGGCAAAACTCCCCACTGTGTTGGGCCACGGTGACAGTAATGCAAAGAGGAGGTACTGGGAGAGAGTATGGAAAGTGCAAGCTCGTATTTAAGTTGGAACTTGCACTGGGTATTGTACCCACCAGGGATTGAGCTACGTCAGCTGCTCTATATGGATACAACTACCATGCTGGCAGCATTTAGTCAGCCAACTGTGGCTGTTGGGCACTGCATGAGTAACATTTATTGTCTTACCTGGGCATTACACTTGAGCTCAGAAATTGTGGGGAAAGGAAGTAGGGGGATCAGAATACTTGGGCACAGAGCCAAGAGAAGCTGTGACCTCAAATGAGGACACGGAGCCATTTGCCACAGCCGCAAGTCTGGCAAAGGTCCTAGGGTCAGCAAGAACTACAACCTATTCTGAACCTCTCTGAGGGAACTGAAAAGGCAGAGAAGTGTGAATTAGACTATCTAGCGCCGGTGGCAAAGGACAACAGGTGCTTCACTGGCTTTCACAGAAACCAGGAGCCACCATCTCTGCCAAAGCCCAGAGCAGTGTAGATCACCAGGATAACTCAGCTGCATCAGTCAGTCCTTTCCAGCAGCCCCCAGAGCTTCCCATGCTCTCTGCACTGCTGCTACCAGCAGGATTCCAAGCCAACAGCTGCAGTTAAAACTACTCATGTGGCTTCAGAGGAACCACAGCCCAGTTTTGTTATCCCTTGCCCAAAACTTTCATCCAACTGGCACCTTTCCACTATCCCTCCATTTTCACTAGAGTTGTTTAAAAATGTGTCCATCCTGCAGAAGATTCCAATACACTGGTACTCATTTTCATTCCAGGTCAGGACACAAAGTTGAAACATTGGCATTTTTAAAGGAATAGAAAGTTCCATAAAGCTTTGATGCAGAAATGTTGAAACTTTTAATTTTGGCCAAAATCATAATTAACTTGGGCCACCAGAGCTGCTGCTGAGCCTCATGGGAGTGCTGTTCAGGCAATTCACTGCCCCTCCATTCACTCCCATACACCAGAATCCCTGTTCATGCTATATCTGGCAGAAGTCAGGATAGATTTGCATCTTAGGCCGCATCCAGGCGAGCGAGCACGAACCTGTTGTGGTGTCCAAAAGCAGTTTGAGGCACCGTGGGAGGCATGCAGTGAATTAAAGTATGTTCCCCATGCTGCATTTTTGCAGCGTGGGGTCTAAATTTGATACCAGGAAAATCAAAAGAAAACACCCAGGGAAAAAGTGGTGCAGGGTGCACTCCTGGAGCATGCCTGGAGGCGACCAGAGGCTGAGTCCTCCAAGGAAATGCTTTAGCACCTGGCCAGAGCATCTCTATGCCTGCTGTGTGCCCCTGCTGCTCCAGCATGCTGCCTCAGTGTGCTGGGGCAAATAGAAGCAGGGCAAGGCTGGCAGCAGCAGCTTAGACCCAGGCTCTGTCCCCAGTAAGCAGGGGCATGAAGATGGGGGCACTGTGGGGTTTCGGGGTGGGGGGGTGCGCCATGAGTCTGCTACCCCCTCCCTACCTGCCCACAGTGGACAGCCCCTGGGACTGGCAGCAGCAGCTAGCCAGGCTTCCAGGGCACTCATGGCCTGCTGCATGTAGTGCCAGGAGCCCTGGGTCATGGCAAGAACCATCCCAGTCCTGTCTGAAGGTGTGTACCAGTGGGCAGGGCCAGCTCCCTTTGCCACATGCAACCCTCAGGTCTCAGGCAGTGCCGCACCACCACAGGGCTGAGCCTGCAGTGGGCCATGAGTGCCCCAACAGCCTAGCTGGCTGCTGCTGCAAGCACCTGGGGCTGTGCGCCACATGGGGGTGGCAGGGTAGGCGCGTGGCAGCCTCCCTCAGACTCTCCCTACAAACCCCACACCTACAAATCCTCAACAAACCCCACACCCTCTCACACCCACACCCACTCATGCCTCCCCCACCCCATTCTTGGGACAGGAGTTGTGGCTGCAGGGGGAGCTCTGATTTTTCTTTGATAAAAAAACCAAAAGCAAAGCATATAGATATTTAGAATTTATTTTATTATGATGATAGAGGCATTGGCAGCTTCCAAATTGCTTTAAAACTGTAAATATATCAATTAGGGCTGTCAATTAATCGCTGTTAACATATGCAATTAATGTGTTAATTGGTTTTTGCATTAATGTTTTTAATGCATTGATCACACATATGGTTTTGGAGCCTGTGCCTGGGCTCCACTCTGCTGCCATCACTGCCACCCCCAGACCGCCCAGCAGGGCAGCAGTGGCAGTGCAGAGGACTACAGGGCAGCCTGGCTGCGGGCTCCTGCAGCAGGAAGGTGTGTGTGCGTGTGGGGGGTGGGGGTGTATGCACACAAAGACTCACACAGACACATGAGCGGCTGCAGCATGCACATAGCCAGGAATGCAGCCCAGCAGTATGTAGAGCAGTGCCCAGTGGGTAAATCTGTGGAGGGGAAGGGGCAGGAGGAGAGGCAATGGGTTGGTGGAGGGCAAAACAAGACCCCTTATGGCGAGGGAGGGAGTGGGGCAGGGGCAGGGACTGGGGTGAATGGGGCCCTGGGACCAGGGCAGAACATGGGATGGAGCTGCGGGCAGCTCATCCAGGAGCATGGGGGGCTGCACAACTACCCTCTGCTGTGCACACCCCTAGGGGAGGTGTGGGGGGCATGTACCCCTAGGATTTGTATGTAGGGCAGAGGTGGGCTGCCCACTGTGGGCTGGGGCTCTGCACCCTGCTGCCTTTGCCCTGGGAGCCAACAACATGGCATCATGTGGCTCCCAGGGCAAAGGCAACAGGGCGCAGACACAGAGCCCTAGCTCTCAGCAGGCAGCCTGCCTCTGCCCTGTGCACAAATCTGAGGGGCATATATCCCTCATGCCTCCCCTAAGGGTGTGTGCAGCGGCAGGGAACTGCTCCCCCCCCGCCCCCTGGGACAAGCCACTTGCTCAGCTCCATCCCATGACCTGCTTCAGCCTTGGGGCCCCATTCACCCCAGACCCTACCCCTGCCCTTGCCCCACTCCTTCCCTCACTGTTGGCACTTCAATCTGC